>NC_137856.1:34277133-34876476 GCF_948465745.1 Chenopodium album | reverse complement strand
CAGTAATTGGGTCCTATGGTGGCCGACCACACCGCCAAAAACATATAGTACTACAGTAGTATATTTTACAATTACATGATGTTTTTTATCGTTAGAGCTCAAGAAAAGATTACAGCACCGGGATAAAAAAAATAATTATTTAATTGATACAGTGATACTTCGTACATATTGTTAGACTATAAAAACGCACATGAACCAGTTGATTGGCAATAAAATTTTATTATGATTTATGAAGCTCTAGATGATTATGGCATATCACATCTTGACGAAGACTTACTAGTCTACTTTACAAAGTAGAATGACTCAAATGTCCAAATAGATGCTACTTCTCCGAAACTTCGTCCAATAAAATGACCATTGAACAAAAAATTTTTACAATAGAAGAATTCAATTCAGTTAAGTTAGAACAAAGTTGAGTCAATAATGTTACTTTCAATGTTGAACAATGAACGAAGAATTTAACATACTGAAGTATTGAACAATGTAAATTAGTAAGCTAAGGGTTTCTAGAATATGAAGTATTCATAACGTTTAGAGTAACACATACGGTACATAACTAGGTGTTTAAATGTAAATGTAATGTAATCTCATTTAATTAAGTCCTTAATCTATCCTTCTTTCAAAAAAAAAAAAAAGTCCTTGAATCTTAATAAATCAAAACCACAAGCTAAGGTACAAACACCATTTTTGTTACGCGCTTAAAAAAAATAAAATAAAAAACAGAGAAATGGCAGAGGCCATAGTGGCCGAAGTTGTTTCAATTATTGTCGAAAAGCTGGGTGCCAGAGCATGCAGTGGAATAATGTCTAGTAGGAACCTAAATTTCCACATTAAAATGCTCCAAGAGTTTAAGACCACCGTTGAAGCTACACTTCTTGATGCTGATTCCTTGGAGTCATGCAGCAATGCTCAACGAGATGTGCTCGACAAGATCAGCTGTGCACTAGCTGAATCGGATGATTTCTTGGTTGAAATCGCGGCTAGAGACAAGCAGAGAGAGGTCATGAATGGAAACAAGTTTGTAAAAGCTGTACGTTTATTCTTTTCTGATTCAAACCAGCTTTTTTCAACCTTAAAAAATGCTCATCAGTTTAAGGCTATTATAAAGAAATTTGAGTTTATTGCAAAATGCCATGCGCAGTTTGGTGGCATAATTAGCATGCCATCTATGAATGAAACGCAGGCATTATTGAGCACAGAAACTTCTCGGTTTCGTGTCATCACTGATGTAGTTATCGGGAGAGATGGAGATCGGAACAACATTAAAACCATGCTTTTTGAGTCCTTGTTGGAGACGCCGACCCCTTCTGTCTCTTCCATTGTTGGGATTGGGGGAGTGGGGAAAACTACATTAGCTCAGTATGTGTACCATGATGAAGAGGTTAAAAGCTGTTTTGATGTTCAGTTTTGGGTTTCCGTAACTCAAGATTTGGACGTCAAAAAGGTGCTAGATAAGATACTAAGAGTAGCCTCTAATATGGATGGAATCCCTCTCGACTGTGAGATGGATTATCAGTTCTATGACCACTTCCTTCTAGCAATAGGCAGAAAAAAGTTTCTGCTTGTTCTGGATAACATATGGGCTCAACATGACTTGAGATCAAAATGGCTAAAGCTGAGAAATTTGCTATCTGTTGGGGCCAAGGGAAGTAAGGTTCTCATTACCACGCGTTGTACAACAACAGCTGGTATAATGGATTCCTCTGGCCCTTACATGCTCGGGGATCTAACAGAACACGACTCTTGGCTTCTGTTTCAACAGATCGCTTTTACACAGATGCAAGAGCCAGGTGTGAAGGCTATTGGTTACGAGATTTCAAAGATGTGTCCTAATGTGCCTCTTGTTATACAGAGTATAGGAAGTCTCTTAGCAGAGAAATGTACACTTCAGGAATGGAAGGCCTTTAAAGATGATCAACTTGCCAATTTCTCCTCTTATGGGCGTGACATCATTCAGACGCTCAGACTTAGCTATGATAAGCTTGAAAAGAGGCTGAAGTTATGCATTGCATATTGCTCCTTGTTTCCAAAGGGGTATGAGTATGATAAAGATGTACTGGTTCGTCTTTGGATCTCTTTGGGTTACGTCAAGCCACAATATAGAAGCCAAAGTTTGGAGGAAGCAGCTGAAGAATACGTGCTTATCTTGGTAAACCACAACTTTTTAAAAATAATGCGGGCTTATGAGTTTGATTCCCAGGTACTCTTGACGATGCATGATGTGATGCATGATCTTGTGCATTCGATTGTTGGATTCGAGTATAAGATGGCAGATTCAAACACAAATGAATTTGACCAAAGAGCTTGTCATGTATCATTTGGTACACTGTCAGAAGCATGTTGGGAAGTCCCTTCCTCGCTGCTCAAGATTCAGCATTTACAGTCCTTCCTTCTAGCAGTGCCTTCCCATTGTAAGTTGACATTGAAGAATTTGTCCATCTTCCATGGCTTAATATTGAGATTCCCGCGCTTGAGGATATTAGATCTACATGGGCTGGGGATAAAGGATGTGCCGAGATCTCTGGGTGAGCTGCGGTGCTTACAGTATCTAGATATGTCGTACAACTCTATAGTTAAACTCCCAAATTCAATCACACAACTAGTGAATCTGTTGTCGCTTAACTTGTTGTGCTGTAAAGAACTTCAGGAGTTGCCCAAGGGCGTAACTAAGCTGGCAGATCTGAGACACCTCACTCTCCTGGGGTGTAACGAGTTGAGACGTATGCCTAAAGGGTTGGGAAACTTGACAAATCTTCGAACATTAGACATGTTCATACTTAGGGAGCACAATCCACAAAGAGGATCAAAGGCCTATGCTGCTGGCGGTTTAGCAGAGCTAAGTCGCCTCAACAGTCTAACAGGAGGATTAAGAATTCATGTGTTTGGGAGGCCAAAAGATGCAATATCCGAAGCAAAGGCAGCAAACTTGAAGAGTATGGATAAGCTTAAAAGCCTGAGGTTAGAATTCAACCAAGGCAGCACAAAAGATGACGAGATGATAATAGAAGGCCTTCAACCAAATCCAAATTTAAGAAATCTGAGAATAAATGGATATGCAGGGGAGAAATTACCAAGCTGGATGTTGGATCGACTCCATTTTTGGCTACCAAATCTTGCTTACATAACAATATACCATTTTAAAGGATGCAGACGTCTTTGCTCATTTGGGAGACTTCCAAATCTCCGAATTTTGAACCTCTGCTTTTTAGATAATGTGGAATACATAGAGGAGGATACTCGCAGTGGCAGCATTATCAATAGCGACGATGTCATGGATGTTGCTCCCTTATTCCCGTCACTTGAAACACTCATGCTTATTAGCATGCCGAGGTTGAGGGGTTGGCGGAAGATTTTCTCTAATGGTGGAGAAGATACAGGACAGCCCGTCCAGTATAATCTCCTTGAAAAGAAGCAAGCATTCCCCAGATTGAAGCATATGGACGCCCCCACGATGGAGTTGTTAATTTCAATGACAAGGGATAGAGGCATGTCCTCCTTGGAGACGCTCACAATAGCCAAATGTGAAGACCTTAAGGCCATACCAGAATGTATTGCCAACTTTTCCAGTTTGAAGGGGCTTACACTAAAAAACTGCTCCAAGAAGCTTAGGGAGAGGTGCCAGAAGCCTACAGGTGAAGATTGCTCCAAAATCGAACATATCCCGAATATAAATATGTTTGTTAATATAGGCTAATATTAAATTAAATAAAGCAAAATCTCATCTGAAACAGATTCACAATAAGATGTGGGTATGAAGTTTTGTATGGTAAATAGATAGATTTATGGTTACAGGCTTGTTTGGCCTAGCGTGTAATTCTTTCCCTTTGTATTGGGAAATTTCAGTTGTAAAATGTTTCACTATAATACAAAATCCTTACACTTACTTACCAGGCTGGATGATGGATTGATGGATGATCAGCTAAAAGCCAGCTTTCGAATGAGGATATTTACAACAAATTTTAGACATGGTAACTTTCACTGTTAAATTTCATACTCGTATTACTTTTCACAAGAAAAAACTATCAGTTATTGATTAGAATTCATTACTACTGCAGTATTTTTCTGGTTGTTTATTACTCCATATGTACTAGTTCTTTGCTCTATATTATTTTAATTAAACTCTTACGGCAGAAATTGCAGATTCTTGAGCATTTTTACTGATCATCGTCTGAACGTCAGGGAGAAAGCACATAGACCTCTTAGATTCATATAAGGCACTCTAAGTTTGGTCAAGCGTTCGGACGTTTTCAAGTGATTGCGTGAGTTCTTTATGCAGCATACAGCATACTTGATAAACAGGATGCAATAAAAAAGTTAAGATTATGAAACTCCATACTCCTCAGGAGAAGCTATACCAGAAATTTTCTTTCTTGGATCACCTCATACAATGATGAAACTGTATAATCATTATAATTTTAGGTTGAAATAAATGTAGGAAACTTGTTAAAGTTCTATATGCAAAACAGCAAAAGTATATTTGGAAATTCATGACTTAGCACAGTTCTCTTTACCTTATTTTTATTGAATTGATATTATTTTTACTAAACTGAAATTATTTTTATCGAATATTATGAGTAATTTTTTAAGTTATAGATGATACGATCTTATAAAGCCAACAACTCAAGTCGTCCACATAATAATTAAAAAAAAAAAAAAAGAATATTAAAAAGTGGATCGGGAATCCTTGATAATAAAACGAATAATAACTTTTAAAAAGTGAATTGAATACGGAAGATCAATTCTCATTTTCTCTTTGCCAAAAACAAAAAAAAAAATAATATAACAGAAAAATATTTTAAATGAAAATTTCATTTTTCTTTGATAATTAAACGGGTAACTTTAAAAAAGTGGAAGCAACATTTCAAAAAAGGACTCATGAGAGTAGCTGAGTAGGTATTTGTTTCCTGCTTTATTTCATTTTAATGTACTACTCGTATTATTTAGTGCCCTTGTCATACTTTATACTTCATATGATAATAATAAATAAGAAGAAAAGAAAGAAAAAAAAAGTTGACGAGTTAGAGTGGGAATCAGCTAATTTTAGAGCACTATGTTAGAATTAATTACCAAGAAAGCATTTGTATGTTGCAATCTGCATGTTGCCTATTTAATTCGAGGAAGTATCTTAAATTTTGTATATGATCCCTCAACCAGCCTTTCAAATTTCCATTCACAAACCCACAAATCATATTATTACTTCTGTTCTTACTCCCTTTTCTCTTTTCTTCCACTCCCTTAACACACCAACAAAATCACACTTCTTAGGCAACACAATACAAATAATTTAAAATGGCTGAAGCAGTACAGACTGCAATAGTTGATCTTGCCGTGAAAAGAATGGTTAACAAAGGTTATGGGGAAATCAATTGTGTAATGGACCTCGAGTCCGAGTTGAAAAGGCTTCAGAATACAAGAACTCTCATTGAAGCTGCACTCCTTGATGCAGCGTCATCGGAGCAGTGTAGCCATACTCAACAAGACACGCTGGAGAAGCTCAGTTGTCAGCTTGATAGGTTGCATGACTTGTTAGATGTAAGAGCTTCTAGAGTATTACAGAAACAAGTCATGAGTGGTAGTAACTTCACAAAAGAGTTACTGTCCTTCTTCTCTGCATCAAATCAGCTTGTTGCACGATTTAAAGATGCTCGGAAAGTTAAGGATATTACAAAGAGACTGAATTCCATTGCAATAGACCATGCTATGATAGGTCGCATTTGCAGCTTGCCAGCACAGCAGGCAAGGAGCATTCAAAGAGCTGAGTCATCTCATCATGTTCTTACTAATTTGGTTGTTGGGAGAGACACAGACAGGGACCAGATTGTAAGTAAGCTGTCTGAGGACTCCGTGGCTTCAGAGACCCTCTCTGTTTCCACCATTGTTGGGATCGGTGGGATGGGGAAAACGACATTGGCTTGGTATGTTTATAATGATGAGAGGATGAACCGATGTTTTGATGTTAAATTCTGGGTTTCAGCAACTCAGGATTTTGATATTAAAAAGGTGCTGCTGGAGATGATAATAGCATGTGGTGCAGGGGAATGGCCTCACAATCTATGTGACATGGCTCAGCTCTATAATCTTTTCCGTCATGCAATCGGGGGGAAGAAATTCCTGCTTGTTCTCGACAACATTTGGGGTCAACCCGATTTAAGAAACCAGTGGTTCGAGTTGAGTAAGCTGCTAGAAATTGGGGCTAAAGGGAGTAAGGTTCTCATTACCACACGCGATCAAAAAGTGGCTGGAGTAATGGACTCCAATGATTCTTACATGCTTCATGATTTAACACAAGATGATACTTGGCTTCTCTTTCAAAAGATTGCTTTTACACAATGGCAGGAGCCAGGTGTGGAAGCAATTGGGAGGGAGATCGCTAAAAGGTGTCCAAAAGTGCCCCTTGTTATACGAAGTATAGGAGGCCTCTTAGCAGGGAAACGTACGGTTCATGAATGGCATGCCTTTAGAGAAGATCAGCTTGCTAATTTCGCTTCCTATGGACGTGACGTTATACATACGTTGAAATTTAGCTTTGACCAATTGGATGCAAGATTGAAGCTTTGTATTACTTATTGCACCTTGTTCCCAAAGGCAGAGCACATTGCATTTGATGATTTGATACGTCATTGGATTGCTTTGGGATATGTTAAGCCACAATATAGTAATCAAAGCTTGGAGGAAGCAGGGCAAGAATATGTAATCAACTTGAATCAGTGTGGATTTTTCTGTTGTCGTTATTTAGATTACAAAAGCTCATTAACAGGAGTACAAATGCACGATGTAATGTACGAGCTTGTCCTCTCACTAGCTGGGTTCAAATATAAGGTGGTAGATTCAAACACATATGAAATCGACAAAAGGGTTCGTCATCTGTCTTTCTGGAAAGTGATGGAGAGCTCATATTGGGAAATGCCTTGCTCAATAACCAAAATCGAACACCTACAATCATTCATCAGAGGTCTTTCTATGTCTACTACTGAAGTGCTTAAGGTGGGGAATGTGTCCATATGTGATATATTAAGATCAACATTCAAATGTTTAAAGGTATTGGACCTACATGGGATGGGGATAAAGAAATTGCCAGGATCCATAGGTGAATTAATCTGCTTGCGGTTTCTTAATTTGTCAACAACTGAAATAGTGAAACTCCCTGATTCAATCACGCGCCTAGTGAATTTACAGTCACTCTACTTGAGTAATTGTGATAACCTTGAGGAGTTGCCTAGGGACATGAGCATGTTGGTGAATTTGAGACACCTTAAGTTGATAGAGAGTGAGAAGTTAAGGCATATGCCATTAGGATTGGGAAGTTTGACAAATCTTAGAACTTTGGATGTATTTGTAGTGGGTGAACGGACTGGATTAGAGGTTAGTAATATGGGCAGATTGGCAGATCTAAATCAGCTGAACCATCTAAGAGGAGATATGCTTATCAAGATATGCAGGGAGTCAAAGTATATAATGTCATCAGAGATTAGTGCAGTAAACTTGAAGATGAAAGAGAACCTCCGATGTGTAAAGGATAATGATCCCTTGATTTATTCCTTAATTTACTCTTTAGGTTGATGGTCAAAGATATCCCTTATTCTTAGTTAATGTACCTAGACAAGTACTCTAATGTATCTAGTCGTATTATATTGCTTACTCATGTACTATATATACTCATGGAATTACATCAATATAATTAAGCTTTCCAACATTCTCTTTCTCATAACTCTATCATGGTATCATGAGCTTTTGATCCATCTTTTCTTGCTTCCGCTACTATCATGGTTACACTATCAAAACCCTTTGTCGACGCCGACAAATGATGGTGCCCATATCAAACTCCCTTCCCGAAAAGCTTCAAACCAAAATCACACTTCGCTCAACTCTTTTGACACCCCGTATTTTGTATACCAAGAGATGTCAATTATCAATATTTTTTTTTTCTCCAAACCCCTTCCGGAGAAACAATCCCTTTTCGGCATCCCGTAGTTTACCTACCAAGTGTTGCCAAACATGAAATTCTTTCTCCAAAATCATTATGGAGAAACATAACATTCTTTCCGTTCTAAACCACCATCAACACCATCATATTTTTTTCTATCGCGCCTTCAATAGTTGTGAAGGAAACCCTATATTTTTTTTATTCTTCTCCCAATCTCCCATATATTGCAAGCACATGCTAGCAAAAAAAAAAAAAAAAAAAAAAAAAAAAAAAAAAAAAAAAAAAAAAAATTATCTAATACTCCCCTCTCTCCAAACCCTTCCGGAGAATCACAATGCGATGCAACCCTTCTCACATCACCTACACTTCACTTCCTAACAAGATTTGCGAATTATAATCAAGATCGGCCTCTCATTCTGGACGTCCATCTTGCGGGGGCGTATAAAGGATAATGATCCCTTGATTTATTCCTTAATTTACTCTTTAGGTTGATGGTCAAAGATATCCCTTATTCTTAGTTAATGTACCTAGACAAGTACTCTAATGTATCTAGTCGTATTATATTGCTTACTCATGTACTATATATACTCATGGAATTACATCAATATAATTAAACTTTCCAACATTCTCTTTCTCATAACTCTATCACGATGTCTGATTATAAGATTCAAGAATGGCACAAAAGAGGATGAGAGGGTGTTAGAATGTCTGCAGCCCCCTTGTAATCAGAAGGTCCTCGAAATAATTGGGTATGGTGGGGAGAGGTTACCTAGTTGGATGGTGGATTATCCATTAGAGAGAAACCTTCCTAATCTGGTTGAATTATATTTTATAGATTGTAAAGCATGCAGATACCTGTGCTCCTTAGGAAGGCTCCCTCGTCTGAAAATTCTACATCTTCAAAATCTAAATGAAGTGGAGTATATGGATGACAACACCACTAGTCTTGAAAGTGCTACCAGTATCGTGGACGAGTTGCCCCCAACTTCCCTATTTCCCAGCCTTGAAAGGCTCATAGTTTACGGTATGCCAAAATTGAAGGGATGGTGGAGGATACTATCGAATAATGAGCAAGATTCAAGAGGGTATCTCCAAGTTCAACAACAGCATGCACAGCATCAATATCTTGTTAACTGGAAGCCTCCATTCCCCAAATTATTTTCTCTAAAAGTGGAGAACGTGGAATTGGCAGTTACAGTTACAAGGCAGCACTTAGGGGGTTTCACATCTCTTAAAGTTCTCTATATTGGCGGCTATGTTGAGCAGCCGAGTCAGCAACAAGAAGTGCTTGCCCTCCAAAATAAGAATTTCTTCCTTCCCAGCTTGCAGGAATTGTATCTAAATTGTTTGCACGAGTTTGAGGTACTTCCAGAATGTTTTGGAGGATTATCTTCACTGGAAATACTTGATATAAGCAATTGTAGAAAGCTAAAGGAAATACCGGAATGGATTGACACCCTCACCTCCCTAGAACTACTTTCTTTGTCAGGTTGCCCAAGATTGGATTCACTGCCGCATCAAATAGCAAATCTCCCAAACTTGAAGACACTTCAAATTCACAGATGCCCCATACTTTGGGAGAGATGTCAGAGTCCAAATGGAGAATACTGGTGCTACATTCAGCTTATTCCTCAACTATTCATATCATAGAAGTGAGAAACTCATAAATAATCATTGTGCTACTTTCCCAACTCAGCTTCCAATTTTTTTTTTTTTTTTTTTTTAATTTCCTTTTTTTACTGGCGGCCCCTTACTCCAATGCTTCCCTACGTGTTTGTATTACGTGTTTTTTTTTTTTTTTTTCATACTCCCTGTTTAAAATCTACTTGATTAATTGTGGATTTTTTCAGGGATGGTATATTTGAAATGATTTGATGGTTTCAGTTATTCACCAACAATAAAAATGCATGATTGCATGATGTTATGTATGAGATGTTCTGTCTCTAGCTAGTTTTAGATACATGGTTACACATTTAAACACAGATGAAATCAAAAAAGGGTTTGTCATCTTTAAAACAACACAGGCCTCATATTGGGAAGTTAGGAACTTCTAAGTTACAAAGTCAAAGCTCAGAGGATGTTGGGAAAGAATATGTGCTTTGCTTGGTTAGACAAGGCTTCCTCCAGATAGCTAATTTAAGGAAGATGAGTTTAGCAGCATTGAATGTTTTGAAATGCATAAAGTGATTGACAAACTTATGATGTCAAATTCACTTATATGCCAAAGGGCTAGGGGATAATGAAGGACCTTGACATTAAACATTGGATTGGTTTGTTGTGGGGAAGAAAGTGTATGTGGATTGGTTAGTTGTACACTTGTACATGTGTGTGTGGATTGGCGTCACAGAGATACTTCTCCTCCCTTGAATACTAAAACTAACTTGATTTAGAAAGATCGTGTTTACCATATTGTTCATAACTCAGGGTAATGACTAGAATTTTAGACTGATACAAACATAGAATATGCAGAAGGGTGTATTCTCAAGCACCATATTACAGGCATAAATTGGAGTTAAGTCGTATAATTTATAGTAAAAAAAAAAAAAAAAAAAAAAAAATTAAGTGTAAAGATGACAAGTGTTCAGATATTAGTCATCTTTAACTTTAAATCTTTGGTCATAAAGCTCTCATAGCTTTGGTTATGTTTTCACTTGGACCTACAAAAAAAAAAAAAAAAAACTCGGTTTCTAGTCTTTTCAAGATGATCATAATGCAATGGTTTACCACATCTTGATTCTTGACGAAGACTTTGTGGTCCACTTAAATACCGGAGTAAAACGACTCGAAACAGGATAATTCTCATAAACATTTCCAATGTAGAAGACTTCAAGTCAGCTAAGTTGAGATTACTGCAGGTTTCTATGTAACTTTCAAATAACACGGGTTATATCTATTCAACAATTGAATAAATTTAAACAACAAAAATGAAGGGAGTGAATTAAAACGGTAAGCATCACTCGTAAACATAATAACAAAAGTATTTACGAGTACAATGTTAAAGCATCACTGACTCATGAACAAGTGGCATGATCAATTAATCAGTTTCAAGGTTGTTGCAGGACAACTTAAGCTATTACCTTCAATACTGGTACTACTTACTGAGTACAAATATAATCTTAAAGAGTATTTGGTGGTTTGTCTTGGGTGTTAATTATTGTTTTTCAAGATAATTTTATTTTTCTTTCAAAAAAATTGTTACATTTTCCTGTTTATTACTTCCATTTCCTCACCTTCTTCCATCAATTTTCACTCTCTTCCACTTATATTTTCTTTTTTCTACCACTTTTTTTTTGTAAGGAACCAAACAACGCAATTTATTTTTATTTTTATTTTTTATTCTTGAATACTTTTTTCTTCGTTGAATGGTCTAATATGTTGAATGGTCTAATATATGGAACGCCAAAATGGAGCACAAAACACGACACAGACTTTTCCAGAAATTGGCAATAAATATGAGGATGCCCCAATTTCTTATGGTAACCCACAATAATGAAAAAGTTGTTGATTTATTCACAAAAATGTCATTATGAGAAATTTCCCAATAATTATAAAGGGTGACATAGCTATTAGCTAGCATGCGGAAATGTCTTAGAAATTGCTCAAAAGTTAAAGTTAAAGAGGGTTATTTATCTCTTTCATAAAAATTGTGATTCAGTACAATAATGTTGTTTTCACTTTTTCAGTACTAGACATTTAATTCCATGTGAAATTTCAAATCACAGATTCAAAATTGCTAGGAAAGAGAGGGGTGGTAGTGTACTAGTGTGGTACTGGTACATGAAAGATCACTTTCATGTTTCCAATTTCCATTAATTCCAAACGTACCAATGTCCCCAATAATTTATGCCCAATGAGTAAATTATTGAAGTTACCTGCCTAGTGCCTATAATTCTATCTAAGCCAGTTATTTGTGTAGTTAGAAATTTCGACGAAGCATCTTACAAACTCCATTTAATAATCCTTCAGCAAGTCCTTGAAGCTTTCATTCACAAACCACAACTTCTAATCACTCCACTTTCTTATTTCCTTTCCCTTGCCTTTAAGTGAATTGAACCAAACATTATCGTAACTTAATTTTTGTTTCCTTTAAACTTCTCCAATAATCCACCCCTCAAAAAAAAAAAAAAAAAATGGCAGAACCTATAACGACTGCAGTAGCTGATCTTGCTGTGAAGAAATTGGTTAACAAAGGTTATGGAGCAATCAATTATGTAATGGACCTCGAGTCCGAGCTGAAAAAGCTTGAGAATACAAGGACTCTCATTGAAGCTGCACTCCTTGATGCAGATTCAATGTCAGAGCAATACAGTCATACTGAACAAGACACTTTGGAGAAGCTTAGTTGTCAGCTTGACAGGTTACTTGACCTGTTGGATGTAAGAGCTTCTAGAGAATTGCAGAAACAACTCATGAGTGGAGGTTACTTCACAAAAGAGTTACGGTCCTTTTTTTCTGCATCAAATCAGCTTGTTGCACGATTTAAAGATGCTCGCAAAGTTGATGATATTAAGAAGAAACTGAATTCCATTGCAATAGACCATGCTATGCTTGGTCGCATTTGCAGCTTGCCAACTCAGGCAAGAACCATTCAACGAGCCGAGTCTTCTCATGTTCTTACCAGTTTTGTTGTTGGAAGGGACAAAGACAGAGATCAGATTGTAAGCATATTGTCTGAGGACTCCATAGCCTCAAGAACCCTCTCTGTTGCCTCCATTGTCGGTATTGGTGGAATAGGGAAAACGACATTGGCTTGGTATGTCTATAATGATGAGAGGATGAAGCGCTGTTTTGATGTTAAATTCTGGGTTTCAGTAACTCAGGACTTTGATATTAAAAAGGTGCTGCTGGAGATTATAACAGCATGTGGTGCAGGGGAATTGCCTCACGATCTGTTCAACATGGAGCATTTGTATCAGCACTTTCAACGAGCAATTGGTGGGAAGAAATTTCTGCTTGTTCTCGATAACATTTGGGATCATGTTAGTTTGAGGCAGAAATGGGTTGATCTGAGAGACCTGTTATCAGCGCATTCAGCTGGTGGGAGTCGGGTTCTTATCACTACACGTGATAAAAAAGTTGCCGGAATGATGGGCACCGTCAACCCTTACATGCTTGGGGGTTTAATAGATGATGACTCTTGGCTTCTGTTTCAAAAGATTGCTTTTACACATTGGCAGGAGCCAGGTATGGAAGCAATTGGGAAAGAGATTGCACTTATGTGTCCAAACGTGCCACTCGTTATTCGAAGTATAGGAGGCCTATTAGCAGGGAAACCTACTGTTCAAGAATGGCGTGCTTTTAGAGATGATCAGCTTGCTAATTTTGCTTCCTATGGGCGTGACATTATGCATACGCTTAAATTTAGTTACGACCAATTGGATGCTAGATTGAAGCTTTGTGTTACTTACTGCATCTTGTTCCCAAAGGGACAGGATTTTGTAGTGGATGAACTAATCCATTATTGGATTGCTTTGGGATATGTTAAGCCACGGTATTGTAATCAAACCTTGGAGGAAGCAGGGCTAGAATACATAACCAACTTGAATAATTGTGGGTTTTTCTGCTATTTGCCCACTATGTGGGTCAGGCCAAATGAAATATATATGCACGATGTAATGTATGAGCTAGTTCTCTCAATAGCTGGGCTCAAGTACAAGGTGGCAGATTCAAACACATATGAAATTGATAAAAGGGTTCGTCATCTGTCTTTCTGGAAAATGATATGGAGCTCAAATATGCAAATGCCTTCTTCAGTACCCAAAATCAAACACCTACAATCATTCATCATAGGCCGTTGTTATCGCCAAAAGGTGAAGAATTTTTCCATAATTATTGATAAATTAATATCAATATCTGAATGTTTAAAAGTATTAGACCTACATGGGTTGGTGATAGAGAAATTGCCAGCATCCATAGGTGAATTAATCTGCCTACGGTACCTAAATTTGTCTAGAACTGATATAGTGCAATTGCCTAATTCAATCACACGACTAGTGAATTTACAATCACTCTACTTAAGATCCTGTCATTTCCTTGAGAAGTTGCCCAGGGATATGAGCAAGTTGGTGAATCTGAGACACCTTTTGTTATTGGGGAGTGAGAAGCTGAGGCATATGCCCATGGGATTGGGGAATTTGACAAATCTTACAAGTTTGGATGTGTTTATAGTGGGTGAAGAGACTGAATCAGAGGGTAATATTATGGGCAAATTATCAGATTTAAATCAGCTGAACAATCTAAGTGGAAGATTGCGTATTGAGGTACGTAGGGAGTCAAAGTATATAATGTCATCTGAGGTTAGTGCTGTAAATTTGAAGATGAAAGAGAACCTCCTATGTCTATATATACATTTCAAGAATGGCACAAAAGAGGATGAGAGGGTGTTAGAATGTCTCCAGCCTTCTTGTAATCTAAAACAACTTAAAATATTTGGGTATGGAGGGGAGAGGTTACCAGGTTGGATGGTGGATCATCAATTGGAGGCTCACCTTCCTAATTTGGATTCACTTGTATTTGCGGATTTTAAAGCATGTAAGAACTTGTGCTCCTTAGGAAGGCTCCCTTATCTGAAATATCTATGTCTTGGAGGATTAGCTGAAGTGGAGTATATGGAGGACAACACCAGCACTAGTAGCGGAAATGCTAACAGCATCGTGGACGAGTTGCCCCCAGCTTCCTTATTTCCCAGCCTTGATGATTTCATACTAAAAGAAATGCCAAAATTGAAGGGATGGTGGAGGATGCAATCAAGTAATGAGCAATATTCAAGAGGGGATCTCCAAGTTCAACAGCAGCAGCATCAACATCCTAAATTAGAATGTCTAATCGTGGACAATGTGGAATTGGCGATTACAATTTTAAGGCAGGGGGTCTTCACTTCTCTTAAATGTCTTCGTATTGAATTTGATGACATTGGTGAGCAACCTCATCAGCAACAAGAAGCGCCTACCCTCCAAAATAATTACTTATTCTTTCCCAACTTGCAGTCTCTAGAGCTATTTCGGGTGAACAAGGTTGAGATTATTTCAGAAAGCCTTCGATTATTATCCTCCCTGGAACGCATAAGTATAAGTAATTGTGAAAAGCTTAAGGCAATACCAGAATGGATTGACAGCCTCACCTCCCTAAATACACTTGGTCTTATAAATTGTCCAAGATTGGAATCACTGCCGCAACAAATAGCAAACCTCCCAAACTTAAAGACACTCTTAATCACAAAATGCCCCATACTTAGGGAGAGGTGCCAGAGTCCAAATGGAGAATACTGGCCCTACATTCAACATATTCCTAACTTATTCGTGTAAAGCTTTCATTGTACCAGTTTCCCAACTCTAGCTTTCATATATTTTTTGTGTATTTTTTTTAATTTACTTTTTATCCCCAACCTCCTTTTGTGGCTTTTTTAATTAGGAATTCTTGTAACCATATAAAATACGAAGTAATTATCAAAAATAGAAAGTATTTGCCATTTTTCTCATACTTCAGATCTCAATTTCACTTTTGTAATAAACAAGTGCAATTTGTACACATAGATGGACACAAGTATAAAAGAGAGATTGAAAGATCAAGTGAGGTTGCAACTTCCAAGCTAAGTGGGAAAAATTTACCAATAACATTATAGAAGGGAACCCATTTTTAATTACTATTTGAAGGAATCTTTTAGGTATAGAGACAGTATAATTAATATTCTAGACTTTAGGCTCTTGTACAATTATATATACATAAAATAACAGGGTTTTATACGGAGTTTTTATCGTCTTATCGATGACATTTATTATACTCTATCCATTTTTAAATCATTATTCCATTTCTCAACTTGTAGTGTTTTAGGTGAAATTGGAAAAGGCAATAAAATATAGAGGTAGTAAAGTTGGTGGAAGATAATAAATTGTAAAATGTAAATTAGTGGAGAGAATTGGATCGGAGTGAGAATATGAAATTAATAAAATATGATTTATGTTGGGTTCATTAGGTGATAGAAATTAATAAAATATTATAAAGGCTTTCCAAATAAGGAAATGAAATAAGTATTTAAAAAAAGACCGAAAATGAAAAGTAGAGCAAATATTTAAAATTAAGGGAGTATAAACACCCACCCAATGACTCAAATGTGCATCTCCTATATATAACCTATTACAAGTGACAACTTTTTTTTTTTTTTTTTTTTTTTGAACGGTAAGGCTATAATTTATTCATACATGTTTCATTGATTATTTTTAGGTGGCTATAACATGTAGAATTGTAAAGCGGTGGCTATTAGCCGTTGTAAACTTGTAATACTCCGCAGTTGTTAAATGCGGGAGTAACTGTAAGCTATCAACAAAGCTTTAGTTATAAAGATATTATGGGTAGTACACTAGTACAACAACATTAAAATAATACTAATAATAAATAAATAAATAAAAAGTACAATTGTATAAACTACACTGTAATGTTGAGATTAGCAAATTGATAGGTTTGATTTTTCTAAGTCAAAAAAAAAAAAAAAAAAAAAAGGAAGTATCCAATATTTTGCTTACATTAATTTCAAATCATATTCATGTGATTGAATGTGAGAAAATTCAAGTTTTTCTTCTAAATAAACATATTCAGGGGTGTATTCGTTAATATTGAGAGCAAGTTTAGCCCCAAATCTTAAGGCTTGGGGGCTAACTCAGCTGAATTGAACTGAACTGAACTGAACTCACACACAAGAATACGCGCGTTTACCGATGGAAAATACCGATGGCCACTAAAATCCATCGGTAAAAATATAATTTACCGATGGTTTTATCAAGCCATCGGTATTTTAAAAAAATACCGATGGCCTTACCATCGGTAAATTATTTCCGATGGTTTTCATCCATCGGTAAAATCTAATTTTTTAAAAGAAAATTAATGTTTTTTACCGATGGTTAAAAGCCATCAGTAAAATAAATATACCGATGGCTTTGACCTATCGGTATTTTACCGATGGCTTTTAGCCATCGGTATTTTCTTAAAATATTTAAAAAAAAAAAAAAAAAAAAAAAAAAAAAAAGAGGGAGGAAACCCTATTTTTTTCTTTATCTTTCACTTTCTCTTTCTTCCTCCATAATTCACGCCTCTCCTCTTCTTCATTCTTTATTCTCTCTCCTCTTCTATCTCCTCTAGATCTATCCTCTCATTCTTTCTTCTCACTCCTCTCTCCTCTTCTTCTCTCTACTATCTTCACCTTTTCCTCTTCTCCTTCTCTTCTATGTCTTTCCTCCTCCCTTCTCTGCACATTTTTTTGGGTTCAACAATCACCGTCACGAGGTTACGGGTTTTTTGGTTAAACTCGACCATGAAAATTCCAGATCTGGAATTTTCATGGTCGAGTTTAACCATTTAAACCCAAAAAAGAAGAAATTTGAAAGGTATGTGGATTTTTTGTTTAATTTTGTAAGTTAATTTCGTTTGTGGATTTATATGTGTGATTTTTGTTTATTTTTAGGGTGTTTCGGGTGGTGGTTGGTGGTGTTGAGTGGTTTACGGTGGTGGTGGTAGGTGGAACAGGGTTGTGGTGGTGGTTGGCAGTGCTTAGTGGCTTACGGCGGCGGTGTTGGGTGGGGGTAGGCAGGGCCATAGGCAGGGGGTGGGTAGGCAGGGTCGTACGTAGGGGGGTGGGTAGGCAGGGAGTGGGCAGGGGTTTTAATTTTTTTTTATTTTTTTTTAAAAAATTACCGATTGCCAAAAGCCATCGGTGATCCAAATATACCGATGGCTTTGACCATCGGGAACAAAACACCGATGGCTTTTGCCATCGGGATTTAAAAAAGCTCCGACAGTTGGTAACCATTGGTATTAAGTTTACCGATGGTTTTTCCATCGGTATTTTTGATTTTCCCGATGTAGTATAATTCGATGGTTTTTTACCGATGGCAGCCATCGGTAAATGAGATACCGATGGTTTTTTACAATTTTACCGATGGATTTTGGCCATCGGTAAATGGATCATTTCTAGTAGTGTCAGCTAACTGAACTGAACTGAAATGAATATTTTATAAGAGAAGGAAATTAGGAGCTGAACTGAACTGAATAGAGCTGAACTGAACTCAGCTGAGCTGAACTGAACTGAATTTCAACGTAAGAGATCAGGCCCTTGGATGTGACATCATTTTTTATGGCCCCCATTGAAAATGATGAAATCATCAAATTCTTGTTAAGACTCACTAAGACTTACACAAATTTATCACTTTAGCCCTAAAGCTTAAATATTTGACATATTATAAGTAGAAAAGTGTAAAAAAAATAAAAAAAAAAGGGGGGGGGGGGGAGGATAATAAAAATAAAAGTGAAGTAGGTGAAGTGGGTCCCAATCTCAAGTCTTATGTGTCTTGAGATTTACTTGAGATTTTTGAAGAAAACTGGGAAAAAGTATAAATCTTATGATTCAAAATGATAATGTCACCCCAAGTCTGGTATAAAATGTGAGGGTAGGTTTGTAATTGTACTGGGTGAAGGAAAAGGCCGTTGAAATCATAATGTGACGACTAATTTTATCAATATAATTTTTACACGAAGATTGGAATAGGATTAAGTATCGTTTGTAAAAATTATAATGAATAATTTATCCGTTTACATTACATAAACTGATAAACAC
Source organism: Chenopodium album (assembly GCF_948465745.1). Lineage (NCBI taxonomy): Eukaryota > Viridiplantae > Streptophyta > Magnoliopsida > Caryophyllales > Amaranthaceae > Chenopodium > Chenopodium album. The sequence continues at coordinate 34,857,949 of NC_137856.1, read as the reverse complement.
GACCTCAAAACACGTGCCACAAGGCTGTGTTGCAAGTAAAAAGAAACGGAGAAAGTATATATATAGTTCTTTGCTCCATATTCTTTCTTTATACTCCAAAAAACTTTTCTGGCATCAAATCAAATAATATATCAGCTCATTTATTAGTTATTATTGATGACTCACTCGTCCACCAATAAAGTGGATATAATATGACTATAATGTAAAGTTTTAATTTGATAATGTAACTTCTCAGTAGAAGCTGCATCAGAAATTTCCTTCATTGGATCACCTCATATAACAATTCAAGGAAAAGGTATTATCATTAATTATTTTAGATTAGAATGTACTCGTAGGAAACTTCTTTTAACTTTTAGGAGTGGTGGTAATATTTGAAGAATGGACACATGGGATCTGCCGTAATCATGTATTATTTTAAATTTAAGAAAAGGATGAGTGAGAGTGAAACTTATAAACTGATACGTTTACGCGTTGTAATTGAGAAAGAAAATGTTTACTGTCCTGGTATTAGAGTAGTAAAGCAGGAATCTCGTATTCTTGCTCATTTTTTACTGATGACTCATCCACACGACGTAGAGAAAGCACATACACCTCTTAGAAACATATAGTTTAGGGCCTTAGGCACTCAATTCGGTCAAGTGTTAGAATAAATATTCAAGTGATTGTGTTCTTAATGCAACTAACTTGACAAAGTACAGGATGAAACCATGAAATTAAAAAGTTTTAACTTATAATAATATAACTTCTAAGGAAGAGTTGCTTCAGAAATCTCCTTCCTTAGATCACCTCAATGAGGAAACTGCATAATCATTCTTTTATCTTAGGCTAGAATACTCCGTAGGAAACTTCTTAAATTTTATTTGCAAAAGTATTGGAAAAACCATGACTTACAAAGTCAACAAGTCAAGTCCACATAATAATAAAAAAAAATACATAAATAAATAAAATAATATTAATATATATATATATATATATTTAAGTGGATATGGATGAGCAATCCTTAAAAAAAATAAAAAAAAATAATAATAAATAATAAAAAAAAAAATAAAAAAATCAATCCTGACTTTGCCTTAATACTCCGTAAGTCCCTAATAATAAAGAGTAATATTTACAAAGTGGAGGCAATAATTCAAGAAAGGATTCATGGGACTATGGGAGTAGGTACCTGTCTCCTGTCATTCAATGCACTCGTCAGTTAATTTGGAATATTAGAGCACTAACTAACTCTGTATTAAGAGGAAAGCAGTTGTGATTTGTAAGTTGCCTAGCAAGTTTGAGGAAGCATATTACATCAAGTGTAACTCTACTTTTGCTAAAAGATACTATTAAAAAAAAAAAACTACTTTTGCTTTATATTCGTATATAATCCCTAAACCAGCCCTTCAAATTTCCATTCACAAACCACAAATTATATTACTCCTTAATTAATCCCTTTTCTCTTTTCTTCCACTCCATTAACACACACAAATTCACCCTTTTTAAGACAATATAAATAAAGTAAGATGGCTGAAGCAGTACAGACTGCAATAGTTGATCTTGCTGTGAAAAAATTGATTAACAAAGGTTATGGAGCAATCAATTATGTAATGGACCTCGAGTCCGAGCTGAAAAAGCTTGAGTATACAAGGACTCTCATTGAAGCTGCACTCCTTGATGCAGATTCAATGTCGGAGCAATACAGTCATACTGAACAAGACACTTTGGAGAAGCTTAGTTGTCAGCTTGACAGGTTACTTGACCTGTTGGATGTAAGAGCTTCTAGAGAATTGCAGAAACAACTCATGAGTGGAGGTAACTTCACAAAAGAGTTACGGTCCTTTTTTTCTGCATCAAATCAGCTTGTTGCACGATTTAAAGATGCTCGAAAAGTTGAGGATATTAAGAAGAAATTGAATTCCATTGCAATAGACCATGCTATGATTGGTCGCATTAGCAGCTTGCCAACTCAGGCAAGAACCATACAAAGAGCCGAGTCTTCTCATGTTCTTACCAATTTTGTTGTTGGAAGGGACAAAGACAGGGATCAGATTGTAAGCACGCTATCTGAGGAGTCCATGGTGGTGGCTTCAGAGACCCTCTCTGTTGCCACCATTGTTGGGATCGGTGGAATAGGGAAAACGACATTGGCTTGGTATGTGTATAATGATGAGAGGATGAGGTGCGGTTTTGATGTTCAATTCTGGGTTTCAGTAACTCAGGATTTTGATGTTAAAAAGGTGCTGGTGGAGATGATAACAGCATGTGGTGCAGGGGAATTGCCTCACAATCTGTGCAACATGGATCAATTGTATCATCACTTTCGACGAGCAATTGGTGGCAAGAAATTTCTGCTTGTTCTCGATAACATTTGGGATCATGTTAATTTGAGGCAGAAATGGGTTGATCTGAGAGACCTGTTATCAGCGCATTCAGCTGGTGGAAGTCGGGTTCTTATCACTACACGTGATAAAAAAGTTGCCGGAATGATGGGCACCGTCAACCCTTACATGCTTGGGGGTTTAATAGATGATGACTCTTGGCTTCTCTTTCAAAAGATTGCTTTTACACATTGGCATGAGCCAGGTGTAGAAGCAGTTGGGAAGGAGATCGCTAAAATGTGTCCAAAAGTGCCCCTTGTTATTCGAAGTATAGGAGGTCTCTTAGCAGGGAAACCTACTGTTCAGGAATGGCGTGCTTTTAGAGATGATCAGCTTGCTAATTTTGCTTCCTATGGGCGTGACATTATGCATACGCTTAAATTTAGCTACGACCAATTGGATGCAAGATTGAAGCTGTGTGTTACTTACTGCATCTTGTTCCCAAAGGCAGATATATTCCAAGTTGATGTACTGATCCATTATTGGATTGCTTTGGGATATGTTAAGCCACGGTATTGTAATCAACCCTTGGAGGAAGCAGGGCAAGAATATATAACCAATTTAAATAAATGTGGGTTTTTCTGCTATTTGGCTGATATATGGTTGGTTAGATCAAATGAAATATATATGCACGATGTAATGTATGAGCTAGTTCTCTCAATAGCTGGGTTCAAGTACAAGATGGCAGATTCAAACACATATGAAATTGACAAAAGGGTTCGTCATCTGTCTTTCATGATGGAGAGCTCAAATAGGCAAATGCCTTCTTCATTACCCAAAATCAAACACCTACAATCATTCATCATACGCCGTTGTTATCGCCGAAAGGTGAGGAATTTGTCCATAATTATTGATAAATTAATATCACCATCTGAATGTTTAAAAGTATTAGACCTACGTGGGGTGGTGATAGAGAAATTGCCAGCATCCATAGGTGAATTAATCTGCCTACGGTACCTAAATTTGTCTGAAACTGATATAGTGCAACTGCCTAATTCAATCACACGACTAGTGAATTTACAATCACTCTACTTAAGATTCTGTGATTTCCTTGAGAAGTTGCCCAGGGATATGAGCAAGTTGGTGAATCTGAGACACCTTTTGTTATGTGGGAGCAATAAGCTAAGGCATATGCCCATAGGATTGGGGAATTTGACAAATCTTACAAGTTTGGATGTGTTTACAGTGGGTGAACAGATTGAATCAGAGGGTAAAATTATGGGCAAATTATCAGATTTGAATCGGCTGAACAATCTAAGAGGAGAATTGCATATTGAGTTAAGTAGGGAGTCGAAGTATATAATGACATCTGAGATTAGTGCTGTAAATTTAAAGATGAAAGAGAACCTCCGATGTCTGATTATAAGATTCAAGAATGGCACAAAAGAGGATGAGAGGGTGTTAGAATGTCTCCAGCCTTCTTGTTATCTAAAAGAACTTAAAATAATTGGGTATGGAGGGGAGAGGTTACCAGGTTGGATGGTGGATCATCAATTGGAGGCTCACCTTCCTAATTTGGATTCACTTGTATTTGCGGATTTTAAAGCATGTAAGAACTTGTGCTCCTTAGGAAGGCTCCCTTGTCTAATAACTCTACATCTTGATAACTTAGATGAAGTGGAGTATATGGAGGACAACACCGGCACTAGCAGCGGAAATGCTAACAGCATCGTGGACGAGTTGCCCCCAGCTTCCTTATTTCCCAGCCTTCGTTCAGTCAAAATATTTAGAATGCCAAAATTGAAGGGATGGTGGAGGATGCAATCAAGTAATGAGCAATATTCAAGAGGGGATCTCCAAGTTCAACAGCAGCAGCATCAACATCCTAAATTAGAATGTCTACTGGTGGACAATGTGGAATTGGCGATTACAATTTCAAGGCAGGGGGTCTTCACTTCTCTTAAATGTCTTCGTATTGAATTTGATGACAATGGTGAGCAACCTCATCAGCAACAAGAAGCGCCTACCCTCCAAAATAAGTATTTATTCTTTCCCAACTTGCAGTCTCTAATTCTATGGCAGGTGAACAAGATTGAGATTCTTTCAGAAAGCTTTCGATTATTATCCACCCTGGAATGCATAACAATAAGGGATTGTAGAAAGCTTAAGGAAATACCAGAATGGATTGACAGCCTCACCTCCCTAAATACACTTTATTTGTATGATTTACCAAGATTAGAATCATTGCCACAGCAAATAGCAAACCTCCCAAACTTGAAGACACTTTGCATTATTATATGCCCCATACTTAGGGAGAGGTGCCAGAGTCCAAATGGAGAATACTGGCCCTACATTCAACATATTCCTAATCTAGACATAAGATAATAGTTTTCATTGTACATTTGTACTAGCTTCCCAACTCAGCTTTCAATTATTTTCTAATTTTCTTTTCTACCCCAACCCCCTTACTCCCTCGTGTTTTTCTAATTAGGAATTCTTGTTACCATGTAAGATAATTATCATATATAGAAAGTAATTGTAATGTTTTTTTCATACTCCAAATCTTAATTTACATTTTTAACAAACCAGTGTAATTTGTACACATAGATGGACACAACACACAAGTATGCATGAAAAAAAAGAGTGATTGAAAGACCAAGCTGAGTTAGGTTGCAAGTGGGACAAATTTACCATTAATAGTATAGAAGGAGCCCATTTTTAGTTATTTGAAGCAATGTTCTAGGAAAAGAAGAGTATGATTAGTGTTTTAGCCTTTTGGCTTTTGTACAATTACGAATACATTTAACAAAATAAATAAATAAGTAAATAACGGGTCTTATAGAGTATTTATTTTTGGCGTTTATTATATTAAGCAATCCCGTTCAAAAAATAAAAATATTTAGGGTTCGTTTGGCATTGCTGTGGTTTTCTGTTTTTGGTTTTTTTTTTTTTCTAAAAAAGTATATGATATATTATTAATAAAAAAATTATTTAAACATATTAAAATCTTAATAATATTGAAAACTGACAACAAAAAAGTGGAAACTCCTTTTTCTTGTTTCCTTTTTTTGGTTTTTAGTTTTAAAAAAAAAAAAAACCGAAAACCAAAAATGATGCCAAACAAGCCCAAGCAATCAATTTCTCCCTTATATCCAATGACTCAAATGAGCTTCTCCTCCTATTTCTATATAACCTATTACGAAAATAAGAGTGACCACTTTGGTATCCTCCTAAAGACTTGAGGCTAAAATTTATTCATACATGTTTTTTTTTTTTTTTTTTTTTTTGAAAACTATTCATACATGTTTCATTACAGACTTATTGTAATATTTAATTTTGACCCTTTAATCACCATATAATTAAATAATTAATGAAGTACAAATTTTTAAAACATTTATTTGATGATAACAGGTAACCCCTGCCAAAAAAAAAAAATATATATATATATATATATATATATATATATATATATATATATATATATATATATATATATATGTATATATATATATATATATATATATATATGTATATATATATATGTATATAGGGGAAGGCTCTCATGAGAATTTTTCTTATGTGAGAACACTCTTTATGTTCTAAATTTTTACTCATATGTTCTTAATTTTAAATCTGATGTTCTAAACTTTTTCCTAGGTGTTCTAAATTAAATCAAATTTTCTAATTTAGTGCTCACATGTTCTAAACCATAAATTAGTTAAGTTTGATGTCATAAATTTGAAATAACTTGTTCCAAACTTTTATTTATATATTCTAAATTTTAAAACGTGTGTTTAAAGAATTTTAATTATATGTTCTAGATTTCAAAGCATATGTTCTATTTTTTTACTCGTATGTTCTAAATACTTTACTCACACTTTCTATATTCTATATTAGTTTGTTCTAGATTTTTATTCACATGTTTATAATCTTAAATCAGATGTTCTAAATTTTTATTCACATGTTCATAATCTTAAATTAGATGTTCTAAATTTTACTAGTATGTTTAAAATTTCATAAAGCAAATTTTATAAATACTTAATCACTTGTTCTAATTCTTAAATCAGATGTTCTAAACTTAGTACTCACACAAATGTTCTAAATTATTACTCATATGTTCAAAATTTTAATTTGAGTCACATGTTCTAAATTTTAACTTGCATGTTCTAAATTTTTATTCACATGTTCTAAATTTTTACTCACATGTTCTAAATTTTAAATCAGTTCTCATATAACTATGAATTCTCACATATGAAGCTATTCTCACCGGATCCCTCCCCTATGTATATATATATATATACATATATATACATATATATATATGTATATATATGTATATATATATATATATACATATATATATATATATATATATACATATATATACATATATATACATATACATATATATACATATATATACATATACATATATATATATATACATATATATATATATACATATACATATATATATATATATATTTGATGATAAAATTCATACCAAATTGTTTTATATACTTATATACTATTAACGCTTTTTCGTGTAATCGCTTGTTAAACAAGTAATCACTATACTCTAACAGAAGAACCCTTGTTATACTAAAATAATGGACTCCAATGATCCTTACAAGCTTAAGGATCATTGGAGTCCATTACTCCAGCACCGGTAACCGGTGACCTAATCCGGTTGACTGCAACTGGTCCAGTTACCATGGTGGGCAACCGATTTTCATCTCCGGTTACCAACCACTATATTTATTTATTTAATTTTTTTTTTTTTTTTTGAAGAAAACTGACCAATTTTTGAATTGGACTCTGGTAACCGGTTTTGGCCTCCGGTTATCGTCCAGACCTCTTGTTGACCGTGGTAACCGGATTTGACCTCCGGTTGACCGTGGTGACCGGAGCCCAAATCCGGTTACCGTGGAGCTGCAATTGACCCCCGATTCTTTTTCCGTCGAGCCACCCGATCACCATCCATTTCTCGTCGACTTTCGTTGTCGTTGTAGCTGTCCGGTGTAGAAGGTGGTGGTTGACACGGTTTTGGTTGATGGGCTAATGTTAGAAAATGAAATGGAAAAAAAAAAGTTAATAAGGGCAAAATCGTCTGTTTTCTTAAAATGATGGCGGTAGCGATAAATTTGGACGGCAGTATTTATGGCAAAAGCTAACGAATACCCCAGGGATAAAAAAAAACATGTGGTGCAGGAGAATTGCCTCACAATCTATACAGCATGGCTCAGCTCTATCATCACTTTTGCCGAGCAATTGGTGGCAAGAAATATTTGCTTATTCTCGATAACATTTGGGGTAAATCCGATTTGACAATTAAGTGGTTCGAGCTAAGAAAGCTCCTTAAAATTGGGGCTAATGGGAGTAAGGTTCTCATTACCACACGCGATCAAAAAGTGGCTGGAGTAATGGACTCCAATGATCCTTACAAGCTTGAGGATTTAACAGAAGTTGACACTTGGCTTCTCTTTCAAGACATTGCTTTTACACAATGGCATGAACAAGGTGTGGAAGCAATTGGGAAGGAGATCGCTAAAATGTGTCCAAATATGCCTAGTATAGCAGGCCTCTTAGCAGGGAAACGTACAGTTCAGGAATGGCTTGCCTTTAGGGATGATCAGCTTACTAATTTCGCTTCCTACGGGCGCAATGTTATGAATACGCTGAAATTTAGCTACCACCAATTGGATGCAAGATTGAAGCTTTGTGTTACCTACTGCACTTTGTTCCCAAAGAGTAAGGCATTTACATGTGAATATTTGATCCATCTTTGGATATCTTTGGGATATATTAAGCCACAATATAGTAATCAAAGCTTGGAGGAAGCAGGGCGATAATATATAATCAACTTAAGTAATTGTGGGGTTTTCTGGAGTTGTATGGTTAGTATACGGGATACATCAGCGCTTATAGGAGTGCGCATGCACAATGTAATGTACAAGCTTGTTCTCTCACTATCTGGGTACAGATACAAGGTGGCAGATTCAAAGAAATTGACAAAAGGGTTCGTCATCTGTCGTTTTGGAAAGTGATGGAGAACTCAAATTGGGAAATGCCTTCCTCAATACCCAAAATCAAACACCTACAGTCATTCATCATGTGCCTTTCTTTGCGGTTGTTTGATTATAAGCTAAAGGTGAGGAACTTGTCCCTAATATCAACATTTGAATGTTTAAAGGTATTGGACCTACATGGGATGGGGATAAAGAAATTGCCAGTATCCGTAGGTGACTTGATCTGCTTGCGTTATCTAAATTGGTCTGAAACTAATATAGTGAAACTCCTAATTCAATCACACGTCTAGTGAATTTACATTCACTCTACTTGAATGATTATTTTTACCTTGAGGAGTTGCCAAGGGACATGAGCAAGTTAGTGAATCTATGACACCTGAAGTTGAGATATTGTGATGAGTTGAGATATATGCCCATGGGTTTGAGAAATTTGACAAATCTTACAACTCTGGATAAGTTTATAGTGGATGAACAGACTGAATCAGAGGTTAAAATTATTGTGGGGAGATTATCAGATCTAAATCAGCTAAACAATCTAAGAGGAGAATTGCATATTGAGGTGCTTAAGGAGTCAAAGTACATAATGTCATCTGAGATCAGTGAAGTAAACTTGGAGATGAAAGAGAGCCTCCTAGATCTGGATATAAGTTTCAAGAAGGGTACAATAGAGGATGAGAGGGTGTTAGAATGTCTCCAGCCCCCTTCTAATCTAGAAGCTCTCGAAATAACTGGGTATGGAGGGGAGAGGTTACCAGGTTGGATGGTAGATCATCAGTTAGATAGACACTTTCCTAATTTGGTTGAAATTAATATTATAGATTGTAGAGCATGCAAATATTTGTGCTCCTTTGGAAAGCTCCCTCATATGAAAATTCTACATCTTAAGACTTTAGATGATGTGGAGTATGTGGAAGACAACACCACCACTACCAATGTCGTGGACGAGTTGCCCTCATCTTCCTTATTTCCCAGCCTTGAAAGGCTCGCAATTATAGGTATGCCAAAATTGAAAGGATGGTGGAGGATGCTATTAAGTAATGAGCAAGATTCAAGAGGGGATCTCCAAGTTCATCAACAGCATGCACAGCATCAACATCTTGTTGAGTGGAAGCCTCCATTCCCCAAATTAATATTCCTAGAAGTGGACAATGTGGAATTGACAATTACAACTGCAAGGTGGTACTCAATTGTCTTCACTTCGCTTATAAATCTTAATATTTTCTATGGTAAGCAATCTCGTCAGCAACAAGAAGCATTTAGCCTATTCTTTCCCAACTTGGAGGATCTGTCTCTACAGGGTTTGGATGAGCTTGAGGTAGTTCTGGAAAGTCTTAAAGGATTATCTTCCCTGAAATATTTGCAAATTATTCATTGTGAAAAACTTAAGGCAATACCAGAGTGGATTGACACCCTCACCTCCCTCAAAACACTTCAATTGGAAAATTGCCCAAGACTGGAATCACTGCCATAACAAATAGCAAACCTCCCAAACTTGAAATCACTTGAAATAGACAGTTGCCCCATACTTAAGGAGAAGTGCCAGAGTCCAAATGGAGAATACTGGCCCCTAATACAACATATTCATCTATTAATATACTAGTATTGAGAGACTCAAAAACAATCATAGCTTTCATTGTACTAGTTTTCCAGCTCAGCTTCAATTTTTTTTAATTTCCTTTTTGTATCACGAAAAAAATTGGGCTTCTAAGAAAGAGCATATTAAAAAGATAGAGGTTACGGAAATGCGCATGCTAAGGTGGATGTGTGGAAACACTTTAAGAGATAGAATTAGAAATGAGGTTACTCGTAAGAAAGTAGGTGTGGCAAGCATTGCAGACGATAAAATCGTCAGCTTTGGTTTGGACATGTAAGACGGAGACCCAAGGGTGCACCGGTGCGAAAAGTGGAAGAGTGGGACCATGGAGGGATTAAACGAGGGGGAGGGAGATCAAAAATGACTTGGTTGGAAGGAGTTAGGAAGGATATGAAGTGCATGGATTTACATGAGGATGATTTTTGGATCGTAAGGGATGGAGGAGAAATATTTATGTTGATGACTACACGCCTACACGGAATAATCAAATTTGGTTCATGTTAGCCAACCTCACTTTTGGGATTAAGGCTTTGATTGATTTATTGATTATTGCAATGTATATTTCATACTCCATACCCCTAAATATTGCTCCAAATCTCAAACTTGCACTTTTAACAAAAGTATAATTTGTACACATGAGTGAGGCTGAGCACAAGTATGGATGAAAAGAGAGGTTGAAAGTATTCAAGTGAGGTTGCAAGTGGGTAAATGTACTAATAGGCATCCATTTTTAGGATATGAAGCAACCTTTAGCCCTTTAAGGATAGAGAGAGTATAGCTGTATAATGGATATTTTAGCCTTTTGGCTTTCATTTTGTACTAGTAATGGGAAAATATATTTTTACTCGTTTTAACTCATATAATTGATAAATTAATGTTAAGAGTAACCTTGTACCTCTGTATGTTATCTGGTCCAAAAAATTCATACTCCATATAAGCAGCATAATGCTAACAACAGCTTTCATATACAAGGAATCAACCAACCTAAACAGTCTAGTAAGGAGTTTTAAACTTTTAAAGTAATACTGAGTACAAAATAGGAGCTTGAAATCTAAGAACACTTACAGCTCATTCTGAAGAGGATACTATTTGATGCATATGTTATGGTCGTCTTTGGACCGCTTTGGGAACATTTAAGTCAAAAAGTCAGAGCTTAGAGGATGTTGGGAAAGAATATGTGCTTTGCTTGGTCAGACAAGGCTTCTTCCAGAGAGCTAAGGAAGATGAGTTTAGCAGCATTTTTGAAATGCATAAAGTGATTGACGAACTTATGATGTCAAATCCACTTATATGCCAAAGCCAAAGGGCTTGGGGATACTGAAGGACCTTAAAACATTGAATAGTTTGTTGTGGGGAAAGACAGTATATGTGGATTGGTTAGTTGTACACTTGTACATGTGTATGTGGATCCTAGGGCATCACAGAGAGACTTCTCCTCCCTTGAATAATAAAACTAACTTGATTAAGAAAGATCATATTTACTGTATTGTTCATAACTCAGGGCGGTGACTAGACTGATACAGACAAATATGTAGAAGGGTGCATTCTAAGCACCATATTCCAGGCCTAATCAGAGTTAAGAAAAGAAATAGAGCTTCGTATAAATTATAGTAAAAAATAATAATAATTAAGTGTAAAGATGACAAGTGTTGAGATATTAGCAAACAAGTACAATATATAATGAAATGGTTTAATTCAATATGCAAACAATCCAACAAGGATATTCAAAGAACAGTCGATTTTTATTCACAGTAGATGAAGGCAACAGTTGATGGCACACTGAAGTGCAGGATTCAGGAATGAACACTTGGTCAGAGCAACTTCTATACAGGATAAACAACAGAAAAACATTTTCACATTTCCAAAAGAACAATGAGGGCATAGGATGGAACAAGGAAAACCTGGTTACCAAGCTACCAATCTTCCTTGACAATTTTGGACTTCTCGAAAATAAACTTCCCTTCCTTATACTTTTGTGACGGTTCATAAGCACGCAAGTACTTCCACCCCAATACTAGTCGACAATCAGCACAATTGATATCAGCAACAGTGTGAAGGCCAGTCATAAGCTGCCTATCTTCCTTAGGCCCAACCTCAACATTCATAGCATGGGAAAACAAAAAGGCTCGACCATTTCTTCCCTAACAACAGAATTCACACTAGTTGGACACACTCTCACCTCAAATTCCATGAAATCCTCAAACTTTTACACAACAATCACTACCACATTATATCTCAATATCAATACATTCATCAAAACACAAAATATCACAAACCCCTAAAGAACAAATAACTAATTAATATAACAAACACCCAAACCCCAGTTGGCAAATTGGCCCCCTTATTTGCTAACTAATTGTCTGATACAAGAATGTGTACTAAACAAGCAATGGGTTATCAACAACTAGAGCAAACCAATCAATTTATCAATCAAAAACAACAATTAGTAACAATTATAAAAAACATACAACATGATAATCCAAACAAGCTAATACTGAATTGGCAATATAATTAAAATTAATGATTGGAAAATGAGGATAATTTACCTGGAAAGCCTTGGAGATGATATCATCATGAAGACAAACTTGATTTCGACAATTATAGCAGCTATACACTCTTGGTCCGCCCAATTGAGCCATCCAATTACTTCACCCCTAATTTAATTCTAAGCCTTCAAAACAATTCACACTTCCAAGCCTAACAATTTGAGCAACCCCCACAAAAAACCCATTAATTAAAATATTTAATAAGCAAAACCCAGTTGAAAAATCATGAATTATAACAAAAGGGCGCAAACCCGAATTTTAAAAATGATCAAAATCAGTTTTACAACAGTAAAGATTATAGATTGTGCAGAAAAATGGAAGCTTTTGGATCTCAAATACATGATAAAAGCAATTAGGTGAATGTTGGGGTATTTACCTGGGAAAGAAGATGAAGAATTGATGACAGTGACGAAGCAAAAGCGCAAACAATGAACAAGAAACTCGAAAGATTGTTGGCGTGCAAAGTGTAAACTTTAATTAGATAATCAAAAGATTCATTGCACTCAAAAAAGAAATACTTGTACTTGACGAAATTAAAAGACATGATTTATACGGAAGTGTAATTGAAATTGTTGAGCGAACACAAATACTCCGTCTAAATACTCCAGGTTATTTTACTTATTTCTCAATCGTGATAATTTACTTGAGTTATTATTCAGAATTTTGAGTCATTTTATGTATTTCCCATTTATGAGTTACTCTGTACGAGAGATAATATATTAGAAATATGAGAGACCATCAATCTGTTTTTTTTATTGGCCTCAAATTGCTCGTGGACGTAGGCACGTAGCCAACGCATTGTTGTTAACCACGTAGATCTTTGTGTCGATTTTACTTGTTTATTTTACATTCAATAATATATGTTCTTTTTTACATTCGTAATCCTATCATAAAAAAAGTTGTCCCAAATAGTGATATTGGATAAGGTGTACACAAATGTCAAATTACATAAATAATAGCATTTGTTACATACACTCGACGTGACCCGAGTATATATAACAACCTCTCAATACATAATGACCATATTTTTAGCTCTGATTAAGGTAGTACAAGTATATGTCTTTGTTATTTGACTCTTTTTGCGTGTGTCAAATGACTTACATTCAATGAAGTAATTATAGCAAAATACATGACCATAAATCAGATGTAACTCATAGCTTAGAAGCTAAAAAACTTATATTCAAGAATTAATTAAGTGGTGTGCAGCATCATTTTTCTTTGTACAAATTATAAGATGCTTGATTTAATTATTATAATTAAGGCATTAGCCAATTAATAAAAGTCTTTTAATTTATGTTTAAAAAAAAAAAAGTGGTACAACTCCAATTATCACTTATAAAATCTTGTAAACATTTTTTTTTACAAGAATTTTATAAAACATCTTGTTAGACGGAATAATTAACTAAAATTGAGAAATTAAACCAATACTGAGTGATAAGTTTTCGTATTGTTCTTCAATCACGAAATCATTTTAGATACAACGAGTCACAACAACACTAAGACAATTTTGTAATGTCATCACCAATTTATTACTTCAAAGTGGTAATCAAATAGGGTATTTCCGTATTTGTTAACTTTAATCTGGATTAATTTCCTTTGAATAGCTTAGCACACTCTATAATGTAATTGCCTTCTTTGTATGCTTGCTTTGGATCATGGGCTCGAAAATATTTCCAACCCAAAATTTGGCCACATTTGATGCAATATATATCAGCTATCGTGAACTTGCCAGTAATGAGTTGCTTCTCAAATTTTTCTCCCACCTTCAAGTTCATTGCATTACGAAACATGAAGGCTTGTCCGGATGAAGCCTAAACACATACAGTTGAGCGAAAAAAGAGTTAATTAATACGGAGTATGAGTATTTTTATATCTTAAATCCTAATATGGCCAATGAGCTTGTCACCATAAAAGACAAGCTCATATTTTTGTACTACCTTCGTTAACTTTTGGTTGCAATTTTGGAATATTAATACCTCAAAAGTTACAACTAAAAGTTAACGGAGGTCGTACATTACATGTCTCACTGTATTGCGATGAATGTTTTATTCTCCTAAAATTTAATAGTCAACAACTCAAATAAATTGATAAAGATTCAAAATGTACCATTAGACAAATGATAACTTTTTTGTTGGACTTGACAGTAGATGAACAAACATATATTGTGATCAACTCATCAGACTACTTCACTCATTACACAACTAGATTAAAAGTCTTCTCTCAATTGGTATGAGACCTTATCTTTCTCACTAATCATTGTTGATTTTCATTTAACTATTACATCGGTTTAACCTACACTTATCTTTACCAAATGAATTCCAATTTACGATAATCACAACTCAACCATAGTAATGTGAAGAAACTTTGAAGACCAGAGTATTTAATAAAAAATAATTATTTAATTTCATCTTTAGATTTATTAAAAATACTTTCATAAAATTAATAGAAAAGCAAACCAAGCTATTCAGATTATGCTGTAAACAAAAGGTAAAACATACATGGACTCAAATTCAATACTTCGTCGCAATAATTCACAGATAAATTTAGACTTAAACATCATTAACACTAAATTTTCAAATACTAGACTGAAAAGATAATTAACATACTAACAATCATATGATTAAATTAAGCAAAATGGCAGGCCTATTTATCAAACTATATTAATCAAATCAAAATGTTAACTTTATTTAATACCAAAATAAAAATAAAATGAAGAAATTAAAGCAACTTACCACAAAAGCCTTAGAAAGGAGGTCCTCTTTTAAGACAACAGGGTTCCAACAATTATTGCAGCTATAAAATCGGTTATTATTTGAGTTAGCCATCAATTAAACCAGATTACAGATTGTCAAATACGAGCTGATAGATCATTGATATGCAAAATAAAAGGGGTGTTATTTTTCATCTTTATAGCATAATGAGGATAAGAATGACGTAATAATCCAACGACTTTTCTTAGACACGACTTTTCTTTTCTTTTTTTTTCCCCTGTTTTTTAACTAATAATATAAGCAAGGTACGTCACTTAGCTTGTCTAATCTTAAGACTTTTCAGTATTTTTTTTTCTTTTTTTTTTTTGTTTTATAATATTGTTAAAATTTATTTAGATTCAATGTTTTTTAAGTTCTTTAACTCTTAACTCATTTAAGACGTCTAATAACCTATACAACTATATCTTGTAGTCAACAATCAACATCATCAATTTTAAACCCTGTTCACTTCACCTTAAAAAAAAATAATATTCAGTTAAAATTATTTTATATTAGCAAAAATAAGTTCAATTCAGTAAAAATCAATAACTTAAATAAAAAATATAACAGAGAATCAGTAAAAATAATTTCAGTTCAGTAAAATTAATTTCACTTGTAAAAATAATTTCAGTTCAGCAAAAATAAGGTGAAGTAAACGACCCGTTCTAGTGTTCTCTTCATCTTAAAAAAAATAATACT
Source organism: Chenopodium album (assembly GCF_948465745.1). Classification (NCBI taxonomy): domain Eukaryota; kingdom Viridiplantae; phylum Streptophyta; class Magnoliopsida; order Caryophyllales; family Amaranthaceae; genus Chenopodium; species Chenopodium album. Next base: position 34,842,034 of record NC_137856.1, on the reverse strand, counting down.
TGTATTTAGGCCCTGTTTGATTCACCTTAATTTTGCTGAACTGAAATTATTTTTACTGAACTGAACTTATTTTTACTGAATTGAACTTAATTTTACTGAACTGAAATTATTTTTACTGAACTGAAATTATTTTTACTGATTTTCTATTATAATTCTTCTTTAAGAAAACTGAATTTTACTGAACTGAATTATTTTTACTGAAGTGAAATTAATTTTACTGAATTGAAATTATTTTTACTTAATATTATTTTTTTAAGGTGAATCAAACAGGGCCTAAGTAAAGAAAATTTTCAGTTCAGTAAAAATAAGTTTAGTTCTGTAAAATTAATTTCAATTCGGTAAAAATAATTTCAGTTCAATAAAAATAAGTTCAGTTCAGTAAAGTTTTGTTTTCTTAAAGAATAATTATAATAGATTACCAGTAAAAATAATTTTAATTCAACAAAAATAATTTCAATTCAGTAAAAATAATTTAAGTTCTGTAAATATAAATTTTTTAATTAAAAATAATTTAAGTTCAACAAAAATAACTTGAAGAGAACCGTGCCTAAGCATTTTAATCCGGAGAAAAAGAAAAATAACACAAACAAAGCAAAATTAGCACTGAAGCGGTTGAAGCCCGACATCTGCCTCAACAAACTCTTCTCTTCTCTTCTCTGTTATTAGTTTTGCTCAAAAATGTCAGACCAATACTGGAGGTACAACGATTCAAGGCAACCGCCCGCCGTTTCTTCACTCCCCGCTAAGCGCCCTCGCTCCGATTATGGTACCCTTTCTTTCTTTTTTCCATTTTCCATTTTCCATTTTCCTTTTTTTAATTCTAGGGTTTTCTGTATTTACAATTTTAACGAAGTTTCCAGTTATCTCACTTCTCTGATTCTTCGAGCTTATTTTTCTTGATGCTTGATAAATTTGTGTTCTTTATTTTCATTTTGTTTTATTATTTTGTTAATTTACAATTTTACACGATTTGGTGTTTCTATTAGGTTTTAATTCTCAAATTGATACATATTATCTGGGATATGCAGTTTTTCTGGTTATGTTATTAGGGTTCTTTGATTTAGTCTTTAAAGAATTGGTTTTTGTTGTTCAAATTGATCGGTAAGTGGTATGTAGTGGTGAGTTTAGTTTAGAGCTCCATAGAAATTTAATTAAGACTGATAATGGCAACATTGGCTTAAAGTGTCTACATTTGCTGCCAAATTGTAAAATAATCTTTGATTGTTGAAGCCGATGAGTTTTCAAGAAAAGATACATAATGGAATGATAAAATTTTCTTTATACATACAAATTAATAGTTTTCTGATCGAGTATAGTATAGATGATTCTGTAAAAGCTACAGGACTTATAATGGTTTCCAGCTTGTAATGGATTCGTTGTATGGCTTATCGAATAAATTGGTTGGGTTGTAAAAAACTTCAGCTATATGCCTTCAACATGCAAGTAAAGGGTTGTTGGATACTTGGATGGCTTGGGACTGGGTGTGGAGGAAATTCAAGAAGTCGCTCTAATTTTTCTGTTCAATCATTGCTAACTTGTCATATTTTAAATCCTTAATTGCGATTCAGTATTCATTGAAAAATGAACACAATAAAAACTTGTGGTCTACTAATAATATGGTCATTGTTAATTTGCTTTACAACTTTGTGCTTCATTGTTGAAAGTTGTATACTTCACCTTAATATTAAAAGATTATATAGATTCCAGCTAACTAGTCACATTTAGCTTTGCATGTACTGATTACTAACTTGGATAAGCGCGCATGTTTTGCTACTCCAGTGTTAACACACATGGCATGCGTTTTGATAACTTCTTATCCCTACCCCACTTTTTTTTTTTTGTAAGATGGAGACTTGAGGGTGCACCGGTACAAAGAGTGAAAGAGTGTGACCATGAAGGGGTTAAATGAGGGAGAGGGAGACAAAAAATGACTTGGTTGGAAGAAATGAGGAAGGATATGAAGTATATGGATTTGCATGAGGGTGAGATATTTGATCGTAAGGAATGGATGAGGAAGATTTTTGTCGATGATACACAGAATAAACACTTTTAGTTCATGTAGCCGACCCGATTTATGGGATTAAGGCTTTAATTGATTGATTTCTTTGGTAATGTGTAATAATATAATATATAATATGCTGAAACTTTAGCATTTTTGTAGATGTACCATCTGGACGGGATGTAGCTGGTTATTACTCTCGTGATGATGACAGGCAAGCTCAACGTGCAATTAGAGATACCGAGTCCATAAACCAATCTTATGATCGTTACCTGCGTAGCACTGTAATATTTCTGAATCTTACTCCTTTGGCCTTGATCTGTAATTTGGTCTGTTTTTGACATTAACACACATCATATTGTCCAGCAACTTTACCCTGGGGCAGATTCAGGAAGATTATCTGGCTCTGGAATATCTAGTCATGCTGTTGATGATTCTCGACTTGGAAACGATCCTCGACTTGGAAATGATCCTCGACTTGGAAACGATCCTCGATTAGGAAATGATCCTCGCATGTCTGGTGACCCACGTATGGTAAGCGATCCACGTATGGTAACTGATCCACGAATCAATAGCGACCCTCGAATGACAAGTATTGGAATTATGGACCCTGGGATGTCCCTCAAAGGGCGGGGCTCCAACCTTGGATCTGGAAGGTCGGAGGTTTCCCTTCCACCTGATGCTAGCAGTACTCTCTATGTAGAGGGCTTGCCTGCAAACTGTACGCGCAGGGAAGTGGCTCGTATCCTTTATCATTACAAATTTTTTATTTTTTAAATAATTAATTACTGCCCTTTTCATATTTGCCATTTATTTCCGGTTTTCTATCCCTCCCCTCTCGAAACTTCTTGTTTCCTTCACTTCTTTTGTCAGACATCTTTCGTCCCTTTGTGGGCTACAAGGAGGTCAGGCTTGTGACCAAGGAAGCAAGACATGTATGTCTATTATCTACTTCTCCCTTTGTTTAGCATTTTTTTCATGGATCAGCACTCACGTGTAGTTTTTCTTGTAGTCTGGGGGAGATCCTATTGTGCTGTGTTTTGTTGACTTTTTAAGTCCCGCACATGCTGCAACAGCGTTGGATGCCTTACAAGGTGAGTTTGTTGGGGGTTTTCTTTTTCCCTGTGTAACAACTTTGTACATCAACATACTCTTTTATCTATGTGATCTATTATGCGTTTATTACTTTTCTGAACTTAGTGTGGAAATGCAATATATGAGCTTCAAAAGGTCAATGATCATAACTGAGTGCTTTTGCATTTGTTTATTGCGCGACAAATTCTCTCTTCTGGCCTTCTGCTAGTTCTATGGGTGATTTGTGACAGATAAAAATGCTGGAAATGGGCTTAAGAAATCTTGATGTATATGAATCCAAGCCTCGTTGTCTATGCACAGTAGTAACCTAATACTTGAGTTTACAATTTCCTCACGTTAGTTCTGTTATTTTTTATCATTGGAGGCGAGGATCCATTTTTTATGTGTTTTTTTTTCCTTTAAAAAATAAACAAATCCCTGTGATTGAACTACTCAAAAGAGTTGTTCTGAAGTCAAGATATTTAGTCTAAAAAAGTGTAGTATTTGCAAATTATAGTTTGCATAGTGCAAGGAGATTAAAGTCCTTAAAACAGAAATGCAACGAGGCTTTTGGGATTCTAGGATTTTTCTTAACTTGAATCTACAGTTGTCTAATGGATTGTATAAGCATATCTGTTTACCTCCCTTGATTGCATATGCTTTAAATGGATACTTTATATGCAAAAAAAGTGTGGTATTATCTGATGGGTCCTTAAGGTTGATTTGGAGATTTGAGGTGCGACATCTGGGCAAACAATTTGTGAATTTTGTTTGCTTCCATTGACTTCATGTTTTGAACTCATACCAAAACTTTGTGACTTTTTTTTTTTTACTTTGTTTTGCAAAGCTAACTTATCTTCATCCAACCATCATAGCCTTAGCATCTTATTTTTTTATTTTCCTTTTTTTAAAAAAAAAAAAAAAAAAGTTATTATTATTAGAATGGGGATGCAGTTGTAACTGTAACCAACTGAAAAATTCAGGCTAACTAGATTTTTGAGTATTCTTTCACTAACATCCTGCGACGAATCAATCAACTTTCGACTCTATAATAATCTTCTGGTTGAAACTTAGGTTTTTTTTTCTTTTTTTTTTTCTCCTTTTGTCATTTTAATTGTCAAAGAAATGCCTAAGTTCCCTAACTGTATTATCAGTAATTGTGATGGGGCATACCGTTTGTGAAAGTATTTATAGAGCAGTACATAATGCTTTGATTCTGTTAGCAAAGTATCTTGTTCATCATGGAACTGAAGAAATTCTTCAGCTTGCTAGTAATAGTAGAACACGAAAGCTCTTGAAGCAGGGTTTATGCAACTCCTCCTACATAGTTAATTGAACTGTCAAAGGGTCACTGGGTTTGAGGTGTTTTTAAAATTCTGAACTTTCTAAGGGACATCTTCGACTCGCTTTGGGACTAATGTGGCCATGTGGGTTTTGAATGGGGTGACCAGCATGGACCTTGAACAATTTGACACTCTCTTTTCTTTCCCCTGCTAATCATCTTAAGTTGAAGTTAAAGAGACCATTTTCTTTTTTTTCAAGAGTTTGGGTGAATAGGGTCTTTTTGTCCCTTAGTCTAACTCTCAAGCCTTAATTTTATGATCCTCCAATTTTAATTGGCTATATATGTAATTTTGTTTTGGCCTTGAACATGTACGCTAAGCGATGGTGCGTTTGTAGTTTGTGATGGCCCCAAATATACGTGTAAAGCTGGGTCATAGTCTTTTTTGCGGCGTGAGTAAAGTTCGATTTTGCAGGTTATAAGTTCGATGAGAATGACCGTGACACTTCTATTTTAAGGCTGCAATTCGCTCGTTATCCAGGTGCAAGGTCAGGTGGTGGCCATCGTGGCAAGCGTTAAACGGTATGATTTTGCAGGTGATTAAAGTCTTCCATTTGATCAGGCTTAGGCACTATTCGCTCTGTAGGCTATAGCTGAAACTCAAACAATTTTTCGCTGTAAATTACCAAAGGGAGTTTCTATGTAGGAATCCGCTCAAAATGGGAGGTTGGCGTCTGCGATAATGAGGTTGATATGATCACCTTACAATTGAGATCCATGCACCAATTTCATTCTGCGGCTTTTTATTTAGTACCAACTCGTGGGATTTGGGGGATTGTAGCTAGTTTGGAGCTTGTACCCTTTTATTAGAAAGTTATGAAATGCCAGAGTGCCAGACTGTATTCGCATTTAGTTTTAGATACTTGGAAACTTGCTACTTATGTATCTGACTGAAATACATCGTCGACATTGCCTGGTTGCTAGGGATCAATATCTATACCTGCAATGGTTTGATGAGGAGTGACTCAATGTTGCAACCTCTCTTCATCTGTTCAGTTCTTGTGATCACCCCATGTAAAAGCCAGCCGACTGTGTTTCAATTATATACCTTGTTTATTTCTTTCTTGGCGCTCTTTATTTTTGGTGTTTTGGGCTTGGGCGGTTGATAGACTTGATACTGTTTCTGTACCCATTTCTACTTTATTGCAAGATACTAGGATTTCTTTTCCTTATTTTTCAGCAGGATGCTTTCTTTTTACTGAGTTTTTGAAAAAAGAAAACATTGTTTCTCAGGCATGACTTTTGATGCATCATCTGCTATATATTTTTTAAATCGCTGCTGAAATTTCAGATTTATTAAATTGCTTCTGAAATTTCAGATTTTTTAAATTGCTGCTGAAATTTCAGATTTTCTTGACCTGTCAACTCTTCAATTTTCTCAACAAAATTCCTATTTCAAAGCTTTTCATATTTGGAGTCGAGAATTCTTATAAATTTATCCTGATAAGAAAAGATTATGCCTTTTCTTCAATAGAATGGGAAGATGAGTAATTATTACTATTTTGCTATCGGAGCTACAAGACTTGGCCAAGTGGAACTCTGTTGCCTGCTCCACTGCTGTTATTTCTTGTATCAGCTGTATGCCTGTATGTTCAGGAATGTCAATCACAATATTTTTTTTTGACCTAGTATGGAGTATTACAATCCCCTATAACCCACACTGTCCATTTTTAAAGTTGTAGTTGGGGCGTTGATTACTTCAGCCATGAGCATATATGGTGGTATGACTGTATTCACTACATCTCGATCCATCTTGCAGTGGGTGTCTGTCAACCTCTGGAAAACTCTTTTGCAGTGAATTGTAGTATGTTTCTTGAGGAACTTGGGATGCAATTTCTTCATTTCTTTTGACCAAGGCCTAGTTGGGTTGGAGGAGGCATTCATCCATAAACTGAGTTTAGATCTTTGTTGCTTCACATATTAAGTAATAATTGATGGTACAAGTGAATATGAGCTCTTCTTTAGGTACTTAGTTTAGAATTTGTATAGATTAGTTTTGAACTTTTGTCATTTGTTAAGTTCAGTTAGTGCGACAGCAAGGCTATTAACCTATTACCATGGTTTATGATAAGTACTTGGAATGTCATAATGTTCGAACTAGTGAGTTGAGCCTTTGGCATTATGACATTCCAAGTACTTAGAGATCTCTGTACACACCAGTGGTTCAGTACATTACTAATCCACCATTTAGTGAGTTGAGCCTTTGGCAATTTTTTTTTTTAAAAAGCAACTTCATATATAGGTGCTCCTCTTTATGACGAAGAACGGAATGCAGTCGTGTTGAGTGTCTTTAATAGTTTTACCAGGAGTCTAGGACAAGTATGAGCTTGTGATTTATTTGCCTGTTTAGTTTGTTTTAAATTCTATAATTTCTGAGGATATTTTGCTGTATAAGCATTGGTGCCTGCTCAATGTTGTGTACTCAGAACTCAGAAGTGACTCAGGTGGATACTAGTTTTTGTCAGTTTCTGTTGCCATCCGTTTGGACAAGTATCGGGGTAGTGACCTAAACGTAGATTTGTGGTTAAGCTCACAATAGTTTGCTTCGATGGATATGCACCATCTTATGAAATGGGTATGGAATGTTCTGATTTGATCATAATAATCTAGAATTGTAATCTAGAATTGTTAGGTTGTGCTGTAAGCGTTTTGCTGAGCAGGTTTGTGTAGGGGTGTCAGTTCGGATAATCGGATCGGGTCTGAAATGGCCGGGTCGGGTCGGATAAATTTTTAAAGTTGAGTTATACTAAATTATTATGTCCACGCGAGTCCAAATTTGAATCGGATATTTTACGGATTGGTTTCGGATCGGGTCAGGTGTGCTTTTGACAATTCTAGGTTTGTGCTCTTTCACTCGCCTTTGACTGGTGTGCTACCTCTATGGCCTTACCTTGCAAAGGAACTATGCTCTTCTTTGTTAAACGTTAGTAGCATATTAAATCGAGCTAAAATAACTGAACTGATGCAGCATTCCTCTAGCTAACCTCTACTCAACTATCTGCATCTAACAACAGCTGGAAAATTTGTTGTACTCTCTAATTTTCATGCTACTTCGTATATGCTTGCAGACTGTTTGCAATAGCTAGATATTGCAATAGCTTTGTACTATTTGCTGCTCCAACCGTTTCTAAAGTTCTTCGTACTTCGATTATCACTATGCCAACCAAGAATTGAATGCCTTCATTAAAGAATCAATTAAGTACAAAAAAACGAATGCCTGACATAGTATGAAAAAGTTTATGAACTAAAATAAAAATCATGCAGTTATTTATTGAATTATTGTACAAACTTATCAGAATATGATATTGATGGCATTTAATCACATTAATGCATTCTTCTTTGGATGTATTGCTACTTTGCTTGTGGCCAGCTTGCACTATATTTTAAAAGGATGGGTGATAAGTATGTACTATGTTTTTTTTTTTCAAAAAAAAAAAAATACTTCGTATATAATTATATAGTACTGTACAAACCACAAAGTATATACTTAGTACTATAATATTTTGTACATACGGAGTATGAACGTTTCACGTGATTCGGTACAATACTACCATTAGATGATTATTTTTGTTATTAGCTTCTTGTTTATGATTAGGGGCTTTAGGGCTATGTTTAAAATTGATTTAGTTGAACAGTCTCATTTTGTTAAACTCGCATGGTAGTTGTATATGATAATTAAAATTTTTTGTTCCGGTCTCTTTTTTCTTCCATTTTACGCAATTGTTATTTATCATAATCAATTGATATATCATGTATGAGATTAAATTGCTAATCGCTCTCACTGACGCCTCTAAATAACTAGAGTAGAGGCCATAAGAGTGTACTGTAAGTTTTATTTTTTAGTTATTACGGAGTACTGTAACATTTAGTTGATGTACATGTAAGCATGTTGTCTTTCGACATTATACTTATACATACCTCTTAGAGCTATACGATAGGCAAGTCACAATGCACAGAATAATCCAACTTGTTTGTAGTTGAAAGTTGCCGAATGCTCACATTTCAAAGCACATACGCTCAGAAAACGATGCTTATTGATGGGCCGGGTCACATGTTGTGGAGACTGGTCACGGATTGCCTTATTGTACTTGTACTCTTGTAGTAGTGGGTTACACTACACGTATAGTCGTATATTTATAGCAACAAAGTACCAAGCTTTAAGACATCATACTTTATTTTCACATTATTCTTTGCCCTAAATTGCCATGTTTTTTGTGGTAGACTTTTCAACATCCAAACTTTTGATGGGTGTGTTTGATACATTTCAAGATTGTGTGATTAACTTTGAAATTAAGACAATAATGAGTATTTGTTCGGTATTTTTAACTATCATATTGGTATAATAATTGTACCAACATACGATTGGCATGAATTGACTCGTAAAATTTAATTCATACCAATAGTATATGATAATAAGGCGGTCTTGTTCTCTTAGTGAGGATAATTTTGTAACAATAAGCAACTTTAAAGAATGAATATAATTTAGTAAAAATAATTTTAGTTTAGTTAAATTAATTTAAACACGTTATTTTCATAAATAAATCAGGACCCACATTTAATAAAAAAAATAGTTAACTTATTTACAAAAATGACACTTTGTTTTTTGACAACCAAATGACTTTTTTTATTTATTTTTTTTTAAAATAGAAATGACACTTTGTTAAGATAAGTGAACCCTTATTCAAAAAAAAAAAAAAAAAAAGATAAGTGAACCTTGTATACAAAATATTTTGGAATCTTTATTATTATTGGAGATCAGACTTTAATTTATTTTCCCCTAATTTTAAAAATTCTTTTTAAAAGTGTTACAGCATGTAAGTATGAGCTATTTTACTACTTGCTGGTTTAATCATTACAGCTATACTAGTGCAACAATTATGGTACGAAAAATCTTCTAAAAATGGTTTAATATATCCATGATTTTTTTCCATCCTACTCCTAACCAATTAACCTTCCAAATTCAATTGACATTATCATACAACTATGGAAACAATCTTTATGATTTCTTACCTCAACCCTATCCAAACCCCCTTATAAATATAATTAATTAATAAGGAAAAAATAAATAATAAAAATATCCCGTCAAAAAAGATTTATTGTTATTTTTTACAGCTAATATTTAAACATATCTCCAAGAATTTCGTGAGAATTATAAACCTCCAACTACCCACCTCCAATATCCTTCCAATTATTTCTTAGAAAAAAGAAAAAATCCTTCCAATAATGATAAAATAATATACGTAATTTTTATCTAGAGTCCAATTAGTATACATTTCTGATTCTAAGAATCTCTCGTTAATCCCATCAAAACTAGGAATCTCATCTTTTTAACCCTATAATCTACATAGAATCTCCATTGTTTTTGTACCATGCATCAAATATTTTTGTAACTTTGTTACACATAATTTAGAATTTACACCCATATTCATAATAATAATAATAATATGGGTGGTTTAGGGGAAGAAATTGTTCCAGAATCAATGGATTCAACAATGAAAAAAGGCGATACGGATGAAGAATGTTCAATACCACAAGTTAATTTAACCGTGCCTAAAACAGACGATCCAAACATGCCTGTTTTAACGTTTAGAATGTGGGTTCTTGGTCTAGGTGCATGTATTTTGTTGTCATTTGTTAATCAGTTCATGTGGTATAGACAAAATCCCATGATTATTACGTCGATTTCGGCCCAGATTGCTGTTGTTCCTCTAGGACATCTTATGGCTAAGACAATTACAAAGAGGGTGTTCTTTCAAGGTACTAGGTTTCAGTTTACGTTAAACCCTGGTCCTTTTAATGTTAAAGAGCATGTTTTGATCACAATTTTCGCTAATTCCGGTGCCGGAAGTGTTTACGCCACCCATATTTTGAGTGCTGTTAAGCTTTTTTATAAGAGGAAGCTCACCCTTCTTCCTGCTGTTCTTGTTATGCTCACCACTCAGGTTAATAATCTCCTTTAAGTTTTCATTCGTGTTATTTTATTTGATTGTTTTTAATTTGCTTGGTATTATCAGGTCGGGTTTAGATTCAGTTGTATGTATCGGAATAACTTAAGATAAAATTAATCAAAATTCGGAAAGGGATTTGGAGAGAATTAGGAGGTTTTTTTTTTTTTTTTTTTTTTTTTTTTTTTTTTTTTTGTGAAGAATATGTTTTTATTTTATTACTAATCTTGTTTAAGGCCCAGATTTTATGCATTTATTTTTAAAATGATATGATCAATACCCTCATTGTTTTTTCAAGAATTTTGTATGTTTATGGTGCAATTGTTTTATATATACTTTTAACTAGACTTGATTTTGTATATGTAAATACTGAATTTAGCACACAAAAGTGATGTAATTTGGTGCAATGTGTAGCTATTAGGTTTTGGATGGGCTGGTCTATTCCGGAAGTATCTCGTCGAGCCAGCAGAGATGTGGTGGCCTAGCAATCTGGTTCAAGTCTCAATATTTAGGTGAAACTTCTGATACTAGCTAGTTTGTTTTTAGAATCGGAAAAAAGATGTGGTTCAATCAATACAAATGTATATCTTCATTGAGGCTTTTGATGAATTGTGGGAATTTTCGCTTGTCATTGCAGGGCTCTACATGAGAAGGAAACAAGGGCGAAAGGAGGCATATCCCGAACACAGGCCTTCCTCATTATTCTATGTTGTGCTGCTGCTTATTGTGTGCTACCCACTTACCTGTTCATTATGACAACTAGTTTTTCTTGGCTCTGTTGGTTTGCTCCAAAATCTGTTCTAGTCAATCAGTTGGGTTCGGGAACTCAGGCCCTTGGAATCGGCTCTTTTGCTTTAGATTGGACTACGATTTCCTCGTACCTAGGGAGTCCTCTGGCTAGCCCTTGGTTTGCTACTGCTAATGTAGCTGCAGGATTTATTGTCATGATGTATGCGATAATACCATTTTGTTATTGGTTTGACGTGCTCAAGGCAAAGAACTTCCCTATATTTTCTCAAAGTCTTTTCATGGTTAATGGAACCAAGTATGATATCAAAAGCATCGTTTCTCCACATTTTACATTGGATAAGGCCGCATATGCCACAAATGGTCCTCTATATCTTAGCACTTTCTTTGCTGTGACGTATGGCCTTGGGTTTGCCGCGCTTTCTGCAACCATTGTCCATGTTGCAATCTTCAATGGAAGGTATGATTGAATTATGCTATACAAATGTTTTTCATTGGTGATTTTAGTACTGTTTTTGGGTGTTGCTACCATTTGATTTACACTTAATGCTCTGCTGATCATACAGAGAGATATGGGGACAAGTCAAGGGAGCTTTCGGAGCATCAAAGAAAGTGGACATACACACGAAGCTGATGAAGGTCTATGGACAAGTACCAAATTGGTGGTTTCATGTCCTTTTAGTGCTTAACCTTGCTTTGACCCTGTTTACTTGCGAATACTACAAGGAGTCACTCCAATTGCCATGGTGGGGTGTCTTGCTTGCTTCTGCGCTTGCTTTCTTCTTCACCCTCCCTGTAGGCATTATTCAAGCCACTACAAATCAGGTACATTGACTTGTAAACTCTTTCTTTACCTTAAAAAATGTAGCATGATCATCGCGACTATTTGCTCTAAAGCCTTAACGTTCTCTGTTGTTCTTTTATCATAACAGCAACCAGGTTTGAATATCATCACGGAATACATTATTGGATACTTGTACCCAGGGAGACCTGTTGCTAATATGTTGTTCAAGGTGTATGGCTACATTAGTATGAGTCAAGCCCTTTTCTTTATTGGGGACTTCAAGCTCGGTCATTACATGAAGATTCCACCCAAAGCTATGTTCATGGCTCAGGTTTGTTCCCTTTATTCACCCAACTTTTATTTTGTTTTAACTCGAGCCCAAATTATCAGATTTTACAATGCTGTCAAAAACCATTTTCAATTCAGGTTTCTCTATCTAAAAGTACTTAATTTATGTAATCAAGATGATGAGGCTTTTTGTAATGAAAGACTAAAGAATTTGGGTAGTAAAATTAAGCATAATCATGAATTCTGGTCCTTGGACTAATGCTAACAGGTTCCTATTATTGTTTCAGATTGTGGGAGGATTAGTATCAGTAGCAGTCTACACCGGAACAGCTTGGTGGATGATGGAGTCAATCCCTCACATCTGTGACCCATCACAGTTGCCACCTGACAGTCCATGGACCTGCTCCTTTGACAGGACCTTCTTTTCTGCTTCGGTGATCTGGGGGCTGGTGGGTCCGCGCAGGATCTTTGGAGACCTGGGGTACTACTCGCATATGAACTGGTTCTTCCTTGCAGGAGCCTTGGCACCTTGCCTAGTTTGGCTTGCTCTGAAGGCATTCCCCAAGCAAAAGTGGATAGGACTCATTAATATGCCTGTTATTTTGGGTGCAACCATGATGATGCCACCTGCTAGCGCGGTTAACTTCACTAGCTGGATCATTGTTGGCTTCCTTTCAGGGTATGTTGTTTTCAGGTACCGCCCAAAGATGTGGGAACGCTACAATTACATTCTTTCAGGAGGTCTTGATGCAGGAACAGCTTTTATGACGATTCTTCTCTTCTTTAGCTTGCAATATGTTAGCAATATTAGCCTTGACTGGTGGGGGAACCATTCGGATGATATGATATGCCCGCTGGCTCAATGCCCTACGGCCAAAGGGATTGTAGTGGATGGTTGCCCCGTCTTTTAGGCATTCAAGTTATTTTTTTTTGTGGGGAGCATTCAATTTATTCTATCTATTTAATTCTTACATTCTTTCCAAAGATATTGTTGTGCGTTTTTTTTATTAGAATTTTTTTGAAGTGTAAATAGATTTCTCCAATGGGGGTTAGTGATATGATTTGCAAGGCTCCAAGAAGCCAAATGAAGGGAAGTATCTGGGACTACATGGAATTATAATTATTAGAACTCTAGAAGTTGGATTCAATGATTTTATAAATGAAATGTACATGTTTGATTTCAAAGAGTTCTTTGGTATTCTTTTACTGGTCATGTGTACGTACATTTTCTTCATTACAAACGTCATGTGTTAAACTATAAAACAATTAAGTACTTTAGAATGGTTAAAATAAACGAAAGTAAATAAAAACAATTAAGTGCGTTAGAATGGTTAAAAAATAATTTATCATTTTTTTTATCTTCTTTCGTTTGTTTAATACTAGCCCCATATGCATGCGGTGCATGCTTGCGTTATTATTTACTCTATTTTGTCATCCATATACAATTTTTTTTTTAAACGTCATGTCTTCTTTCAGGCAATTGTTTTTCTTTTATCTTTCGTTTTTAACCCCTCACTCTATCTTTTGATTAGAAATACAATCATATAATATGAGATCTGTTAAATTCATTTTGATAAACAATTTCAATATACTTCTAAATATAAATTTTATATGATTTTCTAAATGATAATTAGAAATCTTCTTCCAAAAAAAAAATGAAGAAATATCAATGGTTTTTTTTTTTTTTTTTTTTTTTTTTGAGGACATATCAATGGTTATTCACTTATTTGTGCATAAAATATTGAATACATTGTAATCTTGTACTTCATATAATTTTACTTTACCCAAAAAAAAGTCTAATTATCCATAAATCCATTTCATCTCCCCTTAGTCCCCTCATCCACCAAAAAAAAACTTTGATAAATACGCAGCGTTTAAAAACTCCTCCATAAAAATGGTTGAACCAAACAAACCCAAAGAAAGAGACGTAACCATGAATTTGAAAAAACCAAACTCCCAAACACCACCGGCGAACTCTCCGACGGGTCAGCCGGACTCACAGTCACCATCTCCGTCGGCGGCGGCGGCAATGGCGGCGGTGGAGGAGCTAGTAGAGTCGCTTAATCAACGGAAAATGTACAGAGAGGTTACACTCGCTCTCCGATCCGGTCTCCGAGACGCGCGAGCTGAGTTCTCCTTTCTCCGAGTTCGCGGCCTTCGTTGTCTCCTCAAGTTCCTCCGTTCTGTCGCTGAGTCTGACTCGGTTATTCGTCTCTTTTGCCTCACTCAATCTATCCCTGATCTTCAAGGTTTTTTTTCTTCTTGTGTTTTAAGGTTTGATTTTTGGTTGCAAATGTAGAATTGAATTGAATTTTGTTTTTAGGTTGTGAGATTTTGGATGATGTAATTGAATTGATGTAGGTAGTTTTGTTGAGATGTTAGGTTTGATTAATGGCGTCTATTGGTTGAATTGGTGATTGATGATATATGGAATTGGAGGAAGTTGTGATTCTTGTATAATAGAAATTGCAATTGGAAAATTGAGGTTTTGAGGAAGATTGAAATGGTAGAAGACGGAGTAAGTTCGTGTTTTTTGCTGTCAATTAATATAGTTTGAGGACATTTTGTAGAAGATATTGTATTTATTGGACCACAGGACACCTTAATTTAAAATTTTGATTATATTGGAACTGGCCTCAGCTTCAATGTATTGGAAAATCTAATTACTTACATGATTAAGCCAATATTTTCGAGTAAATCGATTTGACTTCTGAAAGTAAAAATCTTTACATACTTGTATTTGTGAATGCAAGGAGTAATCAAATAGCATAAGATTGATTTTTGTTGCACGATGATCCGAAGGTGTTCACTTGTTATACTAAAATTTGTCTTTTGGGGCTCTTGAAAGTTTATAAAAGGGTTAAGTGATTGTCTTCATAATTTGACGGTTTTGGGTGATGTATTTACTGTTGGTTACGTATGAGCAGTGGTTCCTGTTCTTTTTCAACATTCACTAAAAGATTCGGAAGAAGATAAGGTGACCAGTTTGGATCATATATTCACTGTTGAACCTATGAAGTTAACAAACCCTTCAACTGATACTGAAGTTGCACTTGCACTTCGTGTTTTGGAAGGATGCTGCCTGATTCATAGGCAAAGTACAATTTTGGCTCACCAGCACAAGGCAATTCCGGTATGACATGCTCTTTTTGCTATTTTAAAAACCTGGTTTTCATTAGTCTCTTACATGATTATGTAAATGTGTTGTTGGCATTTCTATTCCTACCATCATCTTTGGGTTTAGGGATGAAGTGAGGAAATTTATGTGAGAAAGGTAAAAGAAAGAAACCTGTGGCTGGTGTTGTTCAGGTCTGAGTTAGTCTTAGAGGATGTTTGATTGGGATCAATAATAAAAAAAAAAATTGTAGTCATGGAAACTGGTGTGTTTGTGTCGCCTTCTCTGGAGGGTTCGTAGCTGATAAGCTCTTACCTTAAGTTTCACATGCTACTGTTCTGTTGAAGTAAAAATGATAACTTTTCGAAAGATAGATTGAAAATTTGAATGGCTGAAAGCTACTAAGGAAGATGAATGATTGTTTATGAAAATCCTAAAATGACAATTGAAGGATTCTGACTATTGGGTAGGGAGGAAATTTTTTGTATTTTTTTTTTTTTTTTTTTGAAACAGAAATTTTTTGTATTTAAGTCTACATAAGAAACATGAGAAGGATTAGTTTCCTGTTACAAGTTATGAATATTTAATCATATGCAGGTGCTAATGAATATATTATCGAGTAGAGGAGCTCTTGAGCAAGGTGCCAGCGTTGATGCTTTGATTGCTTTGATGTTAGATTCGACAGCTAATCAAATGGTATAACACGTTAATTAGTTTCAGTATAAAATCTATCATCCATTATACAAGTATGAGTTTAATTTGAATTCTTGTAATATACTGTTTTTCTCTAGGATTTTGAAACCTGTAATGGTATTGAGGAAGTTGCTGCAATTATTAGAGACAAACAAGTTGATGAAAATCTCAGGTATTTTCAATTCCTGTATCCAATATTTATCAAGATTCAAGAGTTTTATCTCATTTCTTGTTTTATAATTGGGACCTTTGATAGTAAGCTCATGGTAGATATGCATTTAAATGCTTGACGTGCTAGAACCATATTTATAGAATTATCCATTCAGTCATCCATGATCCATATACCATACCTTGCCTTTGTTGTGATTCTCCGGGAAGATGTTAGATAACCTTGGTTATTTGTGTAATTTATATGTAATCACATCTCGCTTAATAACTTAAATTCAAGAGCCTTGGTACACTTTGTAGTATCACGCTAGGAAGAACTATCCTAGTCAGAATCTTATGGAGTAAATTTGCTGTCAATCTTATAATGATATTGATCTAGCTGTTTGACTTTCTCCTGCCTGCAAGTCAATTAGTTCAAACATGTAATTCTTATTTATTACTTCCGGTATCTAAAATTAAGTGTAACATTGTTCAAAATAACCAGTAATGTGACAGCCAAATTAGAATGGAGATCATAAACTTGTCCATATTAGACTCTTCTGCTGCGATCCTTTTGCTGACACTCACTTTGCTATAAATAGGATGAAATGTGGAGAATTTTTGTTATTACTCATTGGGCACGTGGATGGGAGAGACATGCAGCCAATGGCAACAGTACATGAGGACATACGCCGACTTCTAGGGGAAAAATCTGCGTCATTGATATGGGCAGCTAGTCAATTTGGCTCAACTCTTGATCCAGAGGAGAGGATGACAGCTTTGCACATCCAAGCTCGCAGAGTCCTTGAATCGCTTGATCTCTTTGGAGTGTAGCAGGCAATTAGTGATTTTTGGAAGGTTAAGGGTACATGATTTACTGATCTTGTTTGGACAATCCAGCAGAAGATTGGTGCCAACAGTTTTGACTTTCTATTATGTCTAAGCTTAGAGGAGTGTAGGTAAGCCGAGTTGCTGTCTCTGTTGCCATCTTCTGTTGGTGTTCCTACCATTTCTCTACAAGCCTGGTTTTTAACTCTTGCCTGGAAATGCTTCACAGTAACTTTTTGTATGCAATTACTCTGGGTTGCTGTATAGAGCTTGTTCATTGGTTTATTAAGCATAGGTCGATGTATAGATGACCATACATTATGGGTTGACTTTACTGTAAATGATAGTTTCTGTTGACAATCGACATTAACTTTGATGCTTTTCCTGATTAAAGTAAAAGATTTTTCCAGACATTTATATTTGATAAATAGATCTACTGGGCCAAGGAGTTGTAATACTATGATTGTTTGTTATTCAATAAACGAAAAAGTCTCCCTTCGTTTCGTAAAAATCGCAACACTTTCCTTTTACATCTGTTTCATAATAATTGCAACACTTTCTTATTTGGTAAGAATCTGCTATTATTTTATTAATTATCTCTTTTAATAATCCCACTTTCACAAACTAAATATTTTCTCTTTCCTATTAATTCCACTTACACTACTATTTATTTTATTACCTCTCAGACTAACCACTTCTTATGCTTTTTTTTTTTAATTTTTTTTTTTTTTTTATTAAAGTATACTCTATATTTTCTAAAAGTATGTGTACTCCATATCGTTGCGATTATTTTGAAACAGAGGGAGTATAACATGTTGATGCAATTTATTGTGATTATGAATGTAGGAGAGCCAATTTTTGTTACCGGAAATAAACAATAAAAAGGTCAAGTTAAGTAGGGCTAGATTTAGGTTAAGTTAAGTAGGGTAATATTATTACACTGTACTCAATTTAAAAGTCAGTTTCTTTGAAGTTAGATTGTAAAATTATTATTCCATATTATGTTTGGATAGGTTGGTAAGACAATTTACAGCTTATTCTCATACGATTATTTTCAGTTTAATTCATTTCAGCTTCTAAGTTTATTTCAGCTCAGCTCTAACAAATTCAATTCAGTTCAGTTAACGAGAACAGGCCCTTAGGGTGATTACACATTTATGGTAACTTTCCAAAAATAGGTGTGACGTGATTGCCAAGTGAAGCCACAACTCAAGAACTCATATAAACAACACCCACCAACAATATCCCACGTGTTCCACAAAACCTACACCTACTTGAAAAAAGCTGCTGTCTTCAACTCCGTAACTCTTATTAAGTCAGCACTCCTGTCTTTTTTTATAAACCCCCCAAAAAAAGCATAAACATCCCAAATTTCAACTGTTTCAATTTTTACCCAATATAACATTAAACATGGCCGGAGATTTTGCCGGAAAATCACCGGAATTTTCGCCGGGAAACGATTGGATTAATCTATTGAAGAACTTGGAAACTACCCAGATTGCTGGGGTTTTTGATGGGGTTTGTTCAGATTGTCAAACTCTTCTTAAATCTCGAATTCTTTCTCTCGCTAATCGTAAGATTACTTCAAATTTCTCTCTTTTTTTTTTTTTTTAAAGAATTGGTTTTATTTTTTATTTTTTTCGCTCTTTTAATTTCTAGTTAATTTGTTTTAGTTGAATTTGGTTTGAATTTTTTTTCTTGATTCAATAATTGTGATGTTTTTTATTTGTTCAATAATTGTGATGTTGCGATTAAGCAAGATTATATTTTAAATTTAAGTTATTTGGGATTGAAGTGTAGTAAATTTATAAACTTTGACTGAGTTGACAGTGATTTTAATAATTGATTGTAAGAAAAGATTAAATCTTTGGAATTACTACCACCATTCCGATATAATTTAGTTGTCGCATTACTAGTTTATACAAAATTATACTCTATTAACACCTGACAATTAATTACACGCGGAAGGGTACTCATGAAAAATAGCACTTTCAAGACTAATTATTTTGTTCGCATGTTTTTAGTATGAAGTTTGGTCTTTGACTCTGAAATTATTAGTCAATGTCAACACTATTGTAAATTGTACTTCGTATATGTTTATTAAAGAGATTTGCGCGTTCAAGTGATGTAAGGAAAGATGAGATATATGCAATCGTACCTTGTAATTTACAAAGAGATTGCTTGAATAGTTGAATTGATTCTTGATGTGATGAGAAATTTAATTTGTTGATAAATGTAATGATATTTGTTCAAATTTCTGTTGGCTGTTAATTTGAGTGACTGAAGATGAATATGTTATCCTAATCAATATATTTGTGATTTGTAATATGCATAACATACTGTCCAAGAAACCAATGAAGTAGGCTCATCAGTTCCCTTTTCTTCTGAAACAAATACACCATCTTCGCCTTCTGACAGTAACCAACAACTTAGCAACCAGGAGAAAACCCCTCTTAGCACAGAATCTGTCCATTCTTCAATGAGACAAGAAACTAATACTGATTATGCATCTCCTTCACCAGTCAATCCTAAGCCACAACTGCGTGATCTTTTCAGTAACCTTAACTCATCTCCGAGTAATGGAAACCATGTTTCTTCATCTACTAGTGCTAGTGGATCGCCAGATGAGGAGGAGTGGCGCAGGTTTTCACAGGTTAAGAGGAAAAAGGATTTCGTGCATTATGAGAGGGTAGATGGGAGGAAGGTAAATGTGGTGCAAGGATTGGAACTTCATACTGGGGTTTTTAATGCTGAAGAACAGAAGAAAATTGTCGAATCTGTTTACAACTTTCAGAAATTGGGACGAAAAGGGCAGCTTATGGGTAAGTTTGTGGTTCCCCTTGAATTCCTTATATGTATTGTCCAAGTGTATCTTTAGATTATGCATTGAATCTTTGTTGGTAAGGTTTGTGATCAAATTACAAAATATGGTTTCTCAAAAACCCGTTTTCAGTTTACAATCAAACCCCAAAGTATTCTGAATGATATTAAGCAAGCTCTGCGATGTAGTGGTTAAGGTGTTGCTTGTCTTAATTTTTCATTGGTTTGAATTTTTGCAGAACGTACGTACTCTGAACCAAAGAAGTGGTTGCCTGGAAAAGGACGTGTGACCATTCAATTTGGGTGTTGTTACAATTATGCAGTGGTAATTCTTTCAATTTCCTTTATATTCTAGCTTTTTCTTTTGTGTTTTGTGATCACTTTAAAATATCTCATGTGTTGTACTTTGCATCTCTAAATTTACTTACAGGACAAAGATGGAAATCCTCCGGGAATAATAAGGGATGAGGAAGTTGATCCCATGCCTCCTCTATTTAAACAGATGATTAGCAGAATGGTGAAGTGGCATATCCTGCCTCCTACATGTGTCCCTAACAGTTGCATAGTGAATATTTATGATGAAGGTGATTGTATCCCTCCTCACATCGATCACCATGACTTTCTTCGGCCATTTTGCACTGTCTCTTTCTTGACAGAGTGTAATATCGTTTTTGGTTCAAATCTCAAAATCTTAAGCCCTGGAGAGTTCACTGGTCCAGTTTCCATTCCTCTTCCTGTTGGGTATGCCTTTTTCTTGTTTAATTTAATTGGTTAATTTCTTGATCTGTTAATGTAGCTGTGAAAAACTGAAAATCTCAATTGTTTTTTTTTTACTATGATCATCCATTTGAAGAGGTAGTATAGCTATGTACTCCTGTCCTGTGTTAGTTGAAAGTCTTGAAACATATATAGCTTCTTGGGGTATCCTGTAGTACTAAGTATAGCGCACCTTTCTGGCAAGATCTCTCTTTTCTTGTAACAACATGTCTCCCCCTTTATCGTTCAGTGGATATGGTACAGCTGAAATAATATGTAGTATATAACATTATTATGATGCTCACTAAATAATTCACTGCAAGTCTATAATTATGGCAATGTACCACAAAGTGGCACTAACAAAGGATTGGCATAAAATAAGTTGTGAATCTTGTGATTGACTTTTTTGTGAGCCAAACTAGGGGAGGGGTTAATTTTCTTTTGTAGACTGTTGTTTTAATGCAGACAATGATCTATTCATTCATCAGATAATGTTCAGATTGGATAATATTGGTGTTCTGGTGGCAGCTCTTAACCTTTAAACTTGTTCTTATCTTCTGACTTTTCACAGTGCTGATATTATTTTTATGCTGCAGATCGGTTCTTGTTCTAAATGGTAATGGAGCTGATGTTGCTAAACATTGCGTTCCTGCTGTCCCGACAAAAAGGTTTGTCTGATCACTCTATGTCTTAGAAACATCTGATGTAACATTGCTAACTTTATTTTAATGTTAATTCTTTCTGTTTTTTGTGTTCTCTTCTTTGACCTTGTTTGATATCTTGCCTTTTTTTTAGGATTTCTGTCACATTTAGAAGGATGGATGATAGCAAAATTCCTTACCAATTCTCTGATGATCCTGAATTGCTGAACTTAAAGCCTCTTGTTCGATCTTCATTGCCCAAAGTAGGCATAGCAGTCCAAAATCAACATCAAGGTAGTAAAGTTAATGGAAAAGCAGATAAATCAGATGCACAAGAAACAATTGGCTTGTCAAATTCAAGAGAAACAGTGAAGAACTCATTCGTCCTCCAAACAGACGACTTCCCCCCATTAGGTGGCTTCAAATCGAGGAAACGTTGAATAAGTTTGATGTGCATGGATGATGAGTGAGGGTTTTTTTTCTCAATGAAGCTTTGTTCTCATGTTGTATCATTAATGTGCCTTTTAATGTTTCACATTAATTTAACTTTACTTCAATTTTTTAGAGGGATAATTTTAAAGATATATTGCTGGTACCATTATACTTTTTTTTTTGTTTATGAGAGTTCTTGTACCATGGTACTGTTATTTCATAAACTAATCCAATTCTTTATGAGTTTATGTATGTCCTTGCCTTCAGTTTTGGCCTTTTGAGTACTTGGAATGAGCCCTTTGTAAAATGTTATAGGTTGTGTTGGAAATAAATGGTAATCAAATAATTCTTCAATTATACTGAGTCATATATAATAGATGCCAACTATGGCATACTAAACAAAATACAAGTAGTTTTAAACAAAGGTACATTAGCAAACAATCGGGATATTGTAGGAATTGCATATTTCTGTGTTAGTCAATACGAAGTACATGGTTAGGAGTTAGGACTAGCTAAGTCCCTGTGCATACAGTCCGAGCAGCTTATGATCTATGTGCACATAATTAATCACAAACGTGTCTCTATCTTACTAATTGGATCATACATTCATACTATGGTATTACATTACCATACATTATACTACATACATATTACATATGATGTATGGAAATAATTTTCTCTATCTGACAATATACTGATGCTTGAATCTAACTTTCAATATGTACACTCACTGCATGGAAGCGAAGTATACGCCCATGTTTTCATCTGCATGGTTAAATTCTCTAACATAGAATATATCTCCTCTGTTCTTATATGAGATGAATCACTTGCGGTGAACACATGAACATCATTCCCATCTTCAATCCAACTACATCCAGCATTTTTTCGCATTCTTCTCTCTGTTATAATCTTTCGTATTCTTAACAAATCATTCCATCTACCAGAAAGTGCATACATATTTGCCAGTAGAATGAAGTTCCCGGTGTTATTTGGTTCCAATTCTAGAAGCTTTTCTGCTGCCATTTCACCAAGCTTCACATCACCAGAAATTACGCAGCCTGCAAGTAAAGCTCCCCAAGTCACAGAATCTGGTTCCATTGGCATGTTTCTAATCAGCTTGTAAGCTTCACTTGTTTTACCACACCTACTTAACAGGTCAACCAAAGCCGTGTAGTGTTTCAGTGAAGCTTTCACATTGTAACGATCCATTGAATTGAAAACCTCATTGCCAAAGTCAATCTTCCCAGCATGAACACAAGCAGAGAGAACTGATAAAAAGGTAACCTCATCTGGTACAAAACCATTGGCAAGGATGGTATTGAAAAGAGATATACCTTCCTCTCCAAGGCCATGCATTGCATAGGCAGTAAGCATCGCATTTTGGGAAATCAGATTAGGTTTTGATATCCTGCTATTTGCCCTTATTGCATTTTTTATGCTCCCACATTTTGAATACATGTCTACAAGGGCCGCTCCAATATAGACATTTGAATCATACCCACATCTGATGGAATGCCCGTGAACCTGCTTGCCTCGTTCAATTGTAGCCAATTTAGAACAAGCAGTTAAAGTTATCCCTGTTGTATAGATATCAGGCCTTAAATTTGTACTCTGCATCTCCTTAAGCAACTGTAAAGCAACTTCATAGTGGCCGTTTTCTACATGGCCTGAAATTATTCCATTCCATGTATATACATTTGGATCAAAACCATACTCTCTCATTCTTTTTAGAAGAATTGGAATTGCATCCATCTGGTTGCACCGAGCATAGCCCGAGATCAGAATGTTCCATGTGCTTATACCACTATCATTAACTTCTTCAAATGCCTGCAGAGCAGCCGTAGGATCTTGGAATGTAATGTACATTTCCATTAAGGCTTCTGCCACAAAAGGATTAGAGTTCAGACCCTTAATGATGGCTTGACAATGTATCTCCTTTCCTTGTCTTAGAGAACCCTTGCCAGAACAAGCAGAAAGAGCACTTCCTAGAGTATACGAGTCCACTTCAATCCCTTCTATTTGCATCTCCCTAAACAAGTTTAATCCTTCTTCAAAGAGGAGGTTATCAGCATATCCTGAAAGCATCGCATTCCAAGTTATAAGATCCCTCTTAACACCGTTCATTTCTAGTTGGTTAAGAAGGTCCTTGGCTTTTGAAATATCACCAGTCTCACAAAATCCAACAATCATAGTATTGAAGGACACTACATTCTTCACTGAAAACCTCGAAAACAGTTTCAAAGCGTTTTCCATGTCACCACTCCTCCTATACACATCAAGCAGTCCATTCACTACTATGGGGTTGGTCATAAACCCATGCCTAGTAATATAGGCATGAATTTCCTTACCTAACCTTGGTGTTTGTAGCTTAGCAAGAGCTGGTAACACACCAGCGATTGTTTGTGCATTTGGCTCCACTCCTCGAGCTCTCATTCTAGATAACAACTTAATAGCTTCATTTACAAACCCATTTTGCGCAAAACCACTTATAACCCCACTCCAAGAAATGACATTTGGGACAGAATCTCCTGAACTCGACATCTTATCCAAATTCTCCAATGCCTCATCAACCATGCCATTCACAGCACAAGCTGAAAGCAGACAATTCCACGAGACAGAATCTCTCTCGATCATTGTACTAAAAACCTTCTTGGCATCACTCAAACCCCCACATTTCCCATACATATCAACCAAACCATTACCCACATAAACATTCAAAACAAACATAGCTTTTATCACAAACCCATGAATTTGCCTCCCAAGCTCCATATCCTGAAGCCCACTACAAATCTTCAACACAACAGGAAAAACAAAGAAATCCAACCTCAAATCTTCAACCATCAAATCTAAAAACAGCAAAAAGCCATCCTCAAACAACTCATGATCCACATAAACACTTATCAATGCTAACCAAGTGTACAAGTTTCTCTTAGGCATTTTATCAAACAACATACGTGCATCATGTAAACAACCACATCTTCCATACATTTGAAGCAATTTAGTCTCAACAAATTCATGCCCATGAAACCCAGATTTAAGGGCATGAGCATGAACTGATTTACCCTGAAATGGGGTTGTGCAAGATTCAAGAATTGAAGCATAACTGGTGGAGTCAAGTGGCAGATTAGTGAAGGATTGGTCAAAAGAGAGAGAATTGCAGATGGGTTTGCAATTTGATTTCAGTTTTGAGAAGGCTATTATTGGCGGGTATTGAGAATTTGAGCTAAGCTCAGGTAGCTGGAACACCCATGAAATTCGCGGGGTTGCAACAGTTTGTAACGGTATGATAGCCATTTATGTTAGAATTGTAGATTTCTTGTGGTTGTAACTTGTAAGTGGTATGGAGTATAATGTATATGTATATCCGTCCCGTTGTTTCTTTTACTAGCAGTTGTTTCACTCCGGATCAACATAATTATCGACGAAAATTTAATGGAGGGAGTAAATTTAACTCAAACATACCCAAAATGAGTGAATTCGTGTTAGAGTTGAGTTACCATTAATGTATACAAACTTTTGATTACTTTTTTTTTTAACAAAAGGAGGAGATATATTAGATTAAAAGGCTAAAGCCTTAATATTTACATAATTCATCACATTGTTATCACAATGAAGTCTGATGATACTACAAAAGTTTACATAATTAAACTTCTCCCCATTATCTACTACACTCCATTGGAGTTGAGTATATACATCATTTACAATCCCAAAAGCTAAACACATTCATAATTATGATCCCAAAAACTGCAAACATCCAAAGCGAATACCTCCTGAACATCAATTTTGCTGGTTGGAAGATGAAGCAGAACGTACTTGAGCTTTCTCCACCTCATATAAATCAGAAACACAATCAGGAACTAGATAGTGTGTTTTATAACCAACTGCCATCTCTCTCCCAAAGATTGCAAGGCGATGTGCAAGCTCATTTTTCTCACGAGGAACATGGGTGATAACAGCCACTTCAAAGCTAAACACACTAGCTTATAACTCGGTGTTTAACTTCTACAAACAACAAATAATTTTTCATTAAAACTTATGACATATTATAGGTAAATTATACAGTAATTATGACATTTATCAAAGCATTTGTGACTTTTTTCTAACCTATATTCAATTGCATTAAATTAAGGGGAAAAAAACTTTATTCTCATATTACTACATGCAACAACTTGTGTTCATGCTTAGGCCAATAAAGTTCATTAAAAAAAATATAGACCACAGCTTTAAATGAATCATGTAAACACACTTAAATATTTTTCACTATATTTTCATTTTATCATTAATCAAAATTTTAATTATCATCATATGTTTTTAAGTACTCCGTATTTTTTACAATTGCGTTAATTGAAAACAATAGCTAGTTGTAATTGAGAACATAATTTAGAATTAAAATTTTAGACAAAATGTGTTGAAAACACAAGAGATGATAACCCTTTCAATTTTGTAATCGATGGTAACTATTTGATAAATATTACTCTGTAGTTGTGAAAGTAGACGTTAGTTGTAAAAATAGATGTTAGCTACCAATAACTTACTACTAAGTAGTCCGAGTAATTGCTAATCTAGTTGTGAAATTTAACTAATTGTTGATATAGTAGAACACTTTAAATAATGACAATTCTAAAGAAAATTTAGTACTCCTTATGAACATTGATCTAGTTGCAGAGCTAAAATTTATTTTCATCACTAAAACACTAAACCTACTCCAAAGATTGTTGTCAAACACACCATAAATCTTTGTTCTTTTGAGCTTCTTAATAGAGCATATGTAGCAAAATATAGCAAGTGTCATAAGCGGAGCAAATTTTAACACAACAGAACAGACCACAACAACCTAAAAAACACAATGCCTAATTCTCTTTTATAATGAAGGTTATAACAAAGACTTACACTTTTGTTGTCAACATCATAAACAAAATTACATTTATTTGGGGCTACATTTAATAACTTCTACATCCTAGGGCCACTTTACATAAATTCTAGGTTTGACTCTAAGAAAAATTCTATTTGACCAAGACTTTCTCTAAGGCTAACTTGATTAATGTATGTATGTGTCTTGCCTTTTTCCACAAAATAAAAAAATATTTATTAAAACTGTTATTATTATTTTAAATTAATTATAATTAATTTATGATAATAAATTATGATAATGATAAATTATTGTTAATATTATTGTTGATGTTGTTATTACTGTATTTTTTTGACAAGGTTGATGTTGTTATTATTAAAAGAATAAATTTTGACAAAACTAAGTGACACTAAAAAATGAGCTGAAAAGAACAAAATTACTCTAATTTTCTTTAAGACAAAAAAGACGTAGTTGTAGATAATTATGAGCTCATGGAGTTTGATAATTTCACAATATCAAATAAAATGTTAATAAAGTTAGATATGTATGGAAATTAATGTAGGCAATCAATGAATGTTAATGGTGAAAAGATGGCAAAAGGTAGCCCTTGCCCTAGAGCTTATTATCGTTGAACAATGGCTATTGAGACTATGGTCTATAATTGAGAAACTTTGTGAGTTTAGATTACATTTGCGCTTCCACAATTCCACCCACCTACTCTTAGAGGTATTTGCCAATTAACCTAGGTCGGTTTGGAAACAACTTATATGGAATACAATTTATACGATGGACGAGGGAGCCCCGATTAATCACTTTGATAAAACAAAATTCGTAGATGAAGTGACAAAATCGTTAATAAATTTTTGTAATTATATACCGTAAATATTATGGGTCTATATTCATTTCAGATTTATCATTTGATAAACTCGTATTTTCTCTGGAGTATCATCAATCTATTACTCTACACTTGTACACTAATTTTTTGTTTTGTCAAGTACGTGTACATTAATTTAATCGTGCAAAAGTTAAAATGTTGTAATTTTAAAAAATCGATAAATTATTAGAATAGATGTTAACCGTATGATATAAAATTTAGATCTGACGGTTGACATATTATGCGTCTAATTAGTATTCCTCCAATGTTCTCACATTTTTCCCATTGAAGCGTTTCACTTTCACGCTGCACCTCTCTCTCTTTCTCTCTCCTCCCCCCCTCTCTCTCCTCCATTAAAGCGTACTCTGAGTTCTCCATTGAAGCGGCTTCAGAGGTTTCTCTCCTCCATTGAAGCGGCTTCTTAGGTAACATGTTTATTCCTTTTTATCTTCTGATTATAGATATTTAATTTCACAATCTAGGGTTTAATTTCACACTATTTCCAATTTAATTGCTAGTATAGTCAATTTAGGGTTCTTCCTGGATGGATTATTGAACTATTGTTGTAATTACTGAAGTTATGAAGGTCTGTAATGAGCGATGTTGCTGCTAGAGTTTTGCTATGTGTAATTTACGTTCGTTTTCTTAAACGAGAAGAAATTAATTTGATTTTTCGAGCAAAATTTGATAATTGAGTTAAAATTGGTTGCTAATGTGCTGCATTTTTCAAGCCTAATCGATCCCATGATATCGAGCCGAGCAGAGCCCTTTTTTTTCGAGGCTATTCGAGAAGAGGGTGCCTTGTGGACTTGATTTTCGGACTCAGGCTTGATCAGTTTTGCTTAGGGTCTAGGAGATCACTGACATCACTTATAAGAATAAGTAATTGTAAAATCAATTTTAAAGTGTGAAGGAAGAGGGAAGAATAAAGTGATATGATCTATGTAATGGTTATATGGCACACCATTCAACAATTCAATTTATTGGAGGATTGTAATGATTGAGTTTGGATACTATTTTTTGCCTCAAATCTGACATAGATCGGGCACACTAGTTTGGTTGTATATGTGTAACAAGAGTATTTGTACAAGTGTGGACTTGGCTATCTTTATGAAAGATTAACGGTGTCATAGGACTGAAATGTATGTAGTATTGAATTGTTCAACTCTCAACCTGTTTTTGAAAGAGAATAAGCCAACAATAGTTTATATAACCAAATTGTACATGAATTTAGTATACTTCCGTTGGCTTGTTGTCTTGTGAGGCAAATGTTATTATATATATCTCAGGACTGCTTTTCTTAGGCATCTGATTGTCATAAATTTTGCTCTTTGCACTTACGTTATGCATTTCCTTTACTGTGCATATGTCTCGTAGTCTACTGGCAGGATAGATTTTAATGTTATGCCGACTCTTAAAGTTCTAATATCCTTCCAGTATGTATTTTTGTTACTTGTTCAATTTTATCTTAGCCTATTTTTGCTTTAGGTTGTTGTGGAGATTCAACATTACTCAATCTGCTGGAAACACCTTTGTGAAGAAGCATGTTTGGTTCAAGTAGCCGTAAGTAATTTTACATTGCTTGTTCCGGCTGAAGTTTTAGTTTTTTATTCAGAATTTCATTGTTTGTTCTTGAACAGTATTTACATTGAGCAAACACACTTTAATCGATATTTTTTATGCTTATTGCTGTTATATATATTTTTTTTCTTGCATAATGTCTTGCACATAATTTGATGGCCCATATAGCAGATATACAATGGGTGATCCCACAACTATACTGATGAATCTGATAATGTCTTTGGAGTGCTTATATCTTCAAGTTCGATGATCTCCTCACCAGTATTCTATCTTGAGCACCATCTTGCCTAAGACATCCTATAGAGTGCTCATTGAAGACGAATGTCATAGATTTCTGAACTATGATAGACAATTAGACATGTGACACAAGTCATGCTATTTTACGGGAGTCATGCCCACATGTCATGAACTAAGTAGATATGTTGATCAACTTATTTTATTCTTGTTTAAGTAGATATGCTGATTAAATTATTGTATTCTTGGTTAAGTAGATATGTTGATAAACTTATTGTATCATTGTTTACATGGAGTCATGTCCACATGCCATGAATTAAAAATTACCCAGCTTGCAGAGAATACTGGCTGATCTTGTATTTAATACACCTGTAAAATATGTTTGCTGACTAGCTAAGATGAAAAATCTCAGCTGGTAACAAGAAGTCTTTTCTTTAAGCATGCTTATCCTGCATTCAAATTTTAATTTGTGTTCAACTGTTCTTTTCTTATTTTTTTTGGTTGTGCAAAGATCTATCAATTAGACTTAATATCCATGCAATACCTTTTATTTAGCTTGACCCAGATTCATTATTTCTTATGTTTTTCGTTTCTTGTGCACTATCAGTGTGGTATTGATCATCTTTGCATACTTTTAGATTCCTAGATTTCCAAGACCATCATCTATGGTGGGATCCTTTGACTGTGAACTATTTACTTTTTCTGACTATGGATCATCTTTGCATCTTCCTCAACTAAGCCCTCAATTGTTTTATGTCGATCCTGTGAATGTTAGGAGGATGTGCTTGCATATTTGTGGATGTGATTTAACTTCTAATTTTCATAAATTAAGTTTTGGTTGAGGTTGCTGTAGCATAAATGGCCATGGCACTCATGTGGAAGCTGCACCTTGTGATTGATTTCTTGCTTTGTTTCCATCATAGAGTGAACTGACAAATTGGAAAATTTCACTTCATCGTTGTAATCTTAGATCTTTGGATAATAAGCTATGTCGGAGGATATTCTTGTATAGCCCTTTTTTTGGTGAAGATAATATGTTTTCAACCTCTTAAAATCTACAAATATGACTTAAGTGCTATGTTGTATGTGAATTTTAATAGTATGGCTGTATGAAGTGCAAAAGCACATAATTTCTTTAATTACAGGTTTTGATGGCTAATGTTTTAACAAAATTGCTTATAATGGTAGTTACAATGTGGTTTTAGATCAACTGTTACAGAACAAGAATTAAAAAAATCTTTGTAAACAATCCTACCTTGTTTTCAGGCCATGGTGATCATATTGATTGAAATAAGTAAATGGCTGGGCAGCTGGCTTTTTGCTTCATTTTTCTCGTGGATTTTTGCCGATTGGTTTCATTTGCAAATGGCTGGACCCAAATTTGGTCTTGGTGTTACTGTTGTCTTTGCTGCTTGTACCATCTACTATGGCATCTTTTCCTGATGTAGACGTTTATAGTGTTAAACATTCTAGGTTTCATTACTTTCCATCTTTCATAGTGTGTGTGTGTGTGTGTGTGTTTTTTTTTTTTTATTTTTTTTTTCTTTTTTATTTTTTATTTTGGTAGATTAATTTATTATGCTCTCTCTCTGGGTATTGTGAAATATTTTCTTAATAAGTTGTTTGTTTTGTGATTTATCAGCTTTTGGGCAGTCACCTAGTGCATCCTTTGGATCCCAGTCACCTTTTGGGCAAAGCAATCCAACCAGTAATCCTTTTGCTGCTAATCCTTTTGGTGCTGCTAATCCTTTCGGTGCACAGACAGGAGTTTCAATGTTTGGTAGCACCTCAACTGGTGTTTTCGGTCAATCTTCATCATCACTGTCTTCAACACCGGTGTTTGGTGCAGCTTCATCACCAGCATTTGGGAGTTCCAATCCTTCTTTTGGAAGCTCATCATCATCCTTTGGAGGTATGTTGTTGATGTGTCATTTCTTTATACATTCAGTACTATGCCCCTCTTTCCAATGTTAGAGTGGAACATGTGGTACGGTATGAAGGTTATCAGTTTTGCTTTGTGATTATACTTTGGCTGGAATATTAACTGTGGAAATCGTAATTTCCTAATTCACCTGTTTTGCAACACCATTTCTTATTCTTGGTAAACACATTTCAAGTCAATTAAGGGTGTTAGACTATTAGATCGTGAAGTATTCAGTTATAAATTACTAGAAACGTTGCTTCTTATAAATCAGGCTCTCTGTTTATCTGGCTGATTTTTAATATCTCGAATGACAGTCCATTCTTCAAACATACTTGCATCTTCACTGATGTCCCCATATTATCTAGATTGTCTTTTTATGTAGTTATGTGAATACTTTCATCTTAACTGACGTTGCATCTGTAAATACTTATCACTGAGTCCGGGTAGCATGGGTTAATGGATGGAATAGGTTTTCAGGGTTACTGGGAATGCACTAGTTGTAATGGTCAGAAATGTTTTCTTATGTGAGTGTAGGCTGTTAAATGCTTATATAATTTGTTAATGATAGTGTCCTTCCATTCCTTGTTCATAGAAAGTTGATAAGCCAAATTATTTTGGTTTGTAGTCTCTTATCACTAAAGATTTCTAGCTTGTATGTGCGGATTTACCCACTTACTCACTTATTGATTTTTTTACTCATTTTTTTTTTTAACAAAAGTTCAATTTTTTTTACAGGGTCATCTGTGTTTGGACAGAAGCCTGCTTTTGGAGGTTTTGGTGCTGGTGCTCAAACAAGTCCATTTGGAAGCTCATTTCAACAATCACAGCCTTCATTTGGTAGTAATGTGTTCGGTGCTTCTTCATCACCATTTGGTGCACAAAGCCAACCTGCATTTGGTGGTACTAGCTCCCCTGCCTTTGGATCAACTACATCATCATTTGGCGCTACAAGTTCCCCTGCTTTTGGAGCTACCAGCACCCCTGCCTTTGGCTCAACACCTAGTCCAACTTTTGGAAGCACAGGCACTGCCTTTGGTGTGTCAAGTTCGCCTGCTTTTGGGTCAGGAGGAGCATTTGGGTCTTCTAGCACTCCTGTCTTTGGTGCTGGAGGCACCTCTGCATTTGGTGGCACTACCACCCAAGCATTTGGTGCTGCTACTACTCCAACCTTTGGGGCTACTCCTAACACTTCAGCCTTTGGTGCTGCTCCTTCTTCAGCTTTTGGGGCTAGCACTAGCACTCCAGCATTTGGCACGGCAACTTCCAGTTCCCCATCTTTTAATTTTGGCTCCAGCCCTGCCTTTGGTCAAACTACGTCTACTTTTGGAAGCTCCGGTTTCGGGTCTACACCATCTTCTTCTCCATTTGGTAAATCTTGATTGTTTTGCACTGATAACTATTTTATACTAAACAGGTGTGGCTTTAACTGTATAATTATATGGCTTCGGCATTGATGATTAGACTTTTTTGTATGTAGGAGCGTCAACTTCCACTACTTTTGGTGGTGGCTTTGGGCAGTCAAATTTGGGAGGAAGTAGAGTTGCTTCCTACACACCAACTTTAGAAGCTGACGCATCTGGTACCCAAGCTGGGAAGTTGGAATCAATATCTGCCATGCCAGTTTACAAAGACAAAAGCCATGAAGAGCTGAGATGGGAGGATTACCAGCGTGGTGATAAAGGTTTGTCTGTTGCTCCCTTCACCCTCTAATCTGCAACTAAACAAGACATGTGGTTATTTAATATTTTAATGTACTCTTATTCTATTGCTCACATTGCTCGATAATTTTATTATAAGACTGTCATTTGAAACAATGCTGGAGCTTTTTCCAGAATCATTTAGTAACTTTCAATTTTGTTACTGTTCATACTTATATAAACTACTTCCTCCGTCTTTTTTAGTTGATATCGTTTAACTTTTACACTATTCACAAATTACACTTTGACTAGCTTTTGTGATTTATATCTACGATAAAATATAGTCAAGTGGGATCTTGCTTGAATCGTCTGAATGTATATGTTATCAGTATCTACTTTTTATAATTTTACAATGTCGAGAATTAGAGATATTAATGGTTAAGTGCATTGGCAAGCTCGATAATAGAATGGTGTCAACTAAATAAAAACGGAGGTAGTATTACAGAAGATACAAGGTTTAATTTTTTCCGTAGAACATTATTCATGCACAAACATAATTCTTTCCTATGTTACCCGGACACGGCATTTTGGCCGGCATACCCGGGTCGATACGACGCGACACCGATCCGGGTATGAAATCCGTTCCGGATACTCCATTTTGTTCTCGGGTACGGCGGCCATTGAAGGAGTTGAAGCTTTGAAGAAGATGAAGACGGTTCTCAAACAATTTCGAAGATGAACACGATTACGAGTTTTCTCAATGCAGTTTTCTCTCTCTTTCTTCTTTCACGTGTATTTACTTATTTAATTTCTGAAGTTTTTGACTTTTTTTCTCCCTCCTCTCTCCTGATTTACCTAGCAGTAACATTTTTTTTTTTTAATATATGTGCTTAAGGGTGGCGGCTAGGGTTTTGTTTTAATTGGTAAAAAGCTTAAAAGGCCTTAAACCTATGTTTCTCTATCAACAACTTGGGCTTTTTTTAAATAAACAACTTGGGCTTTTTATTTTGTTTACTTTTTTTTAGCAATCCACTCACCTAGATATAAATCTATCAATAAAAACCACCTATATAATTTATTTATTAATTTACTTATTTCATACCCAATTGTACCGGATTCACCACGGGTAGCGTGTATTCGTTTCCGTACCACGTTTCGAATCGAATCCCGTCCCATGTAACGTTGCTTTGGCTTCCCAAGCAAGGTTTCGAGTGTTTTTCTTTTGAGTGTTTGTATATACAGTACTATTTTTGATATATTATGGACAAAATTATTGCTGTATCCGTACCCGAGTCCAATGTTAAGACGGTGTCCCCGTGTCCTAAATTTTTTAGAATGGCGTATCCGACACTCGGATACGTACCAATATCGGATACCCGTACCCGTGTCAATGTAACATAGATTCTTTCTATGGAGATATAAACTGTTGATTTTCCAAGTCTTCTTTTTTCTGTTTTCACAACTTCTGGAGTAGTCAGAAGTATGAATTGATATCAAGCACCATATTCAATAAAACTTACGTGTAGCTGACAGGATTAGCTTGTTCAGGCGTAGGAAATAAGCTATTGAGATTGAGAAATGTGTTGTTAGATTTAAGTCTTTCATTGAAAGGAAAAAAGATTCAACTCCTCGGTTGGAAGGAGTTAGGATGGATATGAAGTATATGGATTTGCATGAGGATGAAGCATTGGATCACAAGGGATGGAGGAAGAAGATTTTTGTCGATGACTATACGGAATAATCAAGTTTGGTTCATGTAGCCGACCCCACTTATGGGATTAAGGCTTTGATTGATTGATTGAAAGGAAAAAAGAACTTGATTGAGATAATGAGATGTATTGGAGTTGAGGAACGCTATTTCAAAATTATGACTTTATTGTCATTGATGTAAATCAGAGGAGGTAGAGTATTACTTTGAGGATGTTTTAGTTATTGTGTTTTGCAGCTATCGGGTTGCTCTTTTATCCATGGGAATTGGAGTCAGTTGATGAGAGGCCGTGCCTGCTAAATAATAACGTTAAACTATATTATCATATACCAAATTAACCAAGGGAGTGACGAGTCGGAAGTAATTGACTAATTGTTTCATTCCACATAAATCAATTAATTGCTCTCCATTTTGACTTTTTTTTTTTTTTTTGAAAAAAGGGTTTTACTGCAAGTGATTTTATGAGAAATGAAATGGAATTACAAGGATTGAGGTCATCTGTTTATTTACTCCTATCCTCAAGTAATGGAACATCCACATTTTGT
The DNA here is from genome assembly GCF_948465745.1 of Chenopodium album. Lineage (NCBI taxonomy): Eukaryota > Viridiplantae > Streptophyta > Magnoliopsida > Caryophyllales > Amaranthaceae > Chenopodium > Chenopodium album. The sequence continues at coordinate 34,807,071 of NC_137856.1, read as the reverse complement.
ATTAAGGTTAGGAGAGATATATGCGTTTAGGGGTGCGTGTAGCTCAATTTCTGATAGAGTAAGGAAGAAAAAGTGAAAAACATATTGAAATACAATGTTTATTTTTCTGTGGGAATACCAATATGGTAGATGTTATTGAGTGGTGTGTTCACCAATTTTTTCAAAGATGATGAAATAAGTCCCATGTTATTCTATTCAATTAAAACTTCCAAGCGAATAATTTGTTTTCTCATTTTGCATCTGTGGCTGATTATGCGCAAAATTTTATTTTAAGGGTATCTTATTAGGGGTGTATACTCTGTTGGCTAAATCTTATCTTGATATTTTTTTTCTTGTAAAAAGAAAACCGTGTTATTGTTTGTATATCTCTTTCTATCTTTTTACAGTGCAATATCTTTGACCTCTGCTAGGATTAAGTCCTTGGTTCATCTTTTTATTAGATAAAGCTTACTTTCAATTTTTTGGGCAAGGCTACTGGCTACATACTCCAAGTATGCTCTGTTGATGTTTGCTAAGTTGGTTGACTGTCATGATTTTGACTGAACATAATACATTATGGTAATCTCTACGTTATTTCAGCTGTTTGTATTAAAAAGTTAATGTTCTATTATCATCCATTGGTGTCTATTCCAGGTGGTCCTGCTCCTGCTGGTCAATCTACTCCAGGGATGAACTTTGGCATGTCTACTCCAGCACCGACACAAACACCAACACAGTCAAGCCCCTTTTCAACCCCAGCATTTGGACAGACATCATCAAACCCTTTTTCAACATCTGTACAAGCAAATCCATTTGCTTCAAAACCTTCTGGTTTTGGAACTACTACCTCAACATTTGGTTCCTCACCTTTTGGCTCTAACACAACACCTGTTTTTGGGTCAACTCCAGCATCAACACCTTCCTTGTTTGGATCATCAACTCCAGGCTTTGGTTCAGGCACTTCTCCTTCTCTTTTTAGTGGAATGTCTTCTGCAATTGGATCTACATCTACATTTAATTCTGCACCTACTCAAGGTGCTCCTGCAGCATTTGGTTCCACTTTTGGGAATTCTCAGCCATCTTCCCTGTTTCAACCATCTTCCTCACTTGGAACAGGAACTACTTTTGGGCAAACTAGTTCCTCCATTGGACAGAGTCCTAACTTCGGACAAAATATGTTTAATAATTCATCATCTGCCTTTGGGTCAAATGTATTTTCAAGCACCACAAGCAACCAGTTTAATTTTTCTCAAAGCACTGTAAGTCCATGTTGAATTATTGTGTTTTTAAATTTTTATGTATGAAATTTTATATAATTTTACATAGAATTATCTGTTGCCATTTCTAGTTTGACATAAAATGTATGTATATGTTTATGTTGTAGACTTGTATGTTTTACTCTTGCAAAAGGATTTATCACTATTTTCCTTGCTTGAGTATTGGGGTGTTTTTTTTTTTTTTTTTTTTTTTTTTTTTTTTTTTTTTTTTTTTGGTCAATTTGATAATGTAAACTGAGAAGGAAAGCTATTTGAAAATATACATGTTAAAAGCTAGAATTTAGGTTTGCGGGAAGATCCTAATTTCCTAACTATATAGAGAGGATAACTGACAAAGTGGCGAGGAACTATACGGACCCCCACCCCTTGTTAAAGATCTTATGGAATTCACCTCTAAGTCAGAAGACTCAAAACTCATAGTTGAAGAATATTGATTTCAAGCAATTGATTGTTAAAGCTGACAAACTCAGTCTGTATTCTATTGTTTAATGAAATTTCCATGATGAAAATATTTGAGTTAATTTTTGTGCTGCCTGAATGCTATTCTTATTTTTTATTTGGTTGATTTGCAGCCCTCTCTTTCATCTCCCTTTCAATCCAGTCTTCCTACACAGACAACTAGTACTTTTAACATGAGCACCTTTGGTCAGGCGCCAGCAGGTACTTTAGTCAATTTTGATCTCTACTTTTGTATATTAGGTTTCTATGCATATTTTCTTATCATGTATTCCATGTGTTAGGTGTGGGCAGTGGCTTTGGTGGATCTGGCATGTTTGCACAGAATCCTGGACAGCTGTATGTTTACTTTGCTCTTCTTCTGTTGGCTATTTCTTCTCAATTATGTTGCACCTGCTTTGTTTATTTGATTTTGGCAACAAGCTTTGGAGTCTTTGGCTTGTTTAACATGGAATAGATGCTTGTATGACTCATGCCTGATGAACATCTGTGCAAAATTGAAAGTTCTCAAATGCATGTGAAATATTTTATTTTTCCATCATATGGGGATGGGATGAGAGGAGGCAACAACTATCTATGCCCTTTTCCTTCTTAATAGGGAAGCAAAGTGTTTCAGGCTTACATCACCCTGAATAAGGTTGAAGGATATGCAGGCAGGTTTAGCTTTGATTGTCTGCAAGTTTAGATAAAATATGTCTTTATGCCTCTGAGCTTCACTTCTGCCTTTGTTGGAGAGAATTCAGTGAAGATGTAAAGTAGGTTAATATAAATGTGGAAGGATAACTGTGCGTCTGTGCCTACATATGAGAATCACAGAATACCTTAGCTTTTCTTATTACTCTGTTAGACTGTGGCTGTTCTGCAATACATATACTTCGTATTATCTTGTGCGAAGCAATTAGGGTTTTTTGAATCTAAATGAAAGATAAAAAGTCAAAATTGTTAGCAACTGTAATTTTCAATAAATAGCACTTTTAGGGTACAAGGAGGGATAATTTAACAATAATAGACTGAACTTGAGTTGTGATCCATGTTCTACGAAATTAGGCTGAAGTAAGATATTCACAAATATAATTTAATGTATGAATCATGTTAACAAAACAGACGTACTGTTGTCAGATGCAATTTTTTATTTTCATGCTCTCCAGACTGCAGTGCTTATCTGTTTTTTTTGTTGATATATCTCATAGTTTTGTCCTTGTACTTATATTATCAATTTTGTCTATGCTATTTCCCTTTTCATTAAGGTATATAATAGTATGTGTTTTTTTACTTGCTTGTATGGTTGGTTACAAAGGATTTTTAATTCTCTTGTAGTCTGATTCTGTTGTAACTTTTAAGACAGAAAGAAAAGAAAATATGATATGCTTGTCACACCATTTTTTTTTTAAAAGTATTTGGACATCTTGTTACTCATTTGTGCGCATATTTACGAGCAATTTAGCACTTCAATTTGAAATACTTCCAGTGCATATATAGAATTGATTACTCACAAGTCACAACAGCAAACATATAAGTTGATTACTAATGTACACTTTTCGCATGCATGCCACAGATCTTCAAACCAGATATCTGCAGTTGCCCAACCAGTTGCAGTCACAAATCCTTTTGGGACCCTTCCAGCTATGCCTCATATGTCAATTGGAAATACTGGAACCTCACCATCCATTCAATATGGGATCTCTAGCATGCCTGTAAACAGTTCTATCAAGCTCATTTGGTTAAAATTATGCTGCAAATATTTAGTGATGTTTGTGTATTTGATGCTATTATCTTCTTTCCAGGTTGTTGATAAACCTACCCCTGTCAGAATATCATCCTTTTTAACGTCACGACATTTGTCTCAGAGGCGGATCAGGCTACCCGCAAGGAAATATCATCCTAAGAATGATGGTTCAAGGGTGTGTTTATGAGTGTATCTCATTGCTATTTCATGCACTTGTGCAAACTTTTTCCATAAACTAATAGTTGTTGCATGCAGGTTCCTTTCTTTAGTGATGATGATGAGGCGCCTAGCACTCCCAAGGCAGATGCTCTATTTGTTCCCAGGGAAAACCCAAGAGCATTGATAATTCGTCCGATTGATCAATGGCCAAAATCTTCAATGAAGGAAGCGTGTGTCTTGGTGCATGAAAATGGTATTGAATTTCTACATCTTGTAATAGTTAGAATAAGTATTTTGGTTCATTGATCTGGTGATTCCTCTTTAGACAGTTGTTCCTGCTGTCTTCACGTCACTGTTTGACTTTGCTTTTGCAATGGAGGTTGTGGTTGTCTTGGTTTTATAGCTAGGCAAGGCTCAGTCACCTACAGAAGGCGCGCGCCTCGTGCGCCTCAAAGCGCCTTTGGTTAGGCGCGCCTTTGCACCTCAAGGAAAATAACTAAGGGCTTGTTTGGCATCATTTTTGGTTTTCTTTCAGTTTCCTGTTTTTTTGAAAACTAAAAACCAAAAACAGGAAACAAGAAAAAGGTGTTTCCACTTTTTTGTTGTCAGTTTTCAAAACTATCATGATTTTAATGAGTCTAAATATTTTTTGATCCATTATGTGACATATGTAATATACTTTTAAAATACAAAAAACCAAAAAAAAGAAAATCACAGCGATGCCAAACGAACTCTAAGATTTAAGTTATAAATTGAAGAATGATGGACATTTTTTCAAATTTAGACTACCTTAGCTTTACATATATCATTATTTAATTTATTATGAATCTTTTTAATTGGTATCAAGTACAATCAAAGTAAAAATAATTTGAAATATACATGCGCCTTGCATACAAAAGGTGCGCGCGCCTTGCGCCTAGGCTGCAAGGATCATTTGCGCCTTTTAAAACTAAGGTGGTTGTAGGATGTCCTTGGGAGATAATAAGAGATAATAATAAGAGAAGTTAGATTTTGGGTAAGAGTCAGAACTTAGATATTTGCGTATGTATATGCCTGTTTCTAAATATTGTCTTTCTAACTTCATTTTGTATTGTTTGTACCTTCACTTTGATGTAATTTATGAATGGTGGAAAGAAAATGTGGAAATTGTTTCGAGCGGAGCAGTATAAATTCTAGATGTGTTAAAAGGGATGAATAATAGAAAATAAAATTTTGAAACATACCAGAATGGAAAGGGGTATATTTATTGGGAAGCTATATTTTATGTAATTTCTAGGCTATGATGACTTCATATCTGCACAGTTTTAATGATTTGGTTAGAATTTAATGTTTTAATTGCTCTGTCTAACGCTCCCCCTTCTATTTCAATGCGTTGAAAGGTAATACACCAAATGAGAATGAGCATCTTCAGAATGGATCCCTTGCTGAAGGGAATGGTAGTAAGTGACTTCTTCCTTCCTGATTTGAACCATTAGGAGTTTACACTATGCTTGAGGTTTTGTTAATAATTTTTTTTTATTGGTCAGAAAAAGTACGATGATGCTTTTAATATGTTGATTGCTCTTTATAATTGTATTATTATTTTTTATTTGATATTGTGTCATATCGTATATGAGTGTGTGTGCAAGGACAGATTGAGAAAGAGAGAGAGAGAGAGAGAGAGAGAGAGAGAGAGGGGGGGGGGGGTGTCAGGCTATCTAGGCCATGTACTGCCCCATGATCCATATAATATGCTATATCATCTGTTGTATTGGTTTAAGTCCACTATAACCTATGGTAGTTTAGTGGTTAACTGGTAATGCAGGGGATAAAATACACCTTGTGATAGTGGCCGCAATTTTGAAGCATTCACCCACATCAGTTTCTTTTTAAGGAGCAGTAACCTTCCCCTCAACCTCTTTTTTTGCCAGTTTTCTAGTTGTATATACTTCCTCTACTTTCTTTTACTTGCAACACACTTTTTGGAGGTGATTAGAGAAATAAAATGAATAAATTTATCGATATAATTTTAACAGCAAGAGTATGGAAGGGTTAGTTTCTATGTGTTTGATTTGTTTGCTTATTATAAGACAGTGTTAGAAGTAAAAGATAATGGAGGAAGTATTTTTTTTTGTCTTGGACCTTTTGCCTCTCATGGAAAATGTTTACAAACAATAAATACTTCTTTCTTTTCTTTTTTTTTTTTTTTTAAATTTTTGGGTAGAACTTGAATCCAAATAAAAGTTATAAACAGCTGTACTCGTAAATAAGTTCTATTAGAACATGATCTTAAGCAGTCCTCTCATTTGATTCATACCACATCACCATCACTACAGTTTAAAGTGCTGAGAGCTGTGGTCCTGCCTTTCGATTCATATTTCATACTAGGTGATTGCTCCTCTTTGCCACCATTCTGAACCACATATAGTTTCCCATTAAGTCGCAACTCTTTAATAATTTTAGCTACACCCATTTGAAATTTTAAAGGGATCTGTAAATGAAGGGGAAAGGGGAAGGTAAACAAGGACAGAAAGGGTGGATAGGTTGTATGAGATACAGTCGATAATATGGTTTTGAATTCTGACAAGTATGTGACATTATGTCTTGTTGACTTGCAAGTTGGGCTTTCTTTTAAAATTCAGTTTAATTTAGGGTTCAAATTGAAGTTATTTTATGCAATTAAGTGCAGGGCTGTGGGCATTTTTCTCTTACATGATCTTAATGGCTGTCAAGTTTTAATTAAATTGACCTTTTAGCCAAGTTTGACCTCTCTATCACTGTGCTTGTGCCTTGCATGAGATGTTTGACCTTTTAGCGTCTTATGAATGGCTGTCCAGGGATGGCTGTATGCTGGATGCTGGATTAGTACTGGGTGCGCCTTGTGTGTTAGAACTAAGATCATCTCTGCGTTGTGTTTTTATTATTTCAATTCTTATAAATCTGAATGTTTTCAGGCATGCCCAATGGAAATGGATTGATTAACGAACGAAGTCATCCTGTTAGAATCAGCCAGAAACCCGGTGCTACTTCTGATGATGCTTCAAACCATAAAGGAGATTCTTATATTACACTTTCAGGTCACAGAGCTGGTGAGGCGGCTATAGTTTATGAGCATGGGGCTGATATTGAGGCAATGATGCCTAAACTTCGGCACTCCGATTATTACACAGAGCCCCGTATCCAAGAGCTGGCTGCTAAAGAAAGGGCTGAACCAGGGTTCTGCAGACATGTCAAGGATTTTGTTGTGGGACGACATGGCTATGGAAGCATTAGATTCCTGGGGGAAACTGATGTAAGGCGGCTTGATCTCGAGACGCTTATCCAATTCAACAATAGAGAGGTAATCGTCTATATGGATGATAGCAAGAAACCCCCCGTAGGTCAAGGTCTTAACAAGTCTGCTGAGGTAACACTTCTTAACATCAAGTGCTTTGACAAGAAGACTGGTAATCAAATCTTAGAAGGACCGAGAATTGAGAAATACAAGGAAATGCTGAAGAAGAAAGCAGAGGATCAAGGTGCTGAATTTTTGTCGTACGACCCTATTAAAGGAGAATGGAAATTTAGGGTCAGCCACTTCAGCAAATATGTGCTTTACGACGATGACCAATGGGATATTGCTTGACGGTCACTGTTTTTCCTTTAAATTAGCAGGAGATGTTATATGTACCTGGTTGCTGCAAGTTTTCTGCTGGCAGGTCCTTTGTTGTGATCTTTCATTCGGTTTGTTTTTTTATGGGTTTTGTATATGCACCAATTATTTTTGGTTCTACTGCCATCTTATGGTGGAAAATTGTATTGTAATTTTAATTTTCAATTTTGGTGATGGAAGTATGGAACGTCTGGAACTAGTTAAACTTTAGAAAATTAGTTCTTCTCGACCTCCTGAGGGTCTGTTCTTTTGGCCAACGCCTATGTCTATAATTTCTCATATAATTGATTTAAATCTGAAGGAAAATACTTATTAGGTATACACTTAAGTTATACTGTATTAGTACTTCCTCTGTATCATATCAGTTTATACAATTCTTAATGCACATTTGTTAATGGATTTCAATCAGCAACATCTGCAATCAACAGTTATATAAAAGAAAAAAATAATAATAATAAATTGCTATTCAAATTTTGAAAAATATAATAAATTGACTAACTGCTTTTCGAGTTACAAGGATAATATCACCCAAATCATGGCAATAAAATAAGCACTACCCTTTTATGTCTGTCTTTGAAGATGCTATAGTAATACAAAGCAGAAGGCAGTAAACCCAACAATACTGAACATAATACAGGTAATCAGGTATGAAACGAGTTACCCCGTTTATAAGATATGTAGTACAGTAGATAATACGGGTATCATAATAACACTTATTTCCTCCAATGTATAATAACTCACATGTGCGCAACATGAGGTTCAATTGTATATATCTCCAACTTCAATTATTTGCTCCTGTTAATAACATTTCCTGAAAATACAAGCCCCAAATAAAGATTAACAAAAACCCAACTCAATTATAACCCAAAATTTCTCAAAAACACAATCCAATAACAAATCCCCAACATACTATTATATTTTGATTCCAACTGAAAAATTGATAGAAAAAAACCTCAAGATTTGAGCTTGGAACAAGCAGAAATCCCAGATTGAGAGTAAGAATCTTCCCAATTAACACCATCAAAGCTCCGAATTTCAACATGGGTTACAGTCCCAGGATCAAGGCAAGCCAGAGTAACCCCAATACCATCTGGGTTCGATCGAGGAGTGTAGAAAGAGGTGATTCCACAAACATTACAGAAAGTGTGCTTAGCAACGTGGGTCCCAAAAGTATAGGTAGTAATGTTCGATTCTCCAGAAATTAATTTAAAATGATTAGTTGGGACTACGAAATGGGTGTTACCCCTCATTGAACAGGTTGAACAATTGCATTTCCAAGCAATTAAAGAGGTGGGTGCTTCTACTTTCCATCTTACTCTCTTGCAATGGCATCCACCATTGTGGGTTACTAAGGTTGGTTCTGGGTTTGAGTTCATTTGAGCAGAGGAGAAAGAAAGGGAAATGAATGAATGATCAATGAATTTGGGAAAAAAAAAATTTGGTTGATGTTTTTATATTGGATGGTGTAATGATTTAGGGTGTCTTATTAGTGGGTTGTTGCATGAGCTTACATAAGGTAGGCTTTGTCAAAAAGGTGGGAAGAAATTTATTAATCGATTGAAACAAAAAGAGATAAATTCAATCGTTAATTTTTTTTAACACTCAAGTGGGTAAAAAACGCTTTTGTTTGGTTTTAAGACTCATAAACACGCTTTAAAATAATCAGGTTAAATGGGTCGGGTTCAAGTCAACCCATTTATAAACAGGTTGGATCAAGACAGAATTTCTGACCTGTTTATGTAAACAAGTCGGGTTCAGGTTTGGGGGTGCTGACCCGTTTATCAAAACAGGTCGACCTGAACCTGACCTGATTGCCAGCCCTAGTCATTAACGTCCGTGTTAGGCTTTAGTTCACGAAATCACTACAAGTTGTGAACGGGAAAAATGACCGTTTAAGGCATATTGGACAGTTCCACCGACTCAATTTGACTCATAGATGATATTAGAGACCATGGTAAACATCTCGACAATTTTTATTTCCGGGCGAAAAAAAGTAAAAAATTAGAAAATTAAAGGCTATAATCTACGCTTTTTGAGGAAATTTTGAGGTCTTGGGGCCATGTGGCCAAAAGTGTTGAGACCCTAGGAGATACATCTCGGTGACATATAATACCGTTTGAAACCATACATGATCATTATATGTTGTGATAAACGTCTGAGGTAGGCTTGAATTTACGAAATCACCGCAAGTTCTAAACAGGTAAAATGACCGTTTAAGGGCATATTGGATGGTTCCACCGTCCCAATTTGAATCCCGGAGGGTATTAGGGACCATGGTAAACATCTTGGCAATTTTTATTTCCGGGCGAAAAAAGGTAAAAAATTTAGAAAATTGAAGGCTATAATCCACGCTTTTTGAGGAAAATTTGAGGTTTCGGGGCCCAGTGGCGAAAAGCCTTGGAACACAAAGGATACATCTCGGGGTCATATAATGCCGTTTGAAACCATATATGATCATTATAAGTTGTTATAAACGTCGTGGTTGGCTTGAGTTTACGAAATCGGTGCAAGTGTGAACGGGTAAAATGACCGTTTAAGGGCATATTAGATGATTCCACCGACTCAATTCGACTCCCGGAGGATATTAGGGACCATAGTAAACATCTCGACAATTGTTATTTCTGAGTGAAAAAAGGTCAAAAAATTACAAAATTGAAGGCTATAATCCACGCTTTTTGAGGAAATTTTAAGGTTTCGGGGGCCGGTGGCGAAAAGCCTTGAAACCCAAGGGGATACATCCCAGGGTCATATGATGCCGTTTGAAACCATATGTGATCATTATATGTTGTCATAAACGTCGTGGTACGCTTGAGTTTACGAAATCGATGCAAGTTGTGAACGGGTAAAATGACCGTTTAAGGGCTTATTGAATGATTCCACCGACCCAATTTGACTCCCAAAGGATATTAGGGACCATTGTAAACATCTCGGTAATTTTTATTTTCGGGTGAAAAAAAGGTCTAAAAATTACATAATTGAAGGCTATAATCCACATTTTTTGAGGAATTTTGAGGTTTTGGGGCCCGGTGGCGAAAAGGTTTGAGACCCTAAGGGATACAGCTGTGGTCTTATAATCCGTTTGGAACCACATATGATCATTCTATGTTGTGATAAATGTCTGTGGTAGGCTTGGGTTTACGAAATCACTTCAAGTTGTGAACGGGTTAAATGACCGTTTAAAAACATATTGGATGGTTCCACCGACCCAATTAGACTCTTGGAGGGTATTAGGGACCATGGTAAGCATCTCAACAATTTTTATTTTCGGGCAAAAAAAGGTCAAAAAATTACAAAATTGAAGCAGGTTCCGGTTCAAGTAAAAAAGTATTTGATCAAATCGGTTGTCAGTTAACATATTGTCAGGTTCAAGTCGGGTTACAGGTCACTAGTTTCACCCCATTATCCGGGTACAGGTTGGGTTCAGATCATTGCCGGTTCAGGTCGAGTTCTCAGGTCGGGTCAGTTATTAACAGGTCTAGATAATGCTTTCACTAATATTTTTTTGTGGGCAATTTTTTTTCTTTCAAGTTTGCTAAAAAGTTAAAACGAATCTAATCAAAATTCGTATAATAATACTATTCATTCCATATGTAGAAATCACAAAAGACGATTAATGTGACATCGTAAATGGCATCAACAGAAAAATAATTATGATTAAAATAAATGGAGGAAGCATAATACAACTTTTACACCCTGATTAGTAAGACACCTAATTTGACTAAACCTATCAAAGATAATATCAAAGTATATGGAGAACAATTGCAAATAACAAACCAACAACAGTTAAACAAGCACAAGCCAACAACAATGATGAAAAATTTCATTGTCTAATACTTGTATTTTTTTTCCAGAAGAAACATGTCAGTTATGGGTAGAAAGATAATAAGATTAAACTGCACTGTTTGAATTATGCCATTATGTTTGATTGATTTTACTTTCTCATTTCAAAAACAGACATAACAGAGAAAAAACAGTGACTAATTGGAGCTATTCCCTGTTCCCAAGAGATGGGAATGCTCCCAATTACAGCCATCGAAACTCTTAATTTCAACATGCCTGAGAGTCCCTGGATCAACACAAGCAAAGTTAACCGAAACAGCATCAGGGTTCGACCTCGAGATGTTGAAGGAGGTGATGCCACAGATGTTACAGAATGTATGCTTAGCAGTGCAAGTACCAAAAGTGTAGGCAGCAATGTTCGATTCACCTGAGAGCAGTTGAAATTCATGAGAAGGAACACTGAAAGAGATATTACCCCTCTTTGAACACATTGAACAATTGCATTTCCAAGCAGTTACACTTTGAGGTGATCTGAATTTGTATCTTATTCTTCCACAATGACATCCTCCTTGGTGAGATACATGTAATTGCGAATTCGAGTCCATGAGTTGAGTTAGAAAGATCAGATCATAGCAGGTTAATATTATACAAGGGTATGGCCAAGGTTGAAAATGCATAGCTCAACACTTGGAGCTTACATAACTACATACATGCCATATGGGAGATCTCAGGGTAAACATATAAATGCATGGCGGTTATCAAACAAAGCTTATTAAAGCACGTATTTTTGAGCTCAAGTTTTCATCTCGACACAATACCGACATCCAAAATGGTAATGGGTGGTAAAGAATTGAAGGTGAATTGAACATTTACATTTACACGTGATTTCCATGCTGAATTACACATAAATTCACAAGCACTACTGTTGTTTATTACGAGTACGGCTTACTAGGTGAGCATTGTGTTACCTGAATACAAGAAGAAAATTAAAAAAAAAAAACACTTAAAAAATAATACTACATACAAACTAAACCTTTAAAATTTAAATTTCACCTTTAATCTCAGAATCAGTAGCATGTTGCTAGCCTATCTTTGAGAAAGTGACAGAAGTAAATCCTGAATCAGCAATAAATGAATATGAGGCAGCCAAAGAAGCAAGTTAAATAAGAAATTATACATATAATCGCATCCCATATGGTGTAGTATAGTGATATAGGGCTGAGATATTCGACAAAACTTTGGATCAGTGGAGAATCTAACCAACCACGTGACTACTAATTTCAAATTAGCTACTAAGCTTCAGTAAGACAGTAACTATTGCAGCTTAGCTCTCTTGATTATCAGACTGCTGCAGATTCAACATTTGGGCGAGAACAAGCTTTGAGAGCTCATTGATCATGTTTTGAACTGGTACTCCCTCTCCTTCCTCTTGTGTTGACCAGGAAGACGATTGTGACATTAGCCTCGAGTATTCATGTGCAGCCACATTGGTCTTTTTTGACGTAGTAAGGACTTTCTCTAAATCAGCTTGTGTCAGCAGCCTTGGAGCCTGAAAAAGTATAGAACACCGGTCAACCAACACACAAAACTTCCTAGCGGCAAGTTAACAATCAAATAAATGCCATATTCTGTACTTCCTTTCATCATAAATTACGAGTATCAAATCTTTCATTCAATCATGAAAGAAGAAAAATCATTTCCTTGAGCAATTGAGGGATATTTTACACTTCCACTATCTTTTGCCAGCATTATAAATCAACAACCAAGAACCAACCAACTAGTCCGAGGGAGGATATGTAACTATGTATGCACTATGAGACTTACTCTGTCCCTAAATAATAGGCCACATTTGATTAGTGGCTACTTTTTCGGAATTGTATTACACATAACCTAAATCTCCATATTCTTGTTATTCGGTTAGGAGCCTCATATCTCCACCATATCAAAGTAGTCCTTATTCGCAGTAATCCTAAATTTAAACATCATTAAGGGTGATATGGGGAAACTCTTAATCTATCTCATATTATTTTCTCATGCCCTAAAATATGATATACTCCCTCCGCTTCGGATTACTCGCAACAAAGGACATGTTTGCGGAGGCCGAGGCAAAAGATTGAAGTGTGTTTAATTAAGAGGTGGGTATAGTATTAGGAGAGATAAAATGGAGGGAAAGGGAAGTGGTCCCTTAGTTAACAAGTGGGAGGGAATCTTTTTGGAGGGATTAAGAGTAGTAATAAGGTGTTTATAAAATAAAGTAAGGGTAATATGGTAAAATTGCAGCTAAAAACTAACTAAAAATAGAAAGAAAAAAACTTGTTGCGAGTAATGTGAAGCACCCCTAAATGGAAACTGTTGCGAGTAATCCGAAGCGGAGGGAGTATATATATATATATATGACAGGGTAATATATACGACGTACTTGTTTATTCTGTCAAAAACTCAAAAGCCATGCCCTACCCCGCTACAGTTATAAAGTTCCAATTATAAACATCATTCATATCATATGATTCATATCTCCAAGACTGATTATATAATTAAACCTGTGCAGTATAGAAAGGAAAGGAACAATATGACGATAAAGGGAGACATAAAAGGCTGCTTACATGATGCGGTTTCCCACTCTTCTCATCATCTAAAAGCTCCCTGATTGGAAGATATGCAGCCTTTTTACAAAGCTCAAATAGATCAGAACCAGTACTTCCGTCACATAAGCTGGCTAGATAATCAAAGTCAATGTTTTCCTCTACCCTCTCATCCTTCAGGATTACTCTCAATATCTCTGCCCTCTCCTTGCGAACAGGCATTCCAATCTCAAATGCTTGAGAAAATCGGCGAAGAATAGCCTCATCAAGTTCAGATGGACGATTTGTAGCAGCAAGAACCATCACTCTGGCATTCTCTATACAAACAAGACAAAATTATCATAAGCTAAGTGGTCAACTTAGGGTGAATTCAATATCTAACGAAATGAAGAATTAAGGTCCTCAGTAAAGAAGCAAAAACAGTAATATAATTTAATGTATAAAAAATAATCATAACAGAATCAGATGCAATAAACTTACGATCAGTTGTGAAGCCATCCCACAAAGCCATAAACTCTGTTTTCATGTTTGTCAATGCTTCATGATCAGAATTTCTACGCTGTCCCAAGAAGCTATCAACCTCATCAATGAATATGATAGCAGGCTGTAGTTTGTATGCCAAGCTAAACACAGCAGAAACTGCAATTTTTTTAAAAAGATATTATGCAACTATAAGAAAAGTCAATATAATAGACTGCCAAAGCACTTACTGTAGCAGACAAAATCTAGTCTTCCCCTATACATTACTATTATCTAAAATATCACGGAATTAATTCTTCTGTGAAGCACATGGTATAGTAAGATTGTCATAATTTACCAAAACTAACGAACAAATTCAAAGTTTCTTCTCAATTTATTTAATGATTTAAATCCAACTCTCATGGTTTCTAAAACTACCAAAGCATGGTAAGTTCATGATATCTATAGAGAACATATCATTAACATTTTCCATGCCTTCCTCTCCTTGCGAACAGGCATTCCAATCTCAAATGCGTGAGAAAATCGACGAAGAATAGCCTCTTAAAGTTCAGATAGACGATTTGTAGCAGCAAGAACCATCAAGTTCAAAAGCATGATAAGTTCAAGATATCTATAGAGAACATAGCATTAACATTTTCCATGCCTTCATACAATGCAAACAAGACTATTGCGCCCCTCCCTCCCCCCCACCCCCCTCCTCCCCAACCAAGAAAAGAAAGCAAGCGTCACAAGTCATCTAAAAGGCTAATAAATAAACCCAAATAAAGTTGTTTTCTTGACCACCAAAAGGATACAAGCACCATCAAGTCCATGAACTGCACGTAAATTCAAGCTTTAAACTTACCAAGTTTCTGGGCGTCACCAAACCATTTGCTCATCAAATTTGAAATCCTCACATTTATGAAAACTGCTCCAGACTCTTTAGCAATAGCTTTTGCTAGCATAGTCTTTCCAGTTCCTGGAGGACCATAAAGTAAAACACCTTTTTGGGGACCAAGCAATTTCCCATATGTAAACAGCTCAGGCCTCCGTAAAGGAAGAATGACAAGCTCATAAAGTGCTTGCTTGATGCTATCTAAACCCCCAATCAAGTCAAACTTGACTTCTATGTGGTCAGGATTTATAACATCACATGCGATAACATCCTGCAGCAGAATCAAACACAAATTTACAAAATAAACAGTCTGAAATTGCATGGATAAGGAGGATAAAATCTTCTATTAACAGGAATGTGATGAGACGCAATCACGCAAAAGACTAACCCTAGAAATCTAAAAGCCAAAATATGCCTACATTATTAGCCATTTAGCACTCTCTAATATTTGATATATACTATATGTTACTTCAATACTTAATATACAATCTTTTGTAGCTGTGTCAAAAACTCAATTCTCCAACAAACATGTGTCCTTGCCCGGTAATTTAATGCTCATTGATTAACTTATAAAAATGTAAGAATTGAATAAAGGAAAAGAAGAATGCATGATATACATGCCCACAAGGCACAAATACGCTTCAAATTAGCATTTCAACAACAACAAAAAGTACGTTACAATTCATGCAGAAAGTCTCCTAGAAACAAGATTAAGTTCCATTTATGTTGTATATCAGCACCCATGTTCAATTTTAGGATAGTGTCCCTGTATATGAAGCTTCTAACCTTGACGTGTCAGAAACTTAGATATGTACTTGCACCTGTGTAAATCTGTACTCACCCCAATTAGGGAACACTAAATCTCAAAATCCTTCTCAAAAAAAAAAAAAAAAAAAAAAAAAAAAAAAAAAAAACGAACTCGCAGTATAAAGGCGTTGTGATAGGTCGAATTTCCGAATCTGGATTCATTAAATGATAATTGGGATTTCCATTACCCCAAGTAAGGAAAGAAATTTACTGCAATGCTCAAGATACCTAATGAGATTATGAAGACTATTCCCTTAAAAACCAATGCTGACTTTTCTGAAGATTCTAAAAAATCATACCTTAAAATCAGTACTTATTGTGTATGACAAACACAGCAAATAAGCACAAGTCAAATTAGCCAAAAAATAACAGAAACCCATCTAAACATCAAGCACAATTTTATCAAACTTCTAACAAACTGACATGAACAAGAACACAAATTGGAAATTTATACACAACATTCTCAACCATCAGAAAACAATATAAACCATGAAAGTACATTATTCCAACAAAAACCATATAAACAATACATTACACATAATTCAAAATCATCCCCAGCAAAAACCCTAACTCTTAAATTCCCAATTCACAATCAAAAACAAAATTAACCCAAAATAAACAATACCCAGATTGCAAGACAATAATAAAATCATAAAAACTAAGAGAAATTACAATAAAAATCGAAAAAAAATTGATTACCTCGTAAGGATTAGTTTGAATAAGAGGTCTACCCAAACGCTTAGCAATTTCTTTCTTCTGTTCAAGGGCTTTCTTCGACGCTTCACGATTAGGGTCTAATTGTCTAAGCCCAACAAATAATACCAAACAACTAAGAGCTGCACTTGCTGCATATAACACCAGTTCTTGTATTAACTTTGTTTCTGTATTCCTTCCCATTTTCCCCCAAAATCTCTAAAACCCAGATTAAATTATTGTCCTTTTTGTATGTTATTTATATTCAAGAGATTGTTATCCAGAAATTTAAAATGGGGTTTGATTGATTTTGGGGATGATTCGAGGGAGAAGGATAAATAGAAGAAGCTTAAGAGGTTCTTGGAGGAAAAGAAAAGAAGAGGAGAGAGAAATCTTCTGGAAACTAAATATTGTTGGTGACGATTAAACTAATGTTGTTCGTGTTGGGACATGGTAATTCATTGTTTTGGGCTTGTTTGGTCATATAAATTGGACTGCAAATAATATGGTTTATGATTTGGATCCATAAAATAAGATGGCTAGATTTTTAAGTACCCAAGATAAGTAGATAACCGTCTTCTTGTAAGCCTTCTCGTATTCAGATTAGTACATAAGGAGAATCAAAGTCCGATCTCAGTATATCCTGAAATCGGGAGGAAAACTCTTAGCCTCCAATCACTTAAACTATCCTTTCACCCTCTATTTAAAAAAAATGATTCTCCAACATCTCTCTTATTTCTTATGATCCGAGATTTATTTGGAAGAGATTTTATATTTAAAGATTAAAGTTAAAAATTTCAATAACTATGTGTCGTTCTGAGAAAAATAGAGAGCTTTTTAGATTTCGATTATTTTTTAATCGAATTTATAATAAATAAAATACTAATTTTGTGCCCCGTGTGATGCCCTGATTGTTTATTGAATTTTAAATTAAACTTTTTATTTAAAATATGTATTACCTGCATTCCTGAAAGTTCGACTCACTTACTATTCATCTGGTCAATATAAAAAAATAAAAAAAAAAATCTTTGACCACATTTATGATTTATAGCATAGAAATAAATTTGTATAAGAGATCCTATTAGATTCCCTTTATTATAAAATTTTCAAACATCAATTTTTTTATAATTTTCACTTATACATAGCTAAAAATATTCGTTGGAGACTGCGCAAATGCCAAGTGAGTTGAACTTTCAGAATGAAGGGAGTATGTTATTCTACTCTTGATTGTGATACCAAATAATATTCGTATCCTAATAAGCCATCAAGGTCACTCAGACTCAAATTCTGCTTTGCCTTTGTAAATTTGGATCCAATTCCTAAAAGGGGGAGGGGTCTAGCCGACTAGCAATGTTTGAGTTAGGGCTCCAACCCATTGCCGTTATGAAAGGACACAATTCCATAAAGCTATTTAGCTAGTGTAATTTGGTTTAATATTCTTCTCCCTATTTAGATTTAATGATGGAGTCGGTTGAACAACTAACCATGACAAATTTGACTTGTTAATCTAAGCTTCCTTGTACGTACTTGCTCTCATACTTCTCAACATGCACCTAACAAGGAAGTACAAGTCACGAGTTGCTAGTACGAGATTGAAGCGATGTAGCAATATTATTGCTTCCTCTACAAATTTAATGTATAGCGTGTTTTCGTCAATATTCACCGAGCAAAGTTATTCCGCTATATATCCCAACTCTCAAAGTATCTAACCTGTAAATACCGAACTAAAAAAAAATCGTATTTCCATCGTTGTCTCACTTAATATTAACGCACACTTTAAACAAATAGGCATATGGCATTACTCACATGAATACATGATCACATTCTACATATATACATGTGTTTGGATCTCCTTGTGAGTTGTGACATGTGAGTATTGAGTAAAGGGAGAAAGTCAACGATAATATGATAAGCTCACCGAGCCGCAACGTTAATTAACAGAGATGATAGAAATTTACACCGATTCAATCTTCTATTCATAAATAGTTCAAGCAAGATTCAAGCTATAAATGTGCAATAACTTCAATCTATCATACGAAGTATATGTTGACACCATGAGTTTATGACGATACATTTGCACTTTCTTCGGATTGCCACTAGTAGTCTTGTATACGGCAATACCAATCTCTAAATTTGGAAATTGTAAGTATGTTTTTTTTTTTTTTTTTTTTGAATAAGTAATATGTTTTAGTTTTTGACAAAGCATTCAAGTATGATTTAGTTGCTAATGAGACATGATTATTTATTTTCATTTAAACGCTACAATTTTAATCACTTAATTGTCTAATTATATAACTGTAATAAGTTTTTTTTTTTTTTTTTTTTTAAAAAAAAATGTAAGTGTAACAAGTCCATTATATACGAAGTATTAAGTAAAATGAAGTACTTAGTACGATAGAATCTCGTGTTACAACTCAGTTTAATAAGATGTCTTTTGATATTAAAGGAGGGCCGACATAATACGAGTTTGGAGTAATATTCTTCAATAATCAATGAAGTATCGATCGATGAATTACTTGACGAAATTGACATATGGCATTTAGGTTCACCTAGTTTTGGCCATACCCTTAAAGTTGTCGTATTGCTTTGAGTGAAAAGTAGGCTAAATACTCCTAATTAAAAAAATTCCAATGTCAAAATCATCTTCCAAATTCCGATCATATAGTGGAGGTAGGAGGAAAAATGAAAAGAGAAGTCAACGAGAAGGCTAACAATATTAGCCCAACATTTGTATTCATATATTTAAACTTTAATTACATTTTATGTGTAGTACAATGTTCTGTACTACTAACTCTTTCAGTACCAGAAATAATGACTGTAAAGTGTCGAAACTTTGCAAATTTTCATTTCTGGTCAAGTATCTTTTCTTCCCATGTCTATAAATCCTCAATCATTCCCCATTTCTTCTCCATTCTCCGCAAATTTTCTTGTTTTTTCAAGATTAAAAATTTGTCCTTTTTTATAGAAATTCTAAAACACCCATTTGATGATTTGGGGTTTTTGTTAGATTATCAGGAGTTTTTATGCAAATTGATAGCAAATTAGAGATACCCATTTGCGTGTAATTGTTAATGTTCTGAAGAATTTCATGATATTGGAGGAGCAATAGCTGGGAATTTTGTCTTTGCAAACGTCACATAATCTGAATTATTTTAGTTTTTTTTGGAAACTATTGGAGTGAGGTAATAATTCTTGGCATTTTTCTCTTCTCAGAATTTGATTATTACTTTTTATAAATAAAGTTATTGTTTTTTTTTTTTTTTTGGGTTTTGTGTGGACATATGCTAGCTTAGTTTGTATAGTCTTTAGGGTGGCACCTAAAACCCCAACATTAAATCCCGTCTACATCATTGTCGTTTGTGTCTCTCCATAAACCGATGAGCACGTAATTACTAACTACGGTAACTAATTACAGGAAATGGGAAGTAATGGTGAAATGAGGGAAATGGAAAGAGAAGATTTTGAAGAGCAAAACAAGGTGCAAGAAGAAATAAAGAGAGTGCCACCATGGCAAAAACAAATTACAATAAGAGGAATAATTGCCAGTATATTAATTGGGATTATTTACAGTGTTATAGTGATGAAGCTTAATCTTACAACTGGTCTAGTTCCTAATCTTAACGTCTCAGCTGCTCTTGTTGCTTATGTTGTACTTCGGAGTTGGACAAGTTTGCTTCAGAAATTTGGGATTGCAACCACACCTTTTACTAGACAAGAGAATACTGTTGTTCAAACTTGTGCTGTTGCTTGCTACAGTATTGCTGTTGGAGGTTTGATAACCAATCTTTCTAACTAACTAAACTAAGTTTTTATTATACTTGTACATGATGTTATGATGTCCACTGTCTGAATTGTACTATTTAATTGTATCGATGTTACTTGGACTTTTCATTTTACCTAACACACCTCAAAAGTCAAAACCGGTCTTACGATGTTTTGAATGCTTATAGTTTGACATGGGTGTGGATATCTCGTACTTAATCTTATTTGGATAGCAAAACATGCAAAATTTTTAATAAGATGGCCGAGTTTGACACTTAGGCACATACATCGTACAACATACAACACTAGTCACAGAGACTAGAGTCCATTAGTCTCTGAGTCTGAGACTCTGATCTTTGGTAACTTATGTTACAAAAGGCTATCTAATAGAGTGGCAATACTGGTCTGTTAGTGTGCAGTGGCTTAAGGCTTAACATTGTTTAGTTTAATTTGTTAGTGTTGTTGAAACATAGTTTTATTTGCTGTTATGTGATCTTTTAATTGGTTTACTACCAACAGTATTTTACCTTACATATTACAAATTACAGGTGGTTTTGGATCATATCTATTGGGTTTGAATAAGAAGACATATGAACAAGCTGGGGTTGATTCAGTGGGAAATGACCCGAATAGCTACAAAGAGCCTAGAGTTGGTTGGATGACTGGATTTCTCTTTGTCAGCAGTTTTGTTGGGCTGCTGGCTTTGGTTCCTCTAAGAAAGGTCTGTATTAATTTATCATCCTTTATTTTTCCATATTTCATGAAATTAATAAAGAGCTCTAAGTTAAGTGTATCACCAACAAAGAACTTTTTATCAAGATAATGGGTATGCAATCACCTAGTCACCTTAGAACATTCTCTAAGCTTAGCTATTATCTAGGCTTACTTTATCTTTGTATATTCTCTTGTTAACTTTGATTCTCCACCTTATGTTCAGTTTTGTTTTGGGCATATTGTTGTGGGGTTAAATTCCCACTATCAGATATGTTTACTTTTTATAGCATTTTCGGCGTTCTTGGTCCCTTAGTTCCTATTGAAAGAGAATGAAGAATAATGATAATAATCGTAACATGTGGATTGCGATGAATAAGAATTTTTATATTTTGTATTGTCCATCCTTTTTTTTTGCCTTGTCCTGCTAATCATATTCGTCTTCCTTTCTTTGCAAACATGTGATCTCGTTTGCATCACTTTACACTCTAACAGTCAGGAAGAGACATCTCCTTGTAGGAATGTTTTAGAGAATGACAAATAACATACTTTCTCTGACTCCTATTATCCTGTAATATCCTCACTTAAACCTTAGATTCTACCTTAATGTCTACTGTTTTCTCTTTTGGACTTGTTATTCTCTTAGGATACATTATTATGTGCAAGTTGATGCATGTTACAAAGCTCAATAATTAAAAGAACTCCAGAAATAATTTTTTGTAAAGTATTTTCAGTTGAATGAAAAAAGTTACTATTGATTAAGGATAAAATAATCCTTTTCTGTGGATACTTATTAATTAGATGATGAGTTAAGAATTTCGAGAAGTTTGGTTTTCCTTCTCTTGTGTGAGTTGTGTTCATAATACAGCCTATAGTCAGCAAACCCTTAAAGGCCTACAGTATTGTACAGAGAGGAACTTCTGTCACTCCTTGCTTCCATCTTTTTCTTCTAGTCATAAGATTCATAACTATAGTGAGAAATAGTAATTATGATGAGAAGTTGCATCATTTTCCGCAAAATCATAGTTGTAAGGTTTTATGGTGTATTTCATACCCCTAAACGTTCTGTAATTTTGATCTACAGATCATGATAATAGACTACAAGCTAAGTTATCCAAGTGGGACTGCAACAGCAGTTCTTATAAATGGTTTCCACACCCCCAAAGGTGACAAGATAGCCAAGTAAGCTAATTTTGATAAAAATGAACCTCATTTAACTTTCTCATGATAAGCTGCTACAGACCAATGTTAATCACTGTATTTTTTTTCATAGGAAGCAAGTTCGTGGCTTTGTGAAATATTTCTCCATCAGTTTCCTATGGGGTTTCTTCCAGTGGTTTTATACTGGTGGAGACCAGTGTGGCTTTTCTCAGTTTCCAACATTTGGGTTAAAAGCATGGCAAAACTCGTGAGTAATTAGTCCTTTTTTTTTTTTGCCATTATATACTCTACCAAGTACCAATCCATTTCAAATAATTGGAACTATTCAAATCAAATTTTGCAGGTTTTACTTTGATTTCAGCATGACCTACATTGGAGCTGGAATGATTTGCTCTCACCTAGTAAATCTGTCATTACTTTTTGGCGCTGTTCTATCATGGGGAGTAATGTGGCCACTTATCGGGGATCTGAAAGGAAATTGGTTCCCTTCATCATTGCCAGAAAGCAGCATGAAGAGTCTGAATGGATACAAGGTGTGAACTGAATTTGGGGTTCTGATTTTCATGATTCAGATCAGTCCTACTTACTACTAATGCCTTGAAAAGTGATGGAAATTCTGATTTTTGCTTGTTGATAATCTTTTCCAGGTTTTCATTTCTATAGCCTTAATCCTAGGCGACGGGCTCTACAACTTTCTCAAGATACTATTCTTCACCATTCGGAGCATCCATTATCGCATGAAGGAAAATAACCTAAGCTCAAGTAAGTGAGACTCTCAAATTACCAATTCATGACAAGATATTGACTGAGTTTTGGTGCTTTATAGTGAGGGGCCTAGCAACTTTATGTCTAATATACATGTGAACCAACCTAGCCCGTGCACGTGGCTTGGATCCATTCTGGGTGTTAACTGTTGTAGTACATACTACTGATACTTGTAAGGAATTAATGCTTGACTTTGTGTACAGGTCCAGATGGCCAAAAGCGGGAAATTAATGATCTTCAAAGAAATGAGTTCTTCATGAGAGAGAGAATACCCATTTGGCTTGCATGTGTTGGCTACATATTCTTCTCCGTAATGTCTATCATTATCATACCTAAAATGTTCCCTGAGTTGAAGTGGTACTATGTTGTTGCGGCCTACATATTAGCGCCTTCTCTCAGTTTTTGCAATGCCTATGGTGCTGGTTTAACAGATATGAACATGGCCTACAATTATGGAAAAGTAGCGCTTTTTGTGCTTTCTGCTTTAGCAGGTAAAGATTCTGGTGTGGTGGCAGGGCTCGTAGGCTGTGGTCTTATCAAGTCCATTGTCTCCATCTCTTCTGATCTGATGCATGACTTCAAAACCGGCCACCTTACTCTCACTTCCCCTCGATCAATGCTTCTTAGTCAGGCTATTGGGACTGCAATCGGGTGTGTTGTGGCCCCACTCACATTCTTCCTCTTCTATAATGCGTTTGATGTTGGTAACCCTGATGGAGAGTACAAAGCTCCCTATGCCCTCATCTACCGGAACATGGCCATCCTTGGAGTGCAGGGCTTTTCAGCTTTACCTCAACACTGCCTGCAACTATGCTATGCATTTTTTGGATTTGCTGTTCTGGCCAACTTGGTGAGGGATGTCTCCCCTAAAAAGATCGGGAAGTGGGTTCCACTTCCGATGGCAATGGCCGTGCCTTTTCTTGTAGGGGCCTATTTTGCCATCGACATGTGTGTTGGGAGCTTGGTGGTGTTTGTGTGGCATAAGTTAAACAGTCAGAAAGCAAATTTGATGATTCCTGCAGTCGCTTCAGGACTGATATGTGGAGATGGGTTGTGGATTCTTCCATCATCGATACTTGCCCTGTTGAAGCTCAATCCTCCCATCTGTATGACCTTTCAATCTTCTTAGTCTCCAATTTGTTGATGATAGTTAATAAAATCGATAAAATAGGCTAGCTTATAGGGTTATTGAAGTATTATGATGATATGAAGGTAACTTTTGGAAAATTTTGCACTGAAGAGAATTAACTGTATTAACACAAAAGCCGAGTGAGTAAATATGATACCAATTACATTATAGTCAGAGACAAACATACATACAACATTGTGGAAATATTGTTTGAACCTTAGTTTGTGCTAGGTGGTGTATTTATACATATGTATGGACTATGGAGCAATTGGTAATGTAATAATATCATAGTTTAGCTGCTTATTAGCCCTTCCATTGTAGCTGCAGATGTTATTGTAACTTTTAAGCTCCATGGTATTATGTTGTACTACATATTAGTTAGACTACATTTTTATTCTCAGGCATGAAACTGTATAGTATTTTTATTTGATACTTCTTCGTATTTAATAGAAAGACAATAATTCCTTTATTTTAGATTAAATATTTTTCTCATATATATTCTTAGTATACTTGTACTCCTTGTATATATTTGTCATTTGTATAACTACTTTATGTTACTCCCTCCGTCCCATAATTACAGGCAAATAACTCTAAAAAGTACAGTTTTTAAGGAGGATGAAAAAAGTGGAGGAATATTGTATGGAAAAGCTAAAAAGTGAAGAATGTTGATAAAAAGTAGAGAATATTATATGGAAAAGTTAAAAAGTAGGTAATGATTTTTTGGGTATGTGTGTATTTTGTATGAAAAGGTGAAAAAGTAAGTAATGATTTTTTAGATATGTGTGTAATTTGTATGGAAAAGGTAAAAAGTAAGTAATGATTGGATGTTATTTTTAGTAATAGGAGGAACATTTTGGGACACCCAAAATAGTATATTTACCTGTAATTATGGGACGGAGGGAGTACTAACAAGAGTACAAGACTAAAGATGAACAAGGTCATGTATTTGGAGAACATGGCTTGTTATAAACCTATGAAGGTCAACTCTTCATTTTTTTACTGTATGTACAAGGTACGGGTACGGGTTTTATAACTAAGGGCCTATTCATATTAACTGAACAGAGCTGAACTAAACTGAATTGATTGGAGCTGAACTGAAATTAAGCTGAAGTGAACAGGCCCTAATCCTGCCTCCGTACTTCAATAAACTAGCTTTGAAACTCGTGTAATGCACAAGTTAAAAGATTAGAAAGATCAATATGAAGTTCTTTTGCAGAGCTGCTATTGCAAATGGCAGTAGCAGAAAAAAGTTGCTTATAAGTTACACTATGCCAAGAATCTTCAATTTGTTATGGTGAGATTTCTTATAACAGCTAATTTCATCCCATTATTGCTTAGTCCTAAATTCTGATTTCAAATTAGTTCTTCATCATTTTTTTATTATTATTTTTTTTAATGGTGATTTGGGATTTCATTTTATTTTAAGAACTTTATTGCGAACTGATTGAATAATGGAGATACCCACTTGGGAAATTTTGATTTATCCCCCTTTTTTCCTGCATTTGTACTTTTGCTAAAGAATATCATGATGTAGGCGGAGCAATAATTGAGGGTTTGTCTTTGCAATCGTCACAGAATCTGAATTCTTTGTTGCGGCAAAAAGCTAACATTATTGGGAAGTGAGGTAAGATCTCTCAAAAATGTTTGTCATTATTCTTTATGCTGCATCTTTCCTTCCTTTTTCCCCAAAGTTTATTAGATTCTTTTAGTTTTATTGTGGAGAGCGCGCCACAAAGGGCATTGATGAGGACGGGATTTGATCCTAGGTCTTGGTTTACCATTGACTACCCTCAAGATTTTAACTGATTAAATTAGTTGACATTCTGAATTTGTTAGAATTCAATTAATATTATTATCAAGGTTAATATCTAAAAAAAGTTACTGTCTTTGATGATTTGGGATTATTAGCAAATTTTTTGAGCATATAATCACATAGATTATTGCAGGATATGGGGAGTGATATTGAAGTGAAAGAGTCTATTAGGAGAGAAGGATTTGAAGAGCAAAACAAGGTTCAAGATGAAATAAAGAGAGTGCCACCATGGCAAAAACAGATTACTATAAGAGGAATTATTGCCAGTTTATTGATTGGGGTGATTTACAGTGTGATAGTGATGAAGCTTAATCTCACAACTGGTCTTATTCCTAATCTTAATGTATCGGCTGCTCTTCTTGCTTTCGTTTTCCTTCGGAGTTGGACTAGTTTGCTTCAGAAACTTGGGATTGTAACCACTCCATTCACTAGACAGGAGAATACCGTTGTTCAAACTTGTGCAGTTGCTTGTTATAGTATTGCTGTTGGAGGTCAGATTATCCTCTCTTTCTAACTTATGTTATATGAAGTACAGTAATTGCCATGATGTCCAATATGTGAAATGTATGATTTTGTTGTGGAGAAGCAACTCTTTGGTATATATTTTATCAAGAGTGTAGGACTGCAGCCAAACAGGTCTAGACTTAATGTTGTTAGGGATTATTGCATATCTATGCGATTTGGATTCTTTATTTCATCCCAAAAGCTGAATTCAGGTGCCTGATACTCTGATATGGATATGAATGATTGGCACCTGCTATTTTGGATTAAAATTTGCAAAGTTTTCGTAAGATGACCAAGTTTTAAACCTAGACATAAACATGTTTAGGACACTAATAGCCAAGTCTAAGTAACATAGTGTGTACAAATGTGTCTCTGTAGAATCTGCTGATGACAGAATCCTGATGGTGAAGTGGCACTAGTTTCATCAGATTAGATTATCTTACCGGCAGTGTATACCAATTGAGTCTAGTAGGAGAAAACTTTATTTTGTTTAGTTGTTTCAGTTTTTCATTCAACAAAGCTATGTACTAGTGGACAGTGGTGTATTCATTATATAACTTCATTAAGTGGGTAAAGGCTTAACCTTGATTGGTTTAATTTGTTGAATATATGATTGTATATGCTGTGATGTCATGTGATGCTATGGTTAATTGTTTAGTATGTACTATCACATTATTCACATTTATATCACGAAGTATTTGGTAACATTTGTATCATGCTACATGTTTACAGGTGGGTTTGGTTCATATCTGTTGGGTCTGAACAGGAAGACATATGAGCGAGCTGGGATTGATACACAGGGAAACACATCCTATAGCTTTAAGGAGCCTGGAGTTGGTTGGATGACTGGATTTCTTTTTGTTAGCAGCTTTGTTGGGTTGCTGGCTTTGGTTCCGCTAAGAAAGGTCTGATTTGTTTATTTCCCTTTTTCATTACGTATGCTAAGAACTTATGTATAAAGTGAGCTTTCTAAGAATTAATTATTAAGATAAAGAACGAAATACCCTTGCAGTGTCACCTCGGAACATTCTCTGTTTAGCTAAGATGAAGTCACAGTGACAGTGGCACTTTAGAACATTTTTTGCTTAGCTTTCATTTTCCAACTTACCTTTGGTTTGCTTTTGAGAATACAATGTGTGGTTACCTTTTTGAGTCTATTGGCTTTCTTGCCCCTTTATATGCAATGAAAGAGAATGATTTTTTTTTTTTTTTTTTTTTTTTTTTTTTTTTTTTTTTTTTCATGACATGTAAATATGTAATATGTGATAAATAAGAGTTTTCTACATCTAGTCTTTCTGATTTCTCCTTGACTTGCTTACCATGTCTGTTAACCTTTTTTTTTTCCCCCAAACATGTTATGTTGTTTGTATAACCTTAAGGCAAGAAAGACTGGAAATAGGCATTTAATTTTCTCAGTTAGGACTGTACTTCAGTAGCTGCCTACTTATATTCTTGGACTTCTAAATTTCTCAGTGACTTCTGTTCTATGGAAATTAATGTTTCAGAAGGTAATTTTTAAATGATCATCTGGGACTATTTTTTAAAGTTTTTTCCAGCATTGGATGAGTAATGATATTCAACGCCATAAAAGATATACATAGTATATACAATGAAAAGGAGTATAAAAATGTTCCTTTGAAAAGAGCAGGTGCAATGTGCAAATTATCTTCTTGTTTGGATATTAAGAGTTAAGACGGTGGGTTATGATTGCTGAGATGTTTGGGTTTCTTCATCCACATTTTCCTGCACTTTATACCACTTTCTTCATTCTTCCTAATGCCATAGCAACATATTAGACTGATATATATTTTACATTAGATAATTACAGTATGCACTTTTACCTCAAAATCGCTGTGGAGTGTAATTATAATTCCAAATTTGATCCCCAGATCATGATAATAGACTACAAGCTACAATATCCAAGTGGAACTGCCACAGCAAATCTAATCAATGGTTTCCATGCCGGTAGAGGAGAACACGAACCCAGGTAAGCCAACTTCCCTTACATCTAGATTTACCTTTCTGACAGTAATATCCTGGCGACCAATGTGGAATTATAAATATTTTGCAGGGTGGAAGTCCATGGCTTTGTGAAATATCTCTTCATCAGTTTCCTATGGAGTTTCTTCCAGTGGTTCTATTCTGGTGGAAACCAATCTGGCTTTCCTCAGTTTCCAACATTTGGGTTCAAAGCATGGGAAAACTCGCAAGTACTTAATCCCTTTTAGTGTCAATTTCAGTACCACCTGGTATCTATCATAATCTTAACCATCCGAATTGAATTTTGCAGGTTTTACTTTGATTTCAGTATGACCTATATTGGAGCTGGAATGATATGTTCTCACCTAGTAAATCTGTCATTGCTTCTTGGTGCTGTTCTATCGTGGGGAGTGATGTGGCCACTCATTGGTGACATGAAAGGAACATGGTACCTCTCATCTTTGCCAGAAAGTAGCATGAAGAGCCTAAATGGATACAAAGTAGGTATTGAATTAGGCAATTCACAATTTCACACTCCTGAATGTTCAGATTCATGATTCACACCTCTTCTATAAAACTAATCAAAGCTAAATGTGCCTTCAATATTGATGACATTTCTGATACTTCCTGCACTTTCTAATGCACTTTGCAGGTTTTTATCTCAATTGCCCTAATTTTAGGTGATGGGCTTTACAATTTTTTCAAGACACTGTTCTTCATTACCCGAAGCATCCATGATCACTTGAAGGACAAAAATCTTAGCTCATGTAAGTGAGACATCTACTAATTTATGACAAAATATTTACTAAATTTTGGTGCTTCATAGTTTATAGCAAGGATCCTAACAAGAAGAATTATTTAGTGGGTCTTTGCTGAGTCACTTTACCCTGACTAAGTTTATGTGGTTTGGATTTATTTTGGGTGGTGATGGTTAATAACTAGTAAGGGGCAACTTGACTCTGTCTATACCAGGTCCAGATAATGAAAAGCAGGCGCTAGAGGATCTTCAAAGAAACGAGGTCTTCATGAGAGAGGGAATTCCTGTGTGGCTTGCATTATTTGGCTACACATTATTCTCCATAATCTCTATTATCGTGATACCTGAAATGTTCCCGGAGTTGAAGTGGTACTATGTTGTTGTTGCCTACATGCTAGCACCTTCTCTCAGTTTTTGCAATGCCTATGGTGCTGGTTTAACAGATATGAACATGGCCTATAATTATGGAAAAGTTGCACTTTTCATGCTTGCTGCTCTAGCAGGTGAAAATACTGGTGTTGTTGCAGGGCTTGTGGGCTGTGGCCTAATCAAGTCCATTGTTTCCATTTCCTCTGATCTAATGCATGATTTCAAGACTGGCCACCTTACCCTCACATCCCCTAGGTCTATGCTTCTTAGCCAGGCTATTGGGACTGCAATTGGGTGTGTGGTTGCCCCACTCACATTTTTCCTGTTTTACAGTGTATTTGATGTTGGTAACCCTGATGGAGAGTACAAGGCTCCATATGCCCTTATCTATCGGAACATGGCTATTCTCGGAGTGCAAGGCTTTTCAGCTTTACCTCAACACTGCCTGCAACTATGTTATGCATTTTTTGGGTTTGCTGTCATGACCAACTTGGTGAGGGATACCTCTCCTAAAAAGATCGGGAAGTGGGTACCACTTCCAATGGCAATGGCTGTGCCTTTCCTCGTAGGAGCTTATTTTGCCATCGACATGTGTGTTGGGAGCTTGGTGGTATTTGTATTGCATAGGTTAAACAGCCAGAAAGCAGGTGTGATGATTCCTGCAGTGGCTTCAGGACTGATATGTGGAGATGGGCTGTGGATACTTCCATCATCAATACTTGCCTTGGCAAAGCATAAGCCTCCCATCTAAGGATGATAGAAGCAGGTGCAGCCGTGCAGGAATAGATTGATAGTAGGCAAAGCTTATAGAGAAATACTTAAATTATGATTCTAAAGGCGAATCAGTCTATACGACACCAATTACATAGAAGTGGGAAGCATAAGTAAGTGCTTTGATAGAATTGACTATTGATTTTATGTTCAATTGTTCAAATCTCATACAAGTATACAACATACAAGTAGCTAAAGTCGTTATGAAGCCTTTGTTGTCTGCAGATGTATGAATGCTTGTAGCTTGATAGTTAATATTCCTGTTAATGTATACAGTATTAGTGATTTAGGAATTAGGATAAACTACACTTACATTTTTTTAGTCATTATAGTGCAATGCTGTACATTATTATGGGTTCATTTTTTAATTTGCTTCATTCTCTGTTCACAGTACAGCCCATATTAGCCTATTGGACTGAGTTAATAGTCTCAAATTAGTCCAAATTTACATTATACTTCAGATAATGCAATAATTTGTACTCCGTATATAATATATGTATACATTATTGAGTCTATTAAACTAATATTTTTTTTCACCTAAGTTTCACTAATATTATTTCATCTCATTGATTATAAACTTATATACTCATCTTAATTTGATATTTGTACTCAGTAAAACATAGTAAAAGAATGGGGGACAGATTGCTTGAGTAATACGAAGTATAATTTTTAAATGTGGCCGTTACAATTAGATTACAATTAAAGAAAATTAACTAGATTACAATTAATATTTTTTTTACCAGTAATTAAAGTTTTTTTTTTTTTTTTTTAATATCTATGAATATTTCTGACTTTATACTAAAGTATAATTCCGAAATTAGCTACATCCCTCAGACCCTCACATGTCCCAACCCAAACAGAACAAAAACCATCATAATAAAATAATTTTTTTTTTAAAAAAAAAGTAAATATTTTCCCACCGAATATTCATAATATCTGATTTCTAAATTAGTGAAGAGAAAAAACTTTAATTTTTTTTCCCACCTCCACTACACAAATTACAAAAATTATTTTTTTAAAAAAAAAAAAACCCCAAAAAATCAATCGAGAAAGCCAGTCTTCTGAAACACAGCGTTTCGAACAGTAGTCAAATCCCTACCCTTAAGAGTTCTTCCAGCACCTTCCATAACCGAAAACGACGTCGCATTATGCGACCTAGCAACAATCTCATGAGGCGGCACCATCTCTTCACCCTCATCATCCAACAAATCATCAACCTCATCAAACCGGCCCAGCCCAACAAAAGCCCGCTTCCTCCGACTCCCAAGTCCGTTGGGCCAAACGGGTACATTAACAGGGGCCGACTGATGAAACTTCCTCCCGTAATAGTAGCCCGCTAACCCAGGCCCATTACCCCGATTGAAAGAGGATGAAATCATTGAAACAGGAGACGTCGTCGTTTTGCGTTGGATTGAGGTTGGGCTTCGGGGTTCGTCGGGGGTGAGTAAGGCGGCGGAGATTCCGGTGGTGGCGGAGATTGTAATGGCCGGGTTCTCAACGGCGGTAGTTGTCTTTTCCGGCGAGGATGAGGTGGACCAAACGACGTCGCATTCATTGAATTCTTCTTCTTCTTCTTCTTGGTGTTGTTTGGGGTATTTGTTGAGGGTTGGTGAATTGAATGAAGTGGTGGTGAGAAATCGAGATGGTTTCTGCACCATTTTTAACGGTGATTTTGGTGTATGTGTTTTTGGGTTGAAGAAGATGCAAAAATTGGAATAAATGAATAGTAATGAGAATGATAATATCTGGGGATTGGAGAAGTAACGGAAAATTTATGAGGTGGGGAAGAGAAAGAGAGTACGAGTAGTAGTAGTGTGACTGCGGTGAGTGGAAAGGAAGAGGGTGAAATTGTGCAAATTGTTGGGAAATTAATTTAGGCCACACGTCGTGTGTTACGAACCTTCTCAAATGCGTTGGATTTTTATTATGTGCAGATTCTGATGCCAAATTATCTGTTACACCGTCAATTAGTTACGGAGTATCTATATTCTATCCGTTCCTAAAGAATTTCTCCGTTCTTAATTACTTAACATAATCGAATTGAGATAGATGGGGTTTTTTACAAGTTGATTAATTGATTTATGGTATATGGATTTTCTAACATGTTACTCGTACAGTCGTACTAGATTATTATTAATTACTTTTTGGTAAATAAGTTATTCGGTTATTCCTACTAATCATATTAGCCTATTAGAATAAGGGTTGTAACATAGTTGCTACTCTATATTAATTTACTTTTTCACAATTTAAGCAACATTTTTTTAAACTTTTTAAAATAAAATATTAAAGATATAATTAGAGCTTGAGTAGTTTTAAACTGTTACAACAATATTTTTCGTTTAATTTGTTTTGGAAAGTGTTGTAAACAAGATTCATTTTAGTAAACTTCTATCCCGAAATCATAGGGTTGTTTTATTTTGTTTCTTTGGGATAATGATGAAATAGCAACTGGATTAGCCATTGTAATAGGACCAACAAAATATTAGAACTTTTGAATGATGTATAGATGAGAAAAATTCATTTCACCAATGATATATTAGAAAATATATCAAATACACCCTTCATCATTGAATAATTGACATTATACTCAGTGTAAGATTCATTAGTAATACTCCCTTCATCATTTATAATTGACACAGTCAAATTAGGATACTCCGTATAGTTGTGGTAATATTTGACAAAAAATAGTGAAGATAGGTAATTAAAGTATAAGTATTAGGTAAAATGGCAGGTTGACAAACTGTTACATACATCTAATTGTTACCTCTAATATCTAAAAACTAATATTATCTAACTTTTGATAAAAGCAACCTCTATCACCAAACATTCTATTTTTTTTTTTGTTTTTTTTTTTTTTAAAGAATAATGGACAAAACCACTAAAAGTTATCTAAAATCAATTCAAAAGCTATTGCCGAACACGCACTTAGGCATATATGTCACCACTAGATTGACTTAAACACATATGATTGAATTTTAATAAACACATACTACGTATATAAAAATGGTATATTACGAAATTTTATATTATATTTAATTTATATACACGTTTTATAATAAAATTTATTTTAATACACTATTAAAAAAAGTATGGTAAAGAGTAATATATAAATAGTAAAAAGCAATGCCAATTATTTTGAAACAGAGGTTAGACCGCTAGAGGCCGTAACGATAAATTAAACAATCTGTTACACCGTCAATTAGTTATCTATTCCCTTTGTTACAATCTGTTACAATCTGTTACAATCTTTTTCAATGAGGTCTAAAACGACAACTACGAAATTAAGAAAATTAAAATTTAAAATGGGAATTTTCATAATAATATTAAAGTCAAATTTAGGCCAGGCTATTTAATAAAACATCAATCAACATAGCAAGTATTCGATCAAAAAAAAAAAAATGATAAACAAAAAAACAATAACGACTCAAGAAAAAGAAAAATAAAGCATTCTTAAACAAGTTTAAGTGCCATATGCCACTCTTCCCTTGGTTGTTTTAAGATTCTAACATTACTCGTAACATTTTAACCACTAAACTATGATTTTTTTTTGTTTTTTTTGAGAAAGGCATACCACTGATTATTATTAGAGCTTAATAAAAAATCGCATGCTGCTACATCCTCCACCATAATTGGACATCCCCCTACCCACGCTCTAGTTGAGTACTCGAGCGGGCTAAGGTTAGTTATAGCATGAGCCACATAATTCGGTTCTCTAAAAACCTAAATAATTTAATGAACTGAAAACAACTAGCAATATTCATAATCTATGTACATTAAATCAACGCAAAAAGTCAAAATATTTCATTTATTTGAATACAGAAGGAGACATGGAGTATTTATTACTAGTATCAAATACAAAGTATAGAAAATTGTATACTCGTATCTTTTTCTCCTCATAAAAAAGGTTTTCGTATTGATAGGCAATTTATCTTGAGTCTTTGAGGTCATAAATTCGAGTCATAAAAAAAAAAAAAAACAAAAAAAAAAAAAAAATAAATAGAGGAGGGTATTAGTACTTGGTATAAATAAATCTGGCAGTCGTGCAAACAAAAAAGTCAATAAGTCTTGTGGACACCACGACATTTCTGTGCAATTCAGGGTCAATTTTGCTGCCCGATTTAAAATCAAGCATTTTCTCTTTCTTTCCCTCACACTTTAATTCCCACAAAAATTGGTCGTTTGTAAAGTTGGTTGGTAAGGAAGTAGTAACACCTTAACCTTTTTCTCTCTATTTCTCTCTCATTTCTGTTCTACTCTTGTAAGTAACGAGAGATCTTTGCTTGATCTGGATTCAAAAATTCAATAT
This sequence comes from Chenopodium album, assembly GCF_948465745.1. Classification (NCBI taxonomy): domain Eukaryota; kingdom Viridiplantae; phylum Streptophyta; class Magnoliopsida; order Caryophyllales; family Amaranthaceae; genus Chenopodium; species Chenopodium album. The sequence continues at coordinate 34,772,599 of NC_137856.1, read as the reverse complement.
TTTTTACTTCAATTGATTTGTTAAAGTAATTAAATTTCTGGGTTTTGTGTTTAATTGGTTGTACATTTCTGGGTTTTTTCTTAATTTTTGTTTGAAATTTTTTGTTTGTAGGATCAGAAAGAGGGGTGAAAATGGCTTCAGATGGTAAAGTTCACACCTTTGATGAAGTTTCAAAGCACAACAGTAGCAAGGATTGCTGGTTAATTATCTCCGGAAAGGTCAGATCTCAATTTTCAATTTGTTCTTTTCGTTTGATTTTTCTTGTTGGGGTTTCGAATTGTTCTGAATTGTTGTTCTTGTATGATTTTTATGGGGTTTTGAATTTTAATTTGATTTTTACATAAACGAATTCGGATGTTCGGAAAAAAGTTTTTGCGATGCATGAAATTGTAATGGTTTATGTTTGGTTTTCGTTATAAATGATTAAATAATTTAATTGAAGGGAAGATGGTATAATTCGAATGATTATTGTTAAAGGATATCGTAGAATTATGTTAATAGTATACTGTATTCATGAGGGGTTATCACAAATGCACAATGTGACAATTATATTCGGATGAAAGAAGTATAACATTGGGTGAATCCAATTATTTGAGATTAGGGGCTTGTTAACTTTTATAAGGAGTACCATCCACTTGCTAATTTGTTAATGAATAGATAAATATGTAATGCTATAAAGCTTGAACCATTTTGGTGAGGTGATGCTCGATTGCTTGTATGACTCGAACTCTTGAATCTTTATAGTCTTCATTCCACATGAAATGCAATAGAAGCTTGAGGGTTTGAGGTGTGTGACACTTTAATATATTATTAATTGACACTTAAGTATAAGATAATAGCTCGAACTTCTAAGATTCGAGAGACACGACTGAAACGAGTCTTCTTCACCAGTCTTCTCTTTGATGGATAACTGTTGTGAGAGCAGACCGCTCAATTCTGATGTGTTATTCGTTTTATAGTCTCTTGCAAGTTGGTTGTGCATGATAGAGCATCTTGATGTGGTGAACTATCTTGTTTGGCCTATAGTAACAACACTAGTGATCCCCACTTTGGATCCTGTTGTTTGGCCGAGACAGCTTGTCAGCAAAAACTAGCTGAGAATAGATTAACATAAGAACATTTTCCAGAATCAATTGTTATTGAGGGGGTTCTGTTTTCTCATGACTTATCTCAAATTGGTTTCTTACATACCAGTTAGTATGAAACAACCATGTTCTGTTAAGTCTTCAATCTCTTATTAGTGTCAGTGTAGAACCCTTATGCACATGTAATATAATCTTAGATTAACTGAATTCACCTCTATCTAATTATCTGCACCCTACGCTATGTAAATCATAATATCATTAGTATTCTCTTGTTTGACTGCTACAGCCTTAGTTCTTGTTTGGAACATTGCTCATTTAATTTTATTTGGTTGCTTCCTGTTTCGAATATGCACCTGAACTTTATTAACATAACATTACTTCTGCTGCATCTAAATTTTACTCCATCTGTCCTGGCTTAATAGTCTCTCTAATTATTTCGGGATGTCTGTAAAAGTTCATAGGAGTATATCATATATATTTATGATTGTATATTTCAAGATGCCCTATTGACATTGAGTTATGATGGGTGTCAGAATGGACCAATGAGTGTATGGGTCTTTTAGTATTATTTTAACATATCCTTACCATGAAGTACTCTTAATTATGTGACAATCATATCTTGATAAAGGGAATTATTTTGAAATTTAATGGCACTTTGCTGATTGACGTATTCAGGTCTATGATGTAACCCCATTCATGGAAGACCATCCTGGTGGTGATGAAGTTCTTTTATCTGCAACTGGTGCGTTTTCCTACATTTCTCTTATTTGCCATGTACATTACTAAGAATGTGTCTTAGCTTCTTACACATGTTTATATAGGCAAAGACGCAACAAACGATTTTGAAGATGTGGGACACAGTGATTCAGCCCGAGAGATGATGGACAAATACTACGTTGGAGAAATCGATGTATCAACTGTCCCTCTAAAGCGCTCATATGTTCCACCACAACAAGCTCATTACAATCATGACAAGACACCCGAGTTTATTATCAAGATCTTACAGTTCCTGGTACCCCTTCTCATCTTAGGTCTGGCTTTCACTGTGCGTCACTATACCAAAAAGGAGGATTAGAAAATTATCTGTCCTGAATATTGGCATGTATCAATTAGCTATTCAGAAGTCTCAGTCCTTGGATAATTGATCAGTTCTTCCTTATTCAGTTGATTGTCATGTTGTGTCTGAAAGTTCTGTTCAAGCTTCTATCATGCTATATTGTTATGGTTCAAGATGTACTCAGGTTACTGTTCTGCTGCTCATTGGATAATTCTCTGTGGCAAATCTTTGTTAAGAATTTCAATGTTTTGTTTGCAATACTATTATTAAGATAAGTTTATCAGTGTTAACCTTTGTTAAGCTTCTCACCTTAATGTTCTTATCACGGGAAGCGGGAACAGGGTATAGTGGGTGGTCTTGTCTAACTGCCTTTTTTTTTTTTTTTTTTCCTTGTTTTCTTTTTTCCCTTTCTATTGGTTTCTCTGTGTTTTTTTTTAAATGACTATTCCACATATGTGAAGTGTAACAACTATGACCAAGAAAACTCTTCAATTTTTGCCCCCAAATGACTGTATACCTAATAAAATCTTCTTTTTTTTTTTTTTTTTTTTGGGGGGGGGGGGGGGGGGGGACTTTTCCTTATGGATGGTTTATTGGTAGTGGGTGATCGGCTTGTGAACCCGAGGAGTGTTGGTTCCCTTCTTTGGATTTTTTTTTTTGGGTATTCGTTGAGCAGCTTGTGAACCCGAGGAGTGTTAGTTCCCTTCTATGGATGTTTTTTATGGTATTTGGTGATCGGCTTGTGAATTCGAGGAGTGTTAGTTTTCTTCTACAGATGTTTTTTTTTTGGGTATTGGGTGATCGGGTCTGAACCCGAGGAGTGTAAGCTGTCTTCTATGGATGTTTTTTGGGTATTCGGTGATCGGCTTGTAAACTTGAGGGGGGAATTTTCCTTATGGATCATTTGCTTCTCTTTTACAATAAATTTCCAAGAAGGTACCAATGGTGAAACTATGTTTGAAAGAGTTTCTGTAAATCTGTAATGGCTCTACTACAAAATTCCTTGTTACGAAAAAATAAAGGTCTTAATCTCTCAGATAGCCCTCCTAAGGTTTTACCAACTAAATTAGCTGAAATTTTCTTATTTTAATGAACCACTTTTGTAAGCTCAACTTGAAATTAAACAAACGTAAGCTCATTTTTTGTTGATACTAGAAGTACTTTACAATCGGCGTGCTCAACTAGTCCTTTCCAAAGTTGTGATAGACGTAGTTATATTTATGAAGTGGTCATTGCTATTTGCTAAAGTCAGTGACATTCTTCACAGTACACCATGTCACCATACATGTTTTAGAATCTGTAGTCTTCAAATATATTCTTAATTTCATATATGGTGTTGAAACTTTAGATTTGGGTGTACATGTGTATTTGTCAAGTTCCAAGTAGATCAATCGCAGATTTGGGTGTGCAAATGTTTGGTCTAGAGAAAACATTTTTTCAGTAGAAGTGGTTTTCCCATTTACCTATAATTTGTTATGGTGGAAAACTATTTCATTAAGGTGGAAAAGAAATGGTTATCCTAGGGGCATGTTTGGGTTAAAGGGTAATAAAAAGTTAATTAAGAAAGTAAAGTGGGTAGAAGTGGTGATTAATGGGATGATGTGGTTGTAAAAGGAATTAGGTAGTGTTAATATGAATGAGAGGAAAGAACATTCCAGCTCTTAGGGCCTGAACTGAACTGAACTGAACTTATTGAAGCTGAACTGAACTAAATATTTTATGAGAGAAGGAAATTAAGAATTGAATCTAACTTATTAGAACTGAAAATAATCTGAAGAGAACATACCCTTAGTTGAAACTATATAAATAATTATTCAGTTTATCACACCAATATGTTGTACGTTCTATTAGGAGAACACGTTCTATTTTCATTATACTTGTAACGTATCATCAATTATACTTGTATAATTTTATCTCTAATCAAACTATTCTTTTCTCCACATTATTCAATTGCATTAAGGTCCTATTCTCTTCACCTTAACAAAATAATATTATGTAAAAATAGTTTCAGTTCAGTAAAAATAAGTTCAGTTCAGTAAAATTAATTTCACTTCAGTAATTATAATTTCAGTTCAGTAAAAATAAGTTCAGTTTAGTAAAATTCAGTTTTCTTAAAGAAAAGTTATAATAGAAAATCAGTAAAAATAATTTAAGTTCAGTAAAAATAATTTAAATTCAGTAAAAATAATTTAAGTTCAGTAAAATTAAGTTCAGTTCAGTAAAAATAAGTTCAGTTCAACAAAATTAAGGTGAATCAAACCGGGCCTAAATCTAGAAACTAGTATTCATAAAATTGGCAAGAACTGAGAGAGTTTAAAAGAATTCATTTGTTTATAATACTTCATACGGAGTACATTCTACAATATGCTATTAGACTATGTAAATACTTGTGTATTTTCTAGGTGTGCATTCTCTAGGTTGACTCCCCTTCACCCTTTGTATTTATTATACTTATGTTCACACCCCTTAATCATAGCTTAGTGTTTTGTGTAAACCTTGTATTTATACACTTTCTTTCCAATAATGGAATACGCAAGGGATTATTTCCTATATATGCAACTCGAAATTTTAATTTATTTACACAGACAACTCGAGAAGACAGGGGATTGGAGTAGTTGATTGGGGAAAATCAAAACGTGGTTACACATTCAGCTCATATTTCTAACAAAGACTTTGCTTTGTTGGGCCATAAAATCAGCCCTACAATGCATTGCCGGCAGGTTTTGAATGGTGGATGTGTTATTGGAATTATAAGAATCGTATCTCTCACCTTCTGAATTATAAGAATCGTATCTCTCACCTTCTGAAGTATTGATGATTATAAGCAACCATTCCAATCCCGGACAATCCCATATAACAATCTCTTTGAGAGAGGTAAGGCTGTCAATCCAATCTAGTATTGCGTTCACTTTTCGACAGTATCTAATTTCCAAGGTCTCGAAACTCCTCGGAAGTATCTAATGGTATGTCAATTTGCTATTATTGCTATACCATTATTTGTGTACTTCGGAATATGTGCTTGGGCATGAAAACCAGTAAAATCAGTATCATGCTTTGTTTTTATCTAATGCATAATAAACCTTTGAATGAACCAGTAAGGACCTGTTCTTTTCAGCTTAATTTCAGTTCAGTTCAGTTCCTAATTTTCTTCTCTCATAAACAATTAAGTTCACTTTAGTTAACCTCAGTTCAGCAAATCAGAACATGTCCTAATTTTGCCAATTAATTTTATAGCCTTAGTTTTTGTTACTTGGTATATTCAAGTTTCCACGGTGCATTACTTCATATGTTCTCACAAAGATTATATGGAGTACTTTGAAAATCACTAAGAAGCCTTAAAATCTTGTCAAGACATAACTAGGATTTAGTTACAATTATTGAATCACATTTTTTCTAACTGGGATGATTTTTGTTCAATTACAGTACCATTATTTTATGAAGTTTCTGAGAAGTTGCATCTGGTTGAGTCATTCTACTTTATATTCAAGTGGACTGGGAAGTGTTCGTCAATCCCACCGTCAACTAGAAAAGACTTGAAAGTACTTTTTTTCCCAGACTTGTAGGCTCAAATGAAAACACAACCAAAATTAATTAGGATAACTTTATAATCAAAGTTATTGATTTTGTAGATCATGTGTGTTAATTATACAGCCTAATAATATAAGAATATGATCAATGGGAAATAAGTCAAATAACAAAGGTTGTTGCTTTAATCTACTTCGCCACATCATATTCCCAAACTAAGTGATTTTCAGTTTTCACTCTATATAATCTCTTCAATAGGGTTTGTCCAAGCTATAACATCACTTCATTTGTTTATAATACAAGTACATTCTACAATATGCAAAGTTGATCAAACTCGAAAATTTTAAGGGGCCGATTCATTACATAGTATCTTTGCCCCCGACCCTGCTTGTTACTTTTGTACAAATTAAAGGGCATATTAGATGGTTCCACCGACCCAAGTGAACTCCCGAAGGGTATTAGGGACCATGGTAAAAATCTCGGCAATTTTTATTTCCGGGCGATAAAAAGTCAAAAAATTACAAAATTGAAGACTATAATCCACGCTTTTTTAGGAAATTTTGAGGGTTCGGGGCCCGGTGGCGAAAAGCCTTGAGACCTTAAGGGATACATCTTGGGGTCTTATAATGTCGTTTGAAACCATATATATGTTGTTATAACTTCTGTGGTAGGCTTGAGTTTACGAAATTACAGCAAGTTGTGAACGGGTAAAATGACCGTTTAAGGGCATATTGGGCCTTTCCATCGACCCAATTGGACTCTCGGAGGGTATTAGGGACCATGGTAAAAATCTCGGCAATTTTTATTTTCGGGCAAAAAAAGGTAAAAAAAAATTACAAAGTTGAAGGCTCTAATCCACGTTTTTGAGGAAAGTTTGAGGTTTCGGGGCCCGGTGACGAAAAGGCTTGAGACCCTAAGGGATACATCTCGGGGGTCATGTAATGTCGTTTGAAACCATATAGGATCATTATATGCTATCATAATCCTCCGTGGTAGGCTTGAGTTTACGAAATCACTGCAAGTTGTGAACGGGTAAAATGACCGTTTAAGGGCATATTGGGCGGTTCCACCGACCCAATTGGACTCCCGGAGGGTATTAGGGACCATGTTTTAAATCTTGGCAATTTTAATTTCCGAGCGAAAAAATGTCAAATAATTACAAAATTAAAGGTTATAATCACGTTTTTGAGGAAATTTTTAGGTTTTAGGGCCCGGTGACGAAAAGCCTCGAGATCCTAGCTAAGGGATGCATCTCGGGGTCATATATTATATAATGCCGTTTGAAACCATATATGATCATTATATGTTGTCATAAACGTCCGTGGTAGGCTTGAGTTTACGAAATCACATCAAGTTGTGGATGGGTTAAATGACCGTTTAAGGGCATATTGGGCTGTTCCACCGACCCAATTGGACTCCCGGAGGGTATTAGGGACCATGGTTAAAATCTTGACAATTTTTATTTCCGGATGAAAAAAGGTCAAATAATTACAAAATTGAAGGTTATAATCCATGTTTTTGAGGAAATTTTTAGGTTTCAAGGCCCGGTGACGAAAAGCCTTGAGACCCTAGCTAAGGGATGCATCTCGGGGTCATATATATAATGCCGTTTGAAACCATATATGATCATTATATGTTGTCATAAACGTCCGTGGTAGGCTTGAGTTTACGAAATCACTACAAGTTGTGGACGGGTAAAATAACTGTTTAAGGGCATATTGGATGGTTCTACCTACCCAATTGGACTCCCGGAGGATATTAGAGACCGTGGTAAACATCTTGGCAATTTTTTTTTCGGTATAAAAAGGTCAAATAATCATCCGTCATCCAACTTGGTAACTTTTTCCCACCATAATTTCTTATTGTAATGTGCCCTCAAATTATTCCCGTAAGGTTTTGAAAATTGGGAAGAGGGAAAAGAAGATCGTTATTTCAATCATTAATGAAATACCATTCATAAACATTTTATATTGAAAGAAAAGAAATACCATTTATTACTAATATTGAAAAATTAAGCATTTTATACTCTGTATTAATAAACTATAAATGTTTTTTTTTTTTTAATGTTAATAAACTATAAACCGAGACGAATCTAAGAAGATCTCATACATATGATATATGACTATGTTTTTTCCTTAAAAGTGTTGTATTTAAAAGAGAATGGAGGAAGTACAAATATTACTCTTGAGAATATCACACAAACCTATATACATTACCTACTTTGAACTGTTTCATACAAGTAATATTTTCATTGTTCACCCAATATACTTCCTCTGCTTTCTAAGTATAATTGTGGTTCCTGAATTTTCAGAAAACAGCTTTTGAGAAGGAAATCTCGCTATTGTTGCCCACCTTGATGTGGCGGACATGGTGCTAATTAGCTGATAGATCATAGAGTCAATTGCGCATCATCTATCATCCAGCTTGATAACTTCTTCACTCTCACCATCATTCCACATTGATTGTAGTAGGAATTCCATATCTACGGTGATTGAATGATATGAGATTTGCTCATCATCGGGGTTGAGGAACTCTACTGTCAACGAAGATAATCTCGTTTTCTTCTCCAACTGTGCCGTTAGAAATTCGGACTCAAAATTCTTGGTCTGCCCGGTCACACTTATGGTCAAACTTCCCCTGAGATTGTTGAGACAACCGAGCTCTGCCAACTTGGCCGCAACACCATCACCCTTGGTTCCACTCGTAGAGTTACCATCCTCATCACACACTACGAACAAATCTAATTCTTGAAGATTGGTCAATTTTCCTATCCCCTTGGGCATATGAGTTAAAGTAGGTTTTTTGAATTCATCCTCTCTTAGCAATAGGTGTCTTAGCTTAACCAACTTGCAAATATTTCTAGGCAACTTTCGGAGATTCCAACAACCAACAAGGATTAGTGACTGCAAATGCACTAGCTTTGTGATCGAGTCTGGAAGCTTGCTAAAAGGATTTCGTGACAAATCGAGATACCTCAAGTGGATCAGCTCACTTATACACTCGGGAACTTTCTCAATATCTTGGTCGTGTAGGTCTAGTACCTTTAAGTTTGGGAATCTAGATACTATTTTCCTAATTCTAGACGACCCTAATCTAACTCTATCAACATAGTGTTGATCATCATTAGAAGCATCAACCATGAGGATTGACTGTAGTTGCTTGCCATTGAACTCTGAAAATAGGACTCCCCAATTTGGGTTGACCTCGTTTAATGAGACATGACAAATTCCTTCAGCAATTTCAATGGTTTTAGAACTTATCATCTGATGCTTGGACTTACCAATCAACAACATGAGATCATGCATAACATCGTGCATCTGTATGAAGGAGTTATGTCTCAGGTGAACAAAACTACTGTCAAAATACCCCTGCTCGAAGTTGCCATGACGTAGCAAGTTTTGCATATATTCCTCCCCAACATCTTCTAAGATCATGTTATTTTTTAGCTCAACGAATCCCAAAGCGATCCATATACGCACTATATGTTCTATGCCGTAACATACTACTCCCTTAGGGAACAAGGACCAATAAGCTGCACAAAGCTTCAAATTATTTTCCAAATCATCATAGCTAAGTTTCAGTGTTTGCACAACCCTGTCTTCCATAAGGAAGGCTGAATTCGAAGCTAATTTAACCTTAAAGGCCTGCCAATCCCCGATTGTGTGTTTTTGTGCTAATTGGCATCCGATACCCTTTATAACTAGGGGAACTTTCGGACAAACCTCTGCTATCCCCTTCCCTAGTGCCTCTATACCCGGCTCCAGCTCTTGCCCTCGCTTGAGAGCAAAATGTCGAAGGAGGAGCCAATTATCATTCCTAGTCAATTCACTGAGCATGTAGGGGTCATTGATGCCCATGACATCGGCAACTGCTTCACTACGTGTGGTAGCGAGAATCTTGAAGTCAATAGCCCCAAGGCACCCAACCTTTAGCAAATTCCTCAATTGTAGCCAAACTTCTCTAAAGTTGTCCCGATACCATAAGTTATCAAGGACTAGCAAACACTTTTTCCCAACAATTGTCTGCATTGCGCGTGATAACTGATGATGGAGTTGTGCCATCTCACAATTTTCAGGATACACACCAGTTAAAATTGCTATAAACTTCACAAGAAAATCCTTAACACTAATGTCCGGAGTGACATAAACCCAAAACCGTGCATCAAAGCAATTTTTCACCCTTTCATCTTGATATACATACTGAGCTAAAGTAGTTTTTCCTAGTCCCCCAACACCGACAATGGCGACAACTGAGGACTCTATATCATTGGAGGCATGAAAGAGTCGTGTTATTATGCTATCCCTATCTTTGTCTCTCCCTACGACCATATCAGTATCAAGAAGAGGACCAGTGTCGTAGCCAATACACCCCTGATTTGGGTTCCTATATAACTTAATGGTTATTGGACTAACCAACGCATTGACTCTTGCAATTCTACCTAGTTCCGCCTTGATAGAATTGACCTTTTCAGCATCTCTGAAGGGAGAAATAAGATGGTTTGAAGACGAAAAGAATAAGCGTACCTCTGCTTTGATTTTAGATCCGCCTATACCCATGACTTCCTTCAGCTTGGTTTTTGCTGCTTGCTCGTCAAAAAAAATTTCCAACACATCAAGTGCACGTCGAAGGAAGTTGATCTTGTACCCTTGGAAATCGCTACCGGCCTCGAAAGGATCGACACCATGAAGTGCAGCTTTGATGGCTGACTTAAGTTCCTGAAGTTCATGTAAGTGGGTTTTTAGATCCTTGGCAAATATGACTTTCTTCCATGCCTTGGAACCGAATTTCTCCAAAGCATCTTTCAATAAATCAGCTCCTACAGCCTCAACCATATTATTAGAGATCACTCTATAATTTTATTTTTTTTAAAATTATTTGTTATAATTTTGGTGGATTGCTGTGGTAATTAATAATGGTTTTGGAAGCTTAAATTACAAGGGTATTTAAAGAGTGAATTTCTAAAAGCATTAAGAAAAGTTAGAAATGCATCTTCGAAGGTGGTTTCTAAGGTAATTTACACATGAATTTGGTACAGAGTAGTGTGCTTCCTAATACATAGTACTCTACTTTTCCAAATTAGCCGAAAAATAAGTCAATTATGAGCTACATAATCATTAAAACGTTATAGTGTAGTCATATTTCAAACTAACACTATAGAATTTTTCACTATTTTTTTACTCAATCGTCTTAAATTAATTAAGTATATAATGCGAGTAATAAAGTGAAAAAACGAAGGAGACAAATACCTACTCCCATGAGCTCTTTCTTGAAATATTGCCTCCATTATTTGGGAAAGTAGGAATTAATCTTCTATATCCACTTTTAAAACTTTTTTATATTATTATCTGGACTTGACTTGTTGACTTAGTAAGTCGTGGATTCCATTGCCTTTTGCATAGAGAATTTTCACAAGTTTCCCACATTATTATTCTAACCAAAAATGAATAAAGTTTATACAATTTCCTAATTATTCTAGCAAAGACAATTAATTAGATACTGTTTTGGTATTCGGTGATCAGCTAGCTACTACGATATTTTTCAGGTATTCGGTGATCGGCTTGTAAGCTTGAGGGGGGAATTTCCTTATGGATAGATGGTTATTTGCTTCTCTTTTACAATAATTTTCCAAAAAGGTAGTCCCCTGCAACTATATGTTTGAAAGAGTTTCTGCAATAATGGCTCTACCACAAAAATTCTTGTTACCAAAAAATTAAATAAAGTTCTTAGGGCATGTTTACTTTTACTGAATTGACCTAAACTGAACTCAATAGAGCTGAAATGAATATTTTATGAGAGAAGGAAATTAGAAGCTGAGCTGAAATGAACTGAAATTAAACTGAAGTGAACATGCCCTTAGTCTGCTCTTAAAATTGTCTTAACTTTTTATCAACTGAATTAATTGACATTTTCTAATTTTAATGAACACCTTGTAAGCTTAACTTTAAAATCAATGCATATAAGCTCAATCTTTGTCGATACTATGAGAAACATTTTATTTTACAATTGGTGTGTTACTTGTCCTTTCTAAAGTTGTGATAGACATAGTTAAATTAATGAAGTGCTCGTTGCTAAAGTTAGTGACATTCATTGTAATACACCATGTCACCACATAAATGTTTTAGAATATGTAGTCTTTCATTTATTCTTTGTTCAAGTGTTCCAATATTTTTAAGTTTTAATGTCTTTTATGGTGTTGAAATTTTGGATTTGGGTGTATAAGTGTATTTTCATTATAGCTAGTGTCACATATCATCAATTGTACTTGTAATTTACATTAAGTTTATAATACGAGTACATCTAGAATTTGCAATCAAACTCAATAATTTTATTTACATTTACACGGACAACTTGAGAAGACATGGAATTGGAGTACTTTTAAGGGGCCAATTCATTATGAATACGGGTGTGAAATAATCTCATCTCAAACTTGCTCTGATTGAATAATTTTCGATAGCATACATAGGGTGATATCTTGAACTAAAATATGCTATGTTGATACTCCCTCAAGTTGCAAGAGCTCAATAGTCAAGAGTAGTTGATGACTACGTATACTGCTTAGTGTAATTGGATGTATCAAATTAAAGCGTCTTCAATTCATTAACTATATTATCAGTCTTGATTATAGCTATCAATCAAACAATTTATGTCAGTTTAAGAAGAGAGTCAATGGTTACATAATTGAGAGTTACGGGAGGCCCTCATGACAATTTCACCCAATGAATCGAGTATGATTTGAAGACTAGTTCAGAACATACATGACAATTTCAATAAGGTTAGATTAAGGACTTTGTCTAAGAAGATCAGTTGCCTGCTCCAACGGGAAAAATTTCTCCATGAGAAAGAAATTTAACCACTTTTACGGTCATTGATTAATCTTTTATCTCACTTTCAGTGAGAGGTGTTAACATGTTATTCGCGGTCAGTATTGCTGATGCCACTACTACTACTATAAAATTTGTTATCAACTTAACAAGCGTTTACAGTTCAAACCCTTCTTTTGGGTAAAGGATTCGATTTTGGCATGCCACACAACCTGAAATATTATATTCACCCAAAAAAAAAAAAAAACAGAAACAAACCTCAAAAAACAAAATATTTTCAATGAGAAATTACAGTCTATTTCTTTGTACTCTTTTGCAATTGATCACCTTAGTCTTGGGCTGCCATAATGCAGAACGAGAGGCTCTTACCTTGCTCAAGATGAGTTTTAGCGACCCTGCAAATCGTCTTTCTTCATGGACTGGCAAAGACTGCTGTCGTTGGAAAGGAGTGGTCTGTAACAATGTTACAGGTTACATAGACCATCTTGATCTAAGGGCTAACCCAGTGTGGAATTTCGATAATCCACTAAGTTTGATGGCAGCACCGTATCAGTTAGAAGCAAAAAAGCTAGACCCTTGTTTGCTTGAATTGAGGCACTTGAACTACTTGGATTTGAGTGGCAATGACTTTCAAAGAAGCCGAATCCCAGAGTTCGTTGGCTCATTCAAACATCTGAGGTACCTTAACTTGTCTATGGCATCTTTTTGGGGGGTTATACCTCCCCAACTCGGCAATCTTACAAGACTAGAGATACTTGATCTTGATAGCTCAAATCACTATGGACCGTCTTTCCATAGTGATCTTGTTTGGATTTCTCAACTTGTGAACTTGCGGTCTTTGGACTTGAGTGGCATCCACCTTACTCCAATGAACAAGGCTATGGCAACTCTCGCGAGGCTTCCTTCTTTGGTGAAGTTGCGGCTTCAAGACTGTGGACTAAGTAAGGTTCACTTAATTCATGCTTTCCACAATTCAACTTTGCTTTCTAGGATAAAATTCCTCGATCTTTCCATGAACGTGTTAGATAACCCTCTCCCTCGATTTTTACTCAACATGACCTCCTTGAAATACCTTGACCTCTCATTTAATATGTTCAATGGCTACATCCCTCTTTGGCTAAACAATATAAGAGGACTCGAATTTCTCAGCCTCAAGGGGAATTCGTTTAGCCACGTAGAGGGAATGGCAACCATGAGAGTCATAGGGAATCCATGCAAATTCAAGGGATTGGATTTGTCATGGAATGATGTTCTTGAAGCAGAGATGGAAAGCCCTCCGGAAAATTTCTCCAAGTGTACTACACATGATTTGGAAATGTTGGATTTAAGCAATAACAAGATCGCGGGCAAATTGCCTTATTGGTTGGGGTACTTGAGAAATCTTAGACGGTTGAATCTAGGAGGTAATAAATTAGTTGGATTGATTCCAACATCAATTGGAAGATTGTCATACTTGGAAGAGTTAAGTCTGTTTAGGAATGGTCTCAATGGAACCATACCGACTTCTCTTCAAGGACTTTCATCCTTGCAGATGTTAGACTTGTCACACAATTTCTTGAATGGCAATGTTCCATCTTTTCTAGGACAGTTGCATTCTCTAACCCTTTTGCAACTGTCAAACAATTCCTTGACCGGAACCATCCCGGAAGTCCTTGGACAGCACAAGACACTGGTGAGAATTAGCCTCTCATCGAATTTTTTGGAAGGCGTAGTGTCAGACTCTCACTTCACCAACCTCTCGAGTCTAAAGAGTTTAGACCTACGCTTCAACTCATTGATCTTGAATCTTAGTTCTGACTGGAAGCCTCCATTTCAACTCGATGAACTTCAGTTAAGTTTCTGTAGAATTGAAAGCCGGATTCCTCAATGGATTCAATCACAAAAACAGCTCATTTTCATGGACCTTTCGAGTACAGGGATTTCAGGGGATTTGCCAGAATGGTTTTGGAACATGAAGTTTTTTGGACTAAACTTGTCCCACAATCATCTTACAGGTCCAATCACAAACTTATCCTTTGAGCTCTCTTATGGAGACCTTTCATATAACTTGTTTTCGGGGTCTCTCCCACAAGGTCAAGTGCTCAACAATGGCCTCGTTCGAACATCTTTGTGCCATTTGAAGATACTGAATGTGCTGGACCTTCAGAGAAACATGCTATCAGGCACAATACCTGACTGCTGGAGTTCTGAACAACTGTATACTATCAATTTGTCCTCGAATAATCTTTCCGGTCTCATTCCCAAGTCCATAGGACTACTTCCTAACTTATTATTTTTGAATTTGAACAACAATTCACTTGAAGGGAATATTCCTAAGACTTTCAACAAGTCTAGAGGATTGATCATTCTAGATCTTGGTGAAAATAAGCTATCAGGGGACATACCAAAATTCAGTGCAAAAACCCACCCGAATCTGCAAATCCTCAGATTACGAGGAAATCAACTTGTTGGGGTTCTTCCAGTGCAACTTTGCTCACTTCCTTGGCTTCAAATCCTTGACCTTGCAAGCAACAATCTGACCGGGAACATTCCTCAATGTTTTGGCAACTTAAACGGTATGGTGTTGCTTCCCACGACTCGTAATTCAAGTGCATCATCACCTACATTTCCCATTGAACAAACTACCATGGAGGTGTTGAAAGGGCAAGAGCTACAATACACCACCATTCTTAAGTTTGTAGTGAACTTGGACCTTTCGTGCAACGGTTTAGTAGGCTCAATCCCCGAGGAGCTTACTAATTTAGCAGGACTCGTTGGCTTCAACTTGTCGAACAATCATCTGACAGGAATTATACCTCAGAAGATTGGTAATATGAAATCATTAGAGTCCCTTGACCTGTCTAACAATATGATTTCAGGGACAATTCCTCCAAGCATATCCGCATTAACTTTCTTGAGCCACTTAAACTTGTCCTACAACAAGCTTCACGGAGAAATCCCAACAGGGAACCAACTCCAAACTCTTGATGACCCGTCATTGATTTATGCTGGCAATCCGGGGTTATGTGGAGATGCATTGCCGAAAAAATGCAAAATCAAACAAGGTGTTCAACAAGGATCAAACGATGCTCAAGAGGAGGATGATGACCATGAAGAGGTGGAATTCTATGTTGTCGTATTGCTCGGTTTTGCTACGGGGTTTTGGGGAGTGGTTGGTAGTTTAGTGCTCAAGCCGCGGTGGAGACATGCTGTGTTCCGTCGTGTTGAGAATATCATGAATTTCTTGCGCGTTCAAGTTGTATTAAAGATCAACAGATTCAGAAATTTACTGTGAGTATGAATACGTTTACAAAACGCAAGGGAAACAAACCTTCAATATTGTAGTTCATAATAACCACTCTCAATTATCATTTGTTACCAGAAGTCTGTAATTGTATATTGTAATATCATATCGATCTCATAAAATAGTCAAACTTTTTCAGCAATTTTACTTTTGACTTTTGATTTATACCAAAGTGCAATTTTATTCATCGATATCATTATTTATATGTCAATAAATGTTACTTCCTCGGTTTCTTTTTTGTTTTTTTAAATGCTAGAGTTGTAAAATTTGTATAAGAGATAAGGTAGTATACTAGTTTTAGTACAATAGTATAAAAGAGCTAAGAGCAATAGAATTATCAACCTTATGATGGGCAATACTAGAAGCTACACCCTGTTTCTCACCTTCAATCCAAACATGTCCTTAAAAGATAAGTTACCTTTACAAGAAAAGCCCCAGTTTCCTACCTATATCAAATTTCCTCTTTCACTCATACAATCCCATGATCCGTCCTTACACAAAGGAAAACTAATATGCAATTCTATCCGATCTGAAAATGTTTTCCATGGATAATCATCTTCCCAAAGAGAGCCGTTAGTTAAATTGCAAAATTTCTCAATCAGAAAACTTGAACAATTTATTTTTCTCCACCTTGAAATATAGGGAAAAATCAAAGACCCGAATTACACAAGATGAGAGCTTACAGAAATTCGCCTTAAGCTCATACATTTTCAATCACGGCTCTGTACCATATTACCATGTGCTACAACAACAGATTAGGCCCAAATTGGAAGAAAGACCGATATGAAGCAACCATCAATTAAAAGGTTGAACCAATTTTATCATGAAGAGTCATTACCAGATCATGTGCACCATCTAAGAGTTTCCAGATATCAAGGTGTCCAGCCATGTTGTTACACTCCCGCAATATCTCATCCATGCTACTGTACTTCTCTACAATTTGTTTTCTCCTCTGCAACACAGAAGCAGCAATAGCATACAACAGCAGGTCCTCAGTCGGTGGAGCCCGCTGTCTTATTCTGCTCCATGCAGACTTGCCAACCCCAGCCCTAAGTGCAGCCTGATCAGCCCACATCACTTCCCACAGGCAAAGTGTCTGCTCAAAATTCAGCTCCCTCCTAAACAAGACAACCACCATCCTGTACACAAAGAAACAATCCTCTGCCTGGAGCTTTACCAAGTGTTTATATAGATGAGAGTCCTTGTGTTTTATAATTTTGGCCACAATATTAAGTTGCCGACGAATTCCCACCTCATCAAGCCTAAAGTTATGCCGAGCCTTCTTCATAAAACCCACAAAGCACCAAAATGCCATATGGTCCTCCTCTATTACTGAGATTATTGGGGAAAGAAGATCACTCATGCCTTGACAGTAACCAATATCTGAGTCATAGATAGCATAGGCTTCAAGTATTGCTACCAACCGAGCAGCATGGTAAATTCTGCATGGCTCAAGGTGGTCATAATCTTTAAGCCCTACAGCTTCAGCAGAACGACGTGCTCGGTCTTCTGATACTGCAGCCTGAGAAGGAGAATAGTCCTTCCACTCTGCATTGGCCCGCACAGCGTCAAGGCGAATTATGCGCTGCCAACTAGCAAAATCTTCAGTGCGACAGACATTAGACTGTGGATTTGTCTTAGAAGGGGAAAGATCACCCTTTGAAACTGCATCAGCGTCATTTTCTTGGTCAAATGGAGAAGAAGCTTCATCAAATTGCTCATCTATAGATTCATCAAATTGCTCATCTACAGATGACTCCACATCAGATGAATCACTGCAGATTACAGAAGGAGTAGAACTTGTGACCCGTTGGGAGCTATTAGTCCTATCCAATACTGAACTGGAATGATTTTCTGAAAACTCAAGATCAGAACTTCCCTTCTCACTGGAGAGGGACTCACGGGCACTAACAACATCTTCTGAGGCAGGTGAATTGGGCTCTGAATTGGAGCTCAAACAACTCCCATTGCTATTCAGTGAATTCTCATCAGTTTGTTTTAGTAGTCGTCTACTTTGTCTTCTGAGTTTCTCATACTCCTTTCTGGATAAACAAACAACAAAACTAAATACTCAAGTAAACTGACTAATGAATCTCTTGAATGACTCTCATACTAATAGCATTAAAGTACCTGTTTGTATTTCTAACCAGATCTCTTTCTTCTTTTGAGCTATTCAAATCATAGCTGTTTAACAAAACAAATGAACAATGAAAATGATTTCAACCAAAAAAAAATAAAATCCATCAATTTGATAAGAACAGGCACAGTTGAATAATATGAATGCCAAAAAAGTAATATATAACCTTAAGTGCCATCATACCAATAATATAAGCCTGAGAAAATCTAGATTATACATCTAGTGAGTTTAAGGCTTTACGGTACAAAAACAATATTTACAAAGCTCAGCATACAAGAATTTGCTAATATACATACATTATTATATGAAGCCATGGGCACAAGTGCTGCAATTTAAAAGTACACTTCAGCAACACAATTTTTCTTACAGAGGCCAAAAGTGCACCACAAGCAATTAATGATGTACACAAACAACATATATTTGAAAGAAGATGACTAGTTAAATGGAAACAATGGGCAGCAGGAATGAAAAGCAACAACATTTAGTTAAGGAGTTGTCTTGTTGATAGTGTCCAGAAATTTCAAGCTGAACAAAATTTTTAGCACATTTCCACCTTTATCATTTCTATTAAAGTAGGAAATACAAGCAGGGGACACCAAGTCCTAGTAGCTATAGAAATCACCAAAGCGAAAAAAAAAAAATAACATAAAGAGAAAATTCAGTTGCTACTCTCTTCAGAATCCCTACTCTATAAACATCCAAGAACTTACCTAATGATCAAAATTTTAACGAGTAATGATTAGAACTTTCACATGTTAAGTTTACGCCTTGGACAAACATTTTAAGTTTCAGTTGACCAAAAAAACTTCAAAAATTTGGAACACATATGTATGTCTCTGCTGTATCACTCTTCTTACCACTACCCTTATATTAAACAACTCTCTTGATTAGCTCATAAAGTATGAAAATCAAAATAACAGCCTTACATCCCACCCTTAAGGTATTCCCACTCCATTAGCCTTTCAAAGAGTGCAGTGATCCACTTTTCAACAATTAAACAGCTACAATTACGCATTAAGCCAAGCCATATAAAAACATCTTTCCACAATCTAAGCAGCTGACAATGCATTGATACTACTGTTAGCCTACTAATCCCATTGTCTTCTCCAGAATTTAAATTCCATCAAACACACAGAAGACAAAAGGCAGTTCTTATATGCTTTTACTACAAACTTGCAGACCTAGAAATGCAATCTAAGACTTGTTCTAAGTCTTCTAACATAAGCTTAGTATCTCTTCAATGCCATATAGTTAGGATAATAATGCATATCATTTTTGGCTTTTCAACGGCTATCAAATAGAAGTGTCATATACATCAAGTGCTTAACTAAAAATAGCAAGGGATATGCATAAATCAGATATGCTAACCAAAAAACATGACCAATCCAAGACCCCGATTCAGAGTGACGACCTATCAATTCAAGATTTCGAGAATTATATTTAAAACAAGGGAATCACAGCAAGCGAAAAAGGTACAACTACGTCAACTAGACTGCCTGAACCATGGCAAATCTCATGATTACATAACATTGTTCAATTAATGTATAAAGTATTTTGCAGCAGAATGATGTATAAGTAGACGGTTTAACCAGGCGTGTACAAACAAATGCCAAAAAAACATGATTACGTCCTTTGGTCAATCAAAATTCAGTGGACAGCTAACACATAGCTGTAGATATCAAGTATGCATAAAAAACATGCCAACCAAGCTATGGAGGAGATATATAGATGTCCTCTATACTTACACGCCAAGAAGGAAAGGCCAAACCTCTGCTCTGATGCTGGGATCAATACCCTGCATCAAGAAATTATAGAAACATTGAGAAACATGACATTTGGAGACAAAAAGACATTTCAACCTTTCAACTTTAAAGGGTTTAAATTTTTGAAGAGTAATAATATTCTACTCCAAAAGACAACTTACTATCCACTAGTTTCTTTCAATCAGTCCATAAACACAAAGAGATATCACTACAAAGTACAAGACAACAAGAGGGTATTGATTGGCTACAAGAGACAAATCATAAATGATCCCTATAAAAAGTTGAAGGAAACATACATATCAATTAAAAAAAAAATACAGGCTAAACAACCAAATAAAACTTTCAGGTTCCTACCATTTAAGAATTAAGATATAGTAATTTGACCCAGAGTGTATCTGATATGGCCATGAAGACAAGACCCTAGAGAAATATATCATATTTTTGGGGACTTTTAGATTAATAGATAGTAAAAGGAAATTAAAATTCTTATTTTCGAGCTCATACAAAGTGCATGAAAATGCATATTTCCATTTATACAATCACTTACTCCACTTCGAACTTTTTTCAAAAGCTGTATCCCACCATCTTGAAGTTTCCCATCAGGTGTAAACGAATTTCTCCATTGCTGTGGTGTGAGGGGATGTTTCCTTCTCTTGCGAGACCATGGTGACTTAAGTTGACCACTAGCAAAAAAAAAAATTACATTCATTATCAAAGGGAATACATAGAACAAACTTCTTTAGAAAATAATAAATATACAAAGTATGTATTAAACCACATTATAGCATTCAAAAAGATATATGCCCAATATTACTAACATGAAGCCTGCAGTATCCACAGTTAAGACATGCATATGCAGCATAAAAATCGAACTCCATGATGATGACAACTCAAGATACACATAAAGTTTCCCAGCTTCCAAGCATCATATCAATCACAGGAATTTCACATATTACACTGACTTCCTAATTTAGCTTCTATTTGTTATTTAAACTCAGCAACACAGAATAAATAAAACAATATTGGTGCGCCCATTACATATCTGCATCTTTCCATATGAAAGGAAAGATGGAGAATGAAAACAAACACTGAAACAACAATGCTATAAACTACACTTACCATTTTACACAGTCTACTACAACACCTTCCCCCCTTTCTCCAGCAAATTTCTTCCCCACGTAGAAATAATCAAAATGTGGAACATGTGCGTTGGAATATGGTTTATTGCATTCCAGTTCTCAGTGAACAAATTCAAGCAATTTAAGGCAGAAGACTAAACATCTCTACCTGTTCTAAACAAATTGTAATGCCTGGGACACTGCATGACACGCTTACGAGCTAAATCGCCCATACAAGTTATACCCTCCCATCTACATTGTTAGACCACTTGACTAACTTTACTCCCTTTCAAATTATCACCTCCCATCAACATTGTTTGACCACAAAATTAACTTTAGTGATTAGTAATTCCCTAGTATTGTCACTTAAAATAGCAATGATATATCACTATTTGATTTAGAATAAATTCCATAATCACACTGAACCCCCAAAAATTGAATTTCAGAATTTTCTAATTCTTAGAGAACGTGCTAAAAACACAATTATACAGACCAAAGAGGGATCTAGTTAGCCATAAACATTAATGAATTACCCAAGTTCAGAGTACAACCCAATCAAGATATGGTTATCTCCCAAAAAGTCACTCATCCATCTAATACAATTGTCACATTGCTCCAAACTCCCTAATTAGGAATGCTTCATGATGTAATTTTGTAATAGTCGGATCATTCCCACACTCTTCCTACCACTCAATACAACTTTTAACAATCCTTACTATGATAGATCATTACTAATCTAAAAAGGGTAACAATCTTTTCCGAACATCCCAAAATAGTATATTCATAACTATCAAATCAGGGCACCATATAACCACAACTTAAATACCATGATTACGAGTAAGATATAACTATATTAGAATTCCAAAGTACAACTGGTAAACTACAACTAAGCAGAATAGTGAGGTTCCTCAGTAAATGAGAGAAAACGGAAGCTTTTAGGGGTAGTAGGGAAACTCACCGATGGGAAGAAGAAGATGCCGGTGAGGAAGAAGCAACAACGAATAAAGCCGATCGCAAATGAACCCACGACAACGACAACGGCGACGACGATGATGATGATGAAGATGGTGAATAATGATGTTTTTTCGAATTAGATGATGATGGGGATGATTTCGACGATGAAGAAGGAGAAGAAGAACAAGTATGGCTTCGTCTAAGAGCTTTCATCTACTAATAAATACACAAAACCCAGAAAAAAAAAATCCCTAATTCTAACCTAACCCTAACCCTCCCCCTAAAAAATTAGAAACAAATTAATTTCTGAGGATCTTCCTAATCATCAATCACCAACTAAATCTAGGGTTCATAGTAATCAAATTACACAAACAAACCAAAAAAAAATTGGGGGAGGTTTATTAGAGTAAAATTTTACCTACGAGTATAAGCAATGGCGGCAAATACAGCGACACCAGCAACGGCCGTAACAGCGACAGCTACAGCAGCGCCGCCGCCATTTTGGCCGCCATTGCCGCCGCTTAAGAACAGGAAAAGTCCACCGATGCTACTGTATAAGCTCGAAGATGGAACGCTGTTCAGCATTGGAGGAGAGAGAAGATAAAGGGTAGTTTTAAAATTGCCCAATAATGGCGGATTTTCTGTAAGAAATTTACAGTAGTTTTGATGAAGAAGATGATGAAATTGGGGATTTTTTTTTTTTTTTTCTTTCTCAAATTTCTGCAATTTTTAATTTGTCTTGATTATAAAATTGTCTTTTTATGTGGAGGGGAGAGTGGGAATGCAAGGAGGAAGAAAATGGGAAATGAGAAAGGATCAAAAGGAAGACTAGAAAGATTCTTGGCATTCTAGAATTCTTAGCATTTTACCATTTGAGTATTTTATTAATTGTTGTGAATTTTCGATGTAGTTGGGATACCAACTATTTACCCGTTAACTTAATTATTTCAGTGCGTCTTGCGTAAGACGGTCAGTTTAGGAATAACTTTAACCATAGAGATAATTTTAAATTTGTCATTAGTTTGAACTAGGTTAGATCCCGTGCCATGCACGGTACTTTCAATATTTATCATTAGTTTAATACAATTATTTTACTATTTATCATTAGTTTAATTCAAATTGCAAAATAGGATGAAAGTTCTGTAATTACAATTTTTTTGAATCTATAAAGAAAACAGAGGAAAAAAATGCATGCACGACTAATAAAAATAACCATGGATTACATTACAAAGTTATAGATAATATTACATTATTGTATTATTATATGACTTTGTTCCCGTCATAAAATAAATAAATATATAAATCTTTGTTGAATGTGTAAAAATAAATATATAAAGATTTATATATAAATCTTTGTTGAATGTGTAAAAATGAATATACTTGCCAAATATTTTTGTAAAGTAAGTATTAAATTACTGTAAATACTTCTCTAAGAAGCTTTGAAAAAAAAAAAAAAAAAAAAACAAAAAAAAAAGACCTTTTGGAGGGAAACTTTTTAACCAAGTTATGACAAGTGTCATTTCTGATTTCGCCTTTAGTATAGGTATATTGATTGTATTTTAATGTGTAATTTTTAATAAATTCATGATTACATATTATACATGCTAACATAATTAATCTAATACATTATAAGTTTTTTGTAAAATAATTTTTTTTTTTTTTGAAAGGCTTGTAAAATAAAGTTTATTGTCAGAAAATAATAAAATTTTGTATTATAAAGAGTAACTTTATATATTTTATGACAACTATAACCGGTCTTACAATAAATTAACGTGCAATAATAATTGGGCGTATTGTTGTTAAACTTAAACTATATTTCCTAAATTGAAATTGTATCTACTAATTCATATTATTTGAATAAGGTGAAGGGATCAAGTCTTAGTGGTAAAAACATGAGATTGATTTATCAATGACTAATGTGTGACTCAAAAAATTGTGCTAGGCTAATATGTTTCCGTATAACATCATCGTACAAAAATTATAAAAAAAAAATTTTTTAAAAAAAGGAGTACAATATTATAAATAAAAAATAAAAATAAATATAAAAGAGAGAGTAAAAACATATAAACTTAAAAAATGCAAATTTTGAGGAAAAACGTAAAATTTATAATGAAAGGGAGATAGTATCAGTGCACACTATCAAGTATCGGTATATCACATTTAAAGGAAAAAAACATAAGCTAAACATACCGTTTTAAGCTGATGAAATCCCATGTGAAGATGAATTTGTTCACGCAGCATAATTGAATTCCGATCTTTGGTTTGCTGGAGAACATTGATCTATGTCGATTTTTGCACTTTTATGGCGTGATGAAATTTGAATTGATATCTTTGATGAAAAAGTTGTTGAATCACTTCGTTCTTTAGGAGAATTAATGAGAGTTCAGAGAATTTTTGATAAAATATATCAATTTCTTGCTCCGATTACATCATGTAAGGTGTGATATGTATGCTCTTGTATCCACGCAACCAGTGCATGCAAGTATTAAGGATTACTTTTTTTTTTTTTTTTGAAGGACAGTATTAAGGATTACTTTGTTCAAATTAAGCGGTTTTTGTATTAAAGCTATAAACTTCACATTAGTTTGATGACTTAATTGGACATTTAGAGACAAATTACAGTTCAACATAGTGAATCTTGTAAATAATCTAAGAAAGTATTGATATATTGTGTATCTCAAGGGATATGCTTTATCATTAAAGTTATAATTGTATATCTCCCTCTTTTGTTTTGAATTGTGACATTTAAATTTTACACTATTTGTGTGCTATTTTTTCTCACCAATTTTTGTGATTTATACATAGTTATACAAGATCTTGTTAGATATGTCTTCAAACTTTCAAAATATTGCTTTTTAATATATCAATCTTTTAAGAAAATTGAAGATTCTAATGGTATAAGCCATTGTGAAACTCCAATTATAATTAATATTGAAAAAAAAGGGGGAAATTGATTTTGTTTTATTGCAATTGAGTCAATACCCTCAATGGCAGCACATAAACAATTAAACATACACTTTTGATATTTTTTAAAGAAATTCACTGATAGATTGAAACTAATTATCCTACATTGAAGAAGATCAAAGAGGATAGTGACTAAGACTTTGTTCTTTTTAGCTGTATTTTTCTGTTCTGCTCTATTGTACTAACATTTGTTTTACTTTGCTAGCACCTACTCTGCCTATTGAGAGTGAGGGATAGCTCAAGTGGTTAAAGCTCCCTCCCGGTACCATGAGATCCTGGGATCGATTCTCACCCCCGCCCTTGTGGCTCTCTAAACATAAAAAAAAAAACCTACTCTGCCTATTGACAAGGGCTCTGCTCTGTTGGGTATTAAACTGTAATCAATAATTAATAATCAATACAGAGTAATTATTAAATTAGTAATAATCTATATATATTAAACCCAAGACAAGATTGTAATAATGTCACGTGTCATCATTTTTGCCCCGTGTCATCATTTATGCCATGTGTCGTCATGAATTGATGATAAATGATGTAGGGTCATGTGATTCATGTCATATTAAAACTAATCATCAAATTTCCCTCACAAAAAATTAATGTTCATAAATGCTAATTTTTTAATCTTCATTCTTTCGTTTGCTCATCTATATATTAAAGAAATTTATAATTGTAGATAAAAATTCATTTAACAGATAAAACAAACTAATATGAAGTATAAAAGTTAGGTTATCTGCATATTTTATAATGAATTTTGTTAATGTTTAATAAATTTTATAAAAAATAATTTTTTTTTTAAAATTATAAAACCATCAATAGATTTCCCTTTAATTTATTAAAGTTAATTTTAAAAACAATTTACTATAATTTTTTATATAAAAAAAATTACTCGGGCATCTCCCGGGCCTCAAACTAGTTAAATAAATAATACACTAACTTTTAAATGTGAATGGTCATACAATGTTAGTGTTTTATGGGTTACTATATTACATTTATAGGGTTACTTATCTAGTGATATTTTTTTTTTTTTTTGAAAGATACTTATTTAGTGATATAATACATAGGAGTTACGCTATTACAGATTTACAGTCATAGAAGTTACTTATCATATCATATAACTAATATATAAAGCTAAACTTTTAGCCAGGTTACGAGACATCGACACTTGGCGTTCTAACTTTTCGCCAAGTGTTGCGCCATGTAGGCAACAATTTAACTTCAATATGAAATATATGATTTATTTGTACATATTTTTGTAAAATGGGATAAAAAGTTGGATTGATTGGTAAGATAAAAAGTTATTCTGTATTTTAGAGTTTTATTTTCAATAAAAATTGGATAGATTTATTAAGATAAAAAAGTTATTTTAGAGTTTTGTTTTCAACAAAAATTTTGGTTTAAAATGTTATTTTCAATAAAATACCAATCTTATTATAAAAATGACGGATCTAGAGACGTACGAAAGGAAAAATAAAAAATCAAACAGACATGTCATTAATTATACCGGTTCTCAACAACCATTTTTTTGGTTGAACATTATTATTGCCCTTAAACGGACAAGACTCTCAAGTGATTATTAATCCATGAGTGGAAAATTCAAACAACATATACAATATATGGATAAAAAGTTTTATTTTAAAAATCGATAAACAACGGGTATTGCACGGGCACAAAACTAGTTTAGTAATATGGGGATTATTTTGATAATATTGTAAGGGTTATGTACATAAGTACATTGTTATGTAAGGGCTACTCAATAAGTGGTTACACTGTCACTATAAATTCTATTATATGGGTTATTATTTATCAGTGTTATAGGAATTACTCCATTCTTTTACAAGCGACCACATGATAAGACCAGCCACATAGAAAACATACATGTTATTAATTAATATATATTTTAAAAATAATTAATACTCTTATTTTCGAAAAAAATTTAATTTTCATTTTAAATTGATTGGCTTAGGATAATTTATTATGCTTGCTACTCATCTATTGCACCATATGTTTAATTAATTAACTAGTGTGTGACCCCGGGCTTTGCTCCGCGTGATACTTTGAATAATTTCATTTTTATATTATAAGCTTTAAAAGACTTATTAATTTATTTAACATGGGTAAATTAAAATACAATGACAATAATAATTTATTTTGGATTTTTTTGGTTTTTATTCAACATTCTAATACTTGTATGTATTTATATATAAATTTTGATTATTAAAGCATGAATTAATTCTAGCTTAGATGGTAATACATTTGGTTTCCATTCAATGAGGTTTGGGGTTCGAATTTCTTTGTATGCATTTTTAATTAACATCATTGGATGATGTGGCACGATGTTAAAGATTTTTTAGCTAGCTTGTCTTGCTGGATTTATGTATAAACCGACCAAATTGTTTGTATTCATGGAATTGATCTAGCTAGTTTTGTTTCTTCAATTTGTTAATATGTATGTAAGCTGTTCTACATGCAAGGTCTTCTCATTCATTCAAATACTATTATAGTGGATTTGATTGATTATATATAACATGGATTCAGCTGGCGTATTATTGTCACATGATATATGACTATGTATGCGACTCAACTCTTACTAAGTCCTTATACGGAGTATTTTTGTTTGATTGTAAATATTGACAAATTCAGTTTTCTATATGCCTAATCGGTCAAAATCAATAATTTTAAAAAAACAAAGATAATAGGAAGTTAATTTTAGTTGATCAGTAAAATTACTACTCCCTAATAGAGAGAAAGAGGAATGTAATTTAGGGACGGAGGGAGTATTGTACTATGTATAGTTTAGCGTGCATAAATAATGTTTACTTCAACAAACATAATTTTCCGTTTAGCAAAAAGAAGGTGAAGAATGTCTCCTATTGTGTGCATGTAGGTGTTTATCCTCATAAGTATAAACAAAGAATTGTGTGTAGTTTAAAATCTATTAATTCAATATTCTACATATCTTTTGAAACCAAAATATTCTACATATCTAATTGATAGATTGTGTGAAAATTCTCAAATTGATGTATATTTCATTGATCAATATACATAAGGATACAATTGTATTAGTCCTGTTGATTTGTACTCCTTTTATCAGTAAATTTACAGTAAATGCAAAAAACCTTATGTAACGAAAGGGTAGATAGAGTAATTTTCTTTTCCCAACCAACAATGTGCATCATCACTTTCAATTAAGCAAGGTGTTCTAACGATATGGTCATACCATGCACATGATAAAGAAAGAGACTCAAAAAAATGGATGATGTGGTCCTTTCACCCTGTTTTTACAAGAAAAAAGAAGGCAAACTGGAAAAGCTATTGTAATAATGTGATTTTGATGTGTCAATTACTAAGGCCCTGTTCTCTTACGTTGAAATTCAATTCAATTTAATTCAATTCAGTTCAGCTCAGTTCAGTGTAGTTCAGCTCCTTATTTCCTTCTCTTATAAAATATTCATTTCAGTTCAGCTCGGCTCAGTTCAGCTGAGTTCAGTCAATGAGAACAGGCCATAAGTACTCCGTATTACACAGTAATTATTATTGTTATTATTTTTTATTTTTCTAATGTGAAAAAAGGATGTAAGGCGTATCCAGTAATTAGGGCTTATTGTGATTGACTGAACTAAACTAAGTATTTTATGAGAGAAGGAAATTAAAAACTGAACTGAATTGAAAATAGTTTGAAGAGCACAGCAGAACATAACCTTATTGTTTTACTTTACAAATTATGCCTAATTTAATGATTAATGTTAAGCCAGACAAATAAGTCCAAAAAGTAATCATTATGTGTATTCTATATAAGTAACAAAGGAAGAAAGGCATAATACTAGTGATTAATATGAATTAAAAGTGAAAGGGAAATATATGTCGTAAAGAATTTAGGCAATGCATGGTAAACAACAAACTTTCTCGCTTAAAGTTACACTTGCTCATACAAAAATTCAGATATTCTGGCTTTTTCTTTTGCTGATCTCGACTGCACGAAATCCATCATTTTATGATCAAATACTTGTATTCTGTAAATGTGTGGTAGAAGAGTAGATCATACATGATATATGTACATATAAATTTTATGTGGAAAGTATTAAGAAAATTTACAACTTTTTTTTTTTTTTTTTTTTTTTTGGGATAATCAAAGGATCACTATGGCCTTGTTTGGTAAATGGCTTTTCAGGGCTTTTTTATTGGCTTTTGGCTTTTTCATTTGGTCAAACATCCAAAATTCGTGTTTGGTAAATGGCTTTTTCAGCTAGCTGAAAAGCTGGCTTTTAAGCCAAAATGAAAAAGCTACTTGGAGTAGCTTTTGGCTTTTGGCTTTCTAAGTTACTAATAACATTCAACAGCCAATTTTACCAAACATGTTTACAGACTAAAAAAAAGTCAAACAGCCAACAAAAAAGCCAATACAAACAGCCAGTCAAACCAGCCAATCAAACCAGCCGACAGCCAACAGCCAATTGCCAAACAAGGCCTATCTCGTTATATTGAGTTAAGACGAGCACAATATAATGATCTTGTACAAAAACATTGTGCATGTCTAGCGTAAAAAGTGCAAGAAGAATACCCTCTCGATAGTGATATCTATGGACTGTATTAATATGTCGTTCAATAAATCACAACATTTTCTTTGATTTCTCTATATCAAAATTCAAAAGTATTGAGTTATATATTATTTTAATTATCATACTAAAAGTTCACAGTATCCAAATATTCTTCTTTCATCAATCAACAAGAATGAAATTATATCAAAATAGATCCTGGATAAGAACGTCTCACACTGTATAAATTTTGGTACATAGGAATTTACCTAGAAGTATCACCAAAAAGAGTACTCATAACTGAAAAATAAGCATTTTCTTGCATAGATAAGTATTCCTTTACTTGCAACTAAAGTCACACTGTAAATGCATTGTCATTGCTTACAATAGCTTTTCAAATAATGTTTTGCTGCCTTAGAATCTTTGGGACAAAGAGAAGTATCATCTAAAAATCTAATCCCATGTGAATTTAAATCAATAAAAAAATTAGAAATGGCGTTTAAGATTACTTTTTTCATAAGAAAACAAGACTATTTAAGGTTCTGATTCTTTAACATCTGCTTCTTCCAACTTTGCTAATAGATGTAAGGGCCTGTTCTCTTACGTTGAAGTTCAGTTCAGTTCAGTTCAGTTCAGCTGAGTTCAGTTCAGTTCAGTTCAGCTCCTAATTTCCTTCTCTTATAAACAGTTCAGTTCAGTTTAGCTGAGTTCAGTCAATGAGAACAGGCCCTAACTCCATATTTGATAATTGAGACTTCATTGAATGTTAACTAATGCTATTATTATTAAAAACTTCCGAGAGGGGGAGTACTAGTACAAGCATACAAGATAGGCAAGAAAATTTATGCCAAATACAAAGCCTCATTGCATACCCACCATTTTATTCTGCAAAATTAGTTTTCTGTGACAAACAAATACAACATACAAGGCCTCACCTATGTAGGTATACTTCTGACTTACCTAAAGACACGGTGAGAGCTACAACATTGCAGCTGCTTCCTTGTCCAAAAACCACTTCAGCTCTCCTTCAGGAGACACCATTTGAACAGGCAGCATGTCAGAGCTCTGGTCTCCACTTAGTGCAGTCTTCACAACTGCTGCTTTTCCACTTCCGCAAACTACAAGAGCAATGTTGGCTGAGGAATTGATTACAGGGAAGGTGAAAGTGATTCTCTCTGGTGGTGGTTTCGGGGAGTCATTGATAGAGGTAACCCATCTCTGACTCTCCTTGAGAAGAGGGTGACCCGGGAACAAAGAAGCAACATGTCCATCAGGACCAATACCTAGGAGCATGGCATCAAATTTTGGAAAACCACTTGTCGGTGATGTTGCTAATATGTTTGTCTTTACCAGTTGTTTGAGACCAGTTTCATAATCATCAGCTGCGCCTTCAGCTGAGAGCGAGTCATTAATAGCATGGACATTACCAGGGGGGATAGGAACCTGGGAAAATAGAAGGCAATGAGCAACAAAGCACAAGGAAAGAAAGTACACTTTATCAATCACAACTAAACCCCGTTCCTGTTCTGTATATGTTCCTGATTCTTCAAGCATGACTAAGCGAACTACTAGAAATAAATTTAAACCATCATTACTTAACATGATTATAGTTTTATGCCAATCCACTGCAAAAAGTATAAGAATTCCTCTGCCTCTCATCCAACAAAGAATTGTTTCTATCTCTAAGAAAACTTACTGCTATATTGACTATATACTTGCATTTCTTACAAGCTCCTACGTCCTACCCATAAATTAAAAAAATTATATATACGAGGAAGTATGAGTAAAAAATGTATAGTAATCAGTTTACAAAGTTCGTATATGTTTCGTAATTTTTTTTTTTTTTTTGGGTTCATAAATCTTTCTCTGCTCTGCCCCTGGACCAACAAATTGTTAGGCTGTGTGTGTGCAATCTGTGCATGGGTGTGGGCGTGTGGCTATTGTTAAAAGATTCTGTTCATAGATAACACAGAGATGAGAGAATTAGTGACTGGGTGAGACAATAGTGAGTGCACGCAGTGTGTACATGACTTGTAAATTTGTGATTGTAATATGAAAGTTATTGGCTAGAGTCTTGTGAATGGCTCAGAGAGATTTAAGCTTCTTTTCATGCTTTGAAAAGAGTTGATTCAGTTTCATCTCTAATGCTTGATTAACTGTAATACTTTTGCGGACATTATAAAACCTAATTCTCATCCAAGATTCATTTACGTTACCTTCCCCTCAAAGATAACAAGGAAGCTACACACAAGGCCAAGCTATTATCTATCTAAATTTGCTTAAGATGTTTAAATCTTCCCCCAAACACAATAATAGATTAAAATCTGCAAATGAGCAACTGAACATAAATCTAATTCATATAATAAAATTTGCTAAAGACACCAAGAATTCAAAGTATGGGCTGGCAATGGAGCCAACAAAATATAAGCACCAAGTCAACATTACTTATCAACAATATGCAGTCGTCTACTTGAGGAATATAGTAAGTTTGCAATTCCCTCTACTGATAGGTACTATGAGTGCTCTCATATTTAATTGCATCATGTGTATTTTACAAAAACTTTCACATCAATATTCCAACCCTGTCAAGGTTTATAAGCGCTAACCTTGTAAGCCTTGGTTTGTTGGCCACGGCTATCGAGAAAAGAAAATATCTTATAATCTATTCTGATGGTAGCAATAAAAATTAATTGTTGCACTTTCATTAGTAGAATAAGTATGAGCTGCAACCATTTTATATTCTGTTCTCTAATTATAGTTTATAGCTCTTTGATTTATATAATTAGTGTTAAGGCAAGCCAAATCCAAGCCTTTGTGTAAGTTCTTCTCTCTTTTTTCTGGCACAAGAGAATTTGCTAGTGTTAAACATTTATAGACAATCTTTCAGTCCTGTCTGAGTTAAAGCACGCTGGTTATAATTTGGCATTGACCAAAAAAGGCAATTCATTCATCATACTATAGATTTTTTAAAAAAAGTCCTTTCTAGTTTACACTACATCTAAAGATTAATGTTGAACAAGCATAATACTTCTAAGTTCTAACTTATCTAGGCCAATATCTTTAAGCTGTCAATCGAGCAGACTTCATCCAAGGTATATCAATTGAGGAGGACTCCCACCGATATGCAGTATGCCTAAAGTCCCATAAAAATTAAAGGACAATCCAGTCGATTTCTGTTTTGCAGTTTTACCATCAAAATATAGTATGCGACCAAGAATTGTAAGGTCTCAAGAGAAAAACAATAATGAAATGAAGCACTCTGTATTATAAATACGTCAATAAGACAATAAGGACACAACAAACCTACAATCGATTGTTCTTCAGAATAACCCTTCCAAAAAATAAAAAAAATGTGACAGCATGGTTTCTGACAGCTTCTAAAAGAAATCTCAAAGGAAATCTCTACCTACATACTTCGATATTTGGCTATGACTGAACACTAA
Source organism: Chenopodium album (assembly GCF_948465745.1). Taxonomy (NCBI): domain Eukaryota; kingdom Viridiplantae; phylum Streptophyta; class Magnoliopsida; order Caryophyllales; family Amaranthaceae; genus Chenopodium; species Chenopodium album. Next base: position 34,739,917 of record NC_137856.1, on the reverse strand, counting down.
TTGCGGGTATTCATGGATTATATTAAAATTCAACTTTAAAAATCTACTACAATGTCTAGTCCTTTAAAGCAACAAGAGAAATCATATTACTCATATAGCAGTCAATTCTCAACATTCTTCCTAGCTGAATTTGGTTATCTTATCTGTCAGTGAAAAAAACGGGTGCTATGACAATATGTAAACCTCAAAACTTAACTTAGTTTCAAACCAATTGAAGAATCTAGTACTGTAAATAAGCAAGTGCATTGCATAGAAAATCATGCTTCATCATTCTCCAACATCAACCCGAACCCAACTTCTCTTTTCTACAACTACTACAACAGAATCCTTAGCTACAACAAGGATTACACCTGATTCATTCTAATCAAAGCAATAACACTAGGAAATGAGCAATAACACTAGGAAATTAGCACATAAAACTCCCAAATACAACAAAACCAAATATCTCATCATCAAAAGTATAAACACATAATAAATTAATAGTGCAATCATATAATTGATTTATATATATAATTCAAATTAATAAACAAGAAAACATACCTTAGACAAGAAACCATCATATGCAAGCTTGTAGTTACTATCAGGATGATCCTTTGGAACAACCCTCTCATCAACCCAAAACACATGCCATTTCGTCCAATCAATTGAATCCGAGTATGGAGGTTCTGCCAATTTCCTAATTTTCAACAATAATAATACCCATTAAGTTAAACATTAAAAAGATTTGATTTTTTTTTTTTTTTAAAAAAGTCAAAATTACCTGAGAGATTTGATGAGAGAACCCCCAGAAACAACAACAGTAAAAGCGCCCCTTTCATTGACAAAATAATCAGATAAATTGGCAGTAAACTTTGCTAATTCAAAGGCAACTTGTTCTTCAGAATCGAAAATATCGACATTGGAATAACCCTTTTCAGATTTCGCCATTAAAGATGATTTTGGTGTGAAATTTAAGGAGCTTTTTGAGATTGAAATTGCAGGGAATCTGAGAGGAAAGTTTGAAGCTTTTACAGGGAAAGAAATTAGTGGGGTTTTTAGGGGAGATTGATTAATTTGTGAGAATCTAATAGGGGTTGTTTTTGTTGTTGTTGAGTGGGAGAGTTTGTGAAATGAAGATGCCATTTGTTGTGAATGAGCGGATTGAAGGTTAGAATAGACAAGTAGCTGGTTTGGTAAACAGCGGATTGCATCACTTGAACCGCTGAATAGATGAGCGTTTTGGAAGGGATGATTCTGGCGGTGACGATTGTTTTTAGTGTAATTTGAATTTAACTAACTAGGTTTCCTTCTAAATGAAAAAAAAAAAAAAAAAAGACTTAACTAGACTTAGGGTTTATTCTGATTTACTGAACTGATCTGAATTGAATTGGGGAAATTAGGAATTGAGCTGAATTAAGCTGAATTGAACTGAATTAAGTTGGAGTGACTGAAATTAAGCTGAAGAGAACATGTCCTTATGTGACTTTATTATGCCTGAAATAAGTGAAAATTAGGTAAATTGAACAAACCCTTAAATACATCCATTTTCCAGTTATCTCGATTTTTCTGTACCAAACAAAGCTAATTCGATCCAATACGAACATTCAAATTTTTAATGTATATAATTTGATCCAAAATGATAATTTGGTTTGAATTGAATTGAATTTTGGTTTCACTCGGAATATATAAACACTCCTAAACTCCATCGGCTTAAGAAATAAGTTTAAAAGATAATTAGACTTGTATGAATAGGGAAGGAGCCAAGGGGGTAGGGTGATATAAAATCACTTAAAATTAAATAAAATACACAAGTAAAAAATAAAAAAATAAAATAAAAAAAAAGTATAAGCTTCAATTTATGCTATCAAGCATAATATAAATGTTCAAGACATGCATGTATTAAAACATGCTTAAATATTCATCATCGATGCAGCTTCCTTATCTAAAAACCACTTTAATTCTCCTTTAGGTGAAACCAATTTAGCTGGTAACATTGCTAAACTTTGATGTCCATCAAACACTTCATACACAATTTTGGCCTTTTCCTTTCCGGTAACCACGAAAGCAACATTTGAAGCACTGTTAATCACCGGAAATGTCATGGTAATTCTTTGTTGTGGTGGTTTTGGGGAGTCCATAATGTAAGTAACACATTTTGTGTTCTCTTTTAGTTGAGGATGATTTGGAAAAAGAGAAGCAATATGTCCATTATAACCTAACCCTAATAGAATGAGGTCGAATTTTGGAAAACCCATAGTATTTGATGTTGCAATAACATGGCTCTTCATTAGTTGTTTGAGACGCGATTCATATTCAGCTGAAGCTGCCTCGGGTGAAAGCTTGTCATTGATGGAAATTATATGATCATTAGGGATTGGTACCTGAGAGAGTTCAAAGATAAAGACTATGTAAAATACAAGCTGGAGAATAAAATGGACAATATATATAAATAAATAATGCATGTCATTTTATACCTTAGAAAGAAATTCATCGTGAGCAAGCTTGTAGTTACTTTGCGAGCTATCCTTGGGAACAACCCTTTCATCAACCCAAAATACATACCATTTTGACCAATCTACTGAAAATGATGGCTCCATCATATTCCTTTAATTTTGTTGTGCAAAAAATCAAATTGAATAATAAAATATGGTCAGTTTGTCACATATAATTAAATTAGACATGACATATATTTCTTCCATTATTAACAATTTATTTTTGATACTTTAATTTACAAAAAGTTTTTTCTACCAATTATTGTGATTCTTATTTATCTTAAAATCAAGTGATTCTTATTTAACTGTACATTTTTCATGGAGAAGATATATAGAAAAATATATCACAAGCTTTTCAATAATATTAATTCATATCATCATAGTTTAGTTATTACCTCATAGTTTTGGCATAAGAATCTCCAGATAAAACGATAGTAAAAACACCTCTCCCTTTTATAGATTTCTCTGACAAGTCACCAATGTATTTGCTTAATGATGTAGCCATCTCATCTTGAGAATCAAATATGTTAACATCGACTGAACCCTTATGAACTTCTATTTTCTCCATGGAAGCTCTTCTAATAATGCTGAAAGTGAACACATAAATAAGTAAAAATAATCTTTGAGAAATGAAGATTTCTAATTATTTAATCACATTATTGCTTAACTTGACTTTTGTATTCTACAAAATCACAAATAGCAAGATCGATCAAGATCATAATAAGCTAGATCAAAAATACTTTGTATACATAAAAGTAAACTTATTAATCTAGCATCTAAACTAAAAATAAAAAAGTAAGAGTACTAAAAAGATCCCTAGTACGGAGTAATACGTACCTTAAAATTATTGTAAACAAGCTTATAATTGTAGTCTTATTAATCCTTGGAGGGAACCATTGGATCGAGGCAATAGCTTGAAAAGCCATAATAATTTTTTTATTATTATTTTTATTTATTTTTTTTTTTTGAAAAAAGCTAAAATAAATTCACTAAGATGGATGAAATTATGAATTGTGGACTTAAGGTATCTCACACACATATATATAACCTTTTTCTTTGCAAAGAACAACCCATCCATGAGGTCATAAAGGTAGTGATGAATGCTAAAGTTGGTTTTTTTTTTCTTTGGTGGAATTATTTAGGTTTTTGATTCATTTATTTTTTGCAAGTAGATTCGATCTTGTGGTCGATATATGGCAATTGTTTAGGCTCAACATTTTGATATTTGTTTTCATGAATAAATATATGATAGGTAAATGCAAGTGGAATCATTCAAGTAGTTGTGGGTATGTTACTATGTTGTGGTATTTTGGATATACATTTCTCAATATATATATAAATATACTTACGAAAATAAATTTATTACAATTTGTTTACCTAAGTTTGGGCACATCACATACATATGAAACATGTAGTTTCTCATGATGTAGATATTACGGGTGATAAATATCATAAAGGAGTACAAACCGAGTATAATGACTACTCATATGACATCCATGTTACCTACCCATAATGAATGTATAATAGACTACAAGCCAAGATTTATACAAATCTAAAATAAATTATTCATGTATGTTAAAGTTACATGGCATATTGATTTAGTCATTGAGGCCAGGGTTGGGAGATTGATTTGCTTTGCCTATTTTGTGTTAAAAGATGGTGTACAATGGCAAGCAGACCTGGTTATTGGGCGGGTCGGGTCAGGGTCGGTGCGGGTCAGGGTCAAAGAGGGTCACATTTTATAGGGTCAGGTCAATGCGGGTCGCGGGTCAATAATGGGCGGGCCTACAAAATATCAATTAAAATAAATATTGGACAAAGCCATTATTAAATACATATGAATACAAATTAATCTATATAATTATTTTTACATTATGTATTTTCTTTATCAACTAAATTGGAAAAACATGTTGGCCCTATATGGACCCTACCTAATAAGGGCCCTGTCCATTAATAGCCCTGTCTATTAAAAGCCCTATAAGCTTGGCTCTGACCCTATTATCATTTGGCTGCCCTGTCCAATAACCACCTCTAATAGCAAGATAGACGAATGGACTCGAATACTTTTCATTTACGTGGAATAAATTAAAAAAATTGAGCTAATATTTTTATACTCCGTATAACGCATAACTCACAAATCTAAGTTATTTAACCCAATGATACTTATATGATACCCTAATGATACTTATTTCAGTATTTGATACCCTAATTCTAGTGATGAGAACCTAGGCCAAAGTGTGGGACAACAATATAGTTATGGACTTATGGTGATTTAAGAACCTTAACTTATGCTTAACTCAGGGCTTAGCTTGTTTATTCCAGCTTAATATCAATTCAGTTCAGTTCATTTCAGTTCAGCTCCAATCAATTTATTTTAGTTCAGCTCCAATTAGTTAGTTCTGTACAGCTCCTAATTTCCTTCTCTCGTAAAATATTCATTTCAGCTCTTCTATTCAGTTCAGTACTTCAGTTCAGTTCAGTTTAGTTCAGCTCCAATTAGTTTAGTTTAGTTCTACTCAGTTCAGTAAATGTGAACAAACCCTCATGCTGTGGTACTTCAAAAGTGCAATGAACCTTACTTGTTTACCTATTTTTTTTTTTTTTGAAGTAAACCTCATAAATTTTAATATGAATTAAAACGATGCGTTTTCGTTGCATACACAAAATACAGAGTATTTCAATGACTAAACTACCCTCCTAAGAGCTTTCCAAAACCCTATACCCCGGTAAAACGGAAAAACCCTAATTTTATCATTTTCAACCCAAGCACTATAAAACCCAAACTCACACCTCAGAAAAAAGTTATCGCCTTCCTCCGTTTCTCACAATTTCGCGAAAAAAAGTAAAGACAGAATTCTAAACGAGAGGGTAGGAAGGTCATTCAAGATGCAGATCTTTGTGAAAACTCTTACTGGGAAAACCATCACCCTTGAAGTTGAATCAAGCGACACTATTGACAATGTCAAAACTAAGATTCAAGACAAGGAAGGTATAATTTTTGATGGGTTTTATTTGAATTTTTACCTTTTGTTGGTTTGTATTGTTTGATTTGGTTATTTTATAATTTTGATTTTATGGGTGATTGATTTTGTTTTAATTTGGTTATTATTTCAATTATGATTTTGTGGGTGATTGAATTTTGATGCGGGTGATGATAAAGGTTTAATTTTTATGTTTTTATGTGTTGAATTCGGTTGATTGGGAATTGAATTATGGCTTTGATTTGATTATGTTTTGATATTTAATATATTGGTGATTGGAATGTGAAGTGGGTGATGATAAAGGTATGATCTTTATAGTTGTTACTTGTGTAATTTGACTGAAAGCTTTAGTTTAAATTGGAACTTTATTGATTATTGAATTTTGATATGGGTGATAATTGAAATTTAACAATTGAGATTTTCATATACAGTTGAGATTGAATTTAAACTTTAATCTGCTTGTAATTGAAATTTTTGGATGACAGCTATAATTTAATTTATTAAATGATTTGTGAGTGATCAATTTTGATACAGGTGATATTGATTTTGAACAATTGAGATTAAATTATGCAAGTTAAATTGAATTTAAACTTCAATTTGCTTATAATTAAACTTTTATTTGTGATTGATTGTGATTTGAAGTTGGTAATTTAAATTTGAGTTTTGACATTGTATAAATTTAATTGGAAAATCGTTAATGTACTTATCTATGGAACTTGTATAGTGGGTAATTGAAATTTGATGTGGGTTACAGTGAAGGTGTGATCTTTAGTAAGGTTTTAGAATGTAGAAGTTGGAAAATTTTTTGAAATTGAATTTCTGTAATTTGATTCACATTTATTTTGGAATTTATATTACTATCAATGTTTGTTGATTTAACATGACATTGGCATAGTGTTTGATATTAGGGTATTGCAGTTTGATCTTTGTGTGTATGGTCAATTGATTTTATTATTATTTTTTTAAGTATATTATCTTTATAGTTTTCACTCATTGAATGTGTTAAACCTAATAGGTAGCTTTTGTAAGTTACAAGCTAAGCATGTAATTGTGCTGGCTTTTAATGTAATATATATTGACGTATGGGTTAATAGTGTGTCTTAGCTTTTTAGTTTATTCACATTAGTGAATTTTGATGCATCAATTGAGAGGGATATTGATGAATTTCATTGCAACAGGCATTCCACCAGACCAGCAGAGGCTGATCTTCGCCGGCAAGCAGCTTGAAGATGGCCGCACTCTTGCTGACTACAACATTCAAAAGGGTTAGTTGCTCTGCTTTTACAGCTTTCCTTTTTTTATTGGTTAAGTTCTTGTGATTATATATAGGCATGCCTAACATAGTGAAACGGTTACACCTCGATTCTCATAGAAATTATATATATGTACTTCAATTTAAATTCCAAGCCAATTTCCTATTAATCTACGAATGCTTTGTAATATTTAATTCCTTTCTGATTCTGTATTGATTTTCTGTAATACTTATATTCATATATTTGATCATTTGATTTAATGTTGTGCAATTGCAGAGTCTACCCTTCATCTGGTCCTGAGGCTCCGTGGTGGAATTATTGAGCCTTCTCTGATGGCCCTAGCTAGGAAATTCAACCAGGACAAGATGATTTGCCGCAAGTAAGTATCTTTGTTAATTTTTTGTTTTCTTAAATATATGCTTTTGATGGCAGAGGTTTGCAATTGTCATTGATATAATCTTGTGTGCCGTCTCCTTTTGTTAATGGAGCATCCTCTTAATAAGGCTAACATTGAGCATAGTAACAATCAAGATTTTAACTAATGCCTTGGTTGAATTCATGAGGTCATGAGCATAATTATATGGTGTTTGGTTCATTTATTGGTACGGTTAATTTGAGTTCAAATTGCGTATAAAATGTCGTTTTTTTACCTCTAATCTTCAATCTTACATGTCTTTGATCCAGCCGGTCATTAGAAGGAAGAACCGGTCATTAGCTTTCCTAACCGGAATGTATCCTCGTTATCATTGAGAGTTCTATCTTAAACCACATTGAGTTGCATTACAATTTGATATTTCTTGTTGATCTGCATGGAAATGTTCTCCAATGTTAGCTCTGGTCATGATCATAACAGTGTCTTTTGTCGGTTGATGGCACTCTAATTCGATCTTAAATCTTCTAGGTGTTATGCTCGCCTGCATCCTCGTGCTGTTAACTGCAGGAAGAAGAAATGTGGCCACAGCAACCAGGTAAAGTTGATACATTTAGCCTTTCAGTTAATGAACTTGCCCTTGTTTTGTGGCTGTTTTGGTTTGAAATTGATTAATTTCACTGTTGGTTTGCAGTTGAGGCCAAAGAAGAAGATCAAGTAGAGCGACCAGTTGTTTGCAGCTAATGTTCGGGCAACGGTTTCCATGGTGCTGGTGTTCGGACTAAGCTGTTTAACTATGGCTCGTAGGAGGGGTTTACTCAAATTAGCTTTAAAACATTTGATCTTTTAGTTCTAGTAGTATTACTATATTTTTATCTTTAAATAAGGCGTACATCTTCCTTAGTAGTCTTATTTGTCCAGAAATCAGATAATTTTGTTGCCTTTGGTTTTTGAATATTCATATTAGTAAGACAATTTGCATTTTATTAGTCTGCTGTTTTTAGAATTGTTTTCAGTCATATTTGTGGTTTTTTTGGAATCCTTGATCACTCTCTTGATTAAAATTATAAATCAATGTGACAAATTGAGAGAGAGACTAATTACTGAAGATCATCATCTCTAATATAGTATGTGATGTTTTTTGAAAAACTAATATGTGACTTTTGATTTACTCTTGGACCTTTTGAAACTGTATTTTCAGTAAATTTGAATGACTTTCATTAATTGAAACTCGACTTTACTTATTAAAGGTGATTTTCATATTATTTCTGTAATCACTACACTTGTATTGGGGTTGGGCCAAATTTTTGAAGCCCACTTATTTCCCATGATGGTCAATTGAAGCCCACTTGTTACCAACACCTTAATGCACTCATTTTTTTTATACTCGTATACTCAATCCGTTTGTTTTTTTTGACTTGCAAATTTGCAATATTTTGATTCTTAAGCTATTCATATAATCTGCTTGCAGAGAATTAAATTTCAAAAATATTATGTGTCAATTGATAATAAATCAAATGTGTGATTTTCAGATTGGGTTTAGGTCTAATAATCAAGTTTGGTTAACTTTTGCCACCTCTATATTATGCTACATCTTGGGACTAAGAGGTTAATTACATGATAAATATCCAACACTCATCAAACAAATAAGTCATCCTTGAGAACAATTTTGATCTTATTTTCCTAATTATTTTGATATTTTTTCTCTACAACTATTTTTTAATCATTTTTTAATTTTTATGTTCAAATGAACTTATATACAGTTTAAAATGTGATCTATCGTACGCTGACCTTGATCTCAACCTTAGGACAACTGTCTTATTAGTATTTATTTTTTACTCGTTTGTGAGAATATTAAATCAAACTTAACTTCGAAGTTTAAGCACTAAAACATTCTAGAAATCAGCTTCTAAAATAAAATGGTGGCCAACATATCACATGTGGAACCAAATTATTCATTCCCTTAGTGGGGGAAGAGATTTTTAAGTAGTCTTTGAAATGATCGATTTTTTATCATAAATTGGAACAAGATTGTATATGACTTCAAATTAATCCTTTCTATTTTTGAAAGCTAGTCAAATCCTTAAGCTTTTCCACCAAGATTTAATTATAATTAAGATAATGAAACATTTTAGGCAGTCCAAATTATGCATGAAACCTTTAACGACTGCCATATCACACCACTCATTTGTCTACATGTGTCCCATCTCATTCCTTGAAGCAACATACCATATTTGGATTTGCCGTCATTAAGTTTTTCTATGGGATCAAATTAATTAGACATTAATTGTTAAGATTTAACATGATAATTATAGCCGTTTAAAGACAAATTAGAGTGTCATTTTCAGTAATAGTTGCAAGTATTTAACCCCACTTTACCATATTCTTAGATTTTTTTTTTTAATAAAAAAAGTACAAATTTCATTTAAAATTGATGGCATAGTCTTCAGGATTTCGACAGACAAGGTTAAATTACTTGTCCATATTATAAGATATAAATAAAAATGATAAAGACATACTTTGAAAATTTGAGGGGTACACAACGCTTTTCTTTTTGCCTAACTTGTCTTTTTATCAAGCAATTTCACTTTAGTTAGTACAACTTTTATTATCTTACTAAGTGTCAATGAATTTATGATTTTTTCTATCTTGTCATTTACCAACAAAAATGAGAACCCTAATGACCTAGGGCCCAAAACCTTGGAAAATAAGAAGTTTCTTCATGAATTATGACAAGTTGACAACTAGAATGAATTCCAAATTTACCAATGAAATTATATATGATCGTTTGTGTTATGCAAGATTTAAGTATGTACCTCTTGTATGTGTGCTGTGTGCATGTGTTTATGCCATTGTGTCACCTAGGTGTAAAATAGAATTTGCATAATACTCCCACAAAAACAAATTGAATATCCTTAATTAATTTCTCAAAAAAAAAAAAAATCTCCTTAATAATGAAATTTGATAGGAAAAATAAATTGACTTTAAAAATTGGCTAAGTTGGTGCTGTGTTGAGATTATTATTTTTGAAGGTTTAATGTTTGAATAAATAATTCAAGCTTAACTCATTTAGCAAGTTGAAACTTTGGATACAAATTTGTCATCATTAGTTTACACTAGGTTTTATTGTTTTAATATACTCGTAATTATTAATAAGTACTCTGTTAGTTTAAAGTAATACAATGAAACCATTGCATCGAAAGTAAATTACACTCATTAGACAACTCATTTATATACTTCGTATTACATTTGTTGATCCAAGTCAAGTTGTGCTGAATTATTTAAGGCCTAAGGACTCCTTCATTTGCTGTGAATTTTTACTACTATCCTTTTCCTTACCAACTTCATCGATCATCCCCTTACCCAAATTGATATGTACAATTATTTCTCATCATGTCTAAAATTAATATGTACAATTATTTCTCATCATGTCTATTGCATAAGGAGCAAAGAGGTACTTAGCTTAATGGTCAAGTAACTAATTAATAAGTTGAAAAAGGTCACTTGAGTTGGGTCATTTTAACTTCAAATTAGTAATTTTTCGAGGAGTAAAATTGTAATTTAACCCTTCTTTTAATCACGTTTGTTTTACAAGATATATAAAGTAAAATTGTAATTTAACCCTTCTTTTAATCACGTTTGTTTTACAAGATATATAAAGTAAAATTGTAATTTAACCCTTCTTTTAATCACGTTTGTTTTACAAGATATATAAAGTAAAATTGTAATTTAACCCTTCTTTTAATCACGTTTGTTTTACAAGATATTGTAGACACCCATTTGTGTCTCCCCAAAACCAAACCCAGTGATGAATGCCTTTCATGTCGAACCATTATCGAATTAGGTGAAAGTGGTTGAAAGTCAAGTGTTGCGGTTTAGTTTTGATTAAAATTCTCTTCTCTCTGTTTTTGAAAATGACTTTTTTTATTTGAAAATAGCCAAACCAGTTTAGTTTGGTCCATAATTAAGGTCCAATAATAGTGTTGATGGATGGGGCTCGAAAAGACCTTTCCAACGATATATTATAAGCCCAATTCCGATGAATAATGAGGAAGTTATGGCCAAAATACTAAACTGGGCCTGGTTGATTATTTAAATGCGGCCCAATGATCTAGAGGAGGGCCCAATGTTAATTATTATTCCTAAAATTATTATGATTAATTATAGTTTTCTAGAAGTTTCTAGAAAGTTCTTTTTAATTCTAATATTATTAGATTTAATAATTAATTATTTTAAAATAGACTTTTATTTGGAGTAAAATATCGTTTCATTGTCTTAAAAATACGTATTTTATCTTTTGTACGGATTCCGTAGATCAAGTTGATTAAAGATCGGATTCCGCGTGAAGAAAACGCGCTAATACAGGTTGTCGCCAAACGACAAGTCTGTCGCCACGCGACAGAATCTGTCGCCGCGCGACAGACCCTGTCGCCTCGCGACAGATATTGTCGCGTCGCGACAGAGTCGATTCCTGGCGACAGCGTGTAGTTTTATTCCTTATCAAATTCTATGATTTTCCGGACTATTTTCATTATAAATAGGGTCCGAATTCCTGTTTTCAGTATCATCAATTCTCATCTACAATCAATTCTCATTAACTCATCCTTAATTCTCTCTTGAGCAATATATGCTTTCTTCCTCTCTCTTTCTAAACTAGCTTTTCAAAATACACAATTCCGCATTCACAAGATCTTGAAACACTTAGCCAAGTTCGAAGTTGTCTTCGCCCTAGACGTGCAAATGTTGATAATTTCTGAGGGTTTGGTCCAAAACTAGTCAAAACTTTATTTAATTTGATTTCAATTTAATTCTTTAATTCTTTAATAATTCTTTATTATTTTCATTGAAGTTACTAACTTGTGTATTTTGTTATTAGAAAGAGGTACGAGGCTTCAAAGTATGTAATCTTATTACTCTCTTTCAATGTAGATTGCATGCTTATTATTGTTTAATATTCCTAGTATCATGTTAGGATGTTTTTAATTCCTAGTATCATGTTAGGATGTTATTTTATGCTTTCTAGAATCATGTTTAGGATGCCTTTACTCTTTCTAATATCATGTTAGTGCCATGTTAGGTTTAAAGCTTTGATCTTTATTGTTTAGTGACATGCTAGGGTTTGTTATTAATCTTGTTAGTATCATGCCTAGGATCTTGTTATTATTATTAAGCTTTATTATGCCTTATCATGGTATTATCGTTATTATTTATTATTGCTTTATGCTTATGTTGCTTGTTTTATTTTATTGTTATTGCTTGATCACACCTTTTATGATTGTTAAAGGGAATTTGTACTTGAAATCACGCTTAATAAGATAATTATTAATTTGGTTTAGGCTAATGTGATTTTAACTCAAGTGATCGCCAATAATAGTTTTATTTGTGCATTAATATTCAACCAACATAGATTAAACAGGGTAGGTTTAATATAATGTTTGTATGTTATTCGAAAAGTGCACATGAATACGAGCAGAACAAAGTAGAGGCCTATTTTATAGGGCGGGTCCTTTCTTTTGTAGATTGGATTCGTACCCTCATCCCCGGACCCTGTTTGGTTCAAGACCTTATGGAGTTGATGGTCCTTTTGGATTGTCTTTTGGGTTTACAAGTTCCTAAAACTTGTTGGCGACTCTTTTTGCTCTTTTTCTTTCCCTTTGGAACGCCACCGTACTTTAGTGTATGATCACAGTGGGGTTCAAGTTTGGGGTTATCATAATGCTTGAAATATTCCCTACAGATATATAAAGTAAAATTGTAATTTTTACAATTGTTGGCGGATAATATATATATATATATACTTGAGAGTTGAGAGGATTTCATTATAAAAAAAGAAAATCCTAATATAAAGGAAAATAAAAGATACTCAAGACTCGAAATTAAATCTCATGGATAAACGAACACTTAAAACCAAGGTTAATTGATAGTTAACAAACTAATACACTAGCTAGTATACACTAAGAATCCTCAAGCTATGAATTCCCTTATCCATTAGAAAATACAACTATGTGGAATATTCATGAAGTGAAATCTTCAATTTAATTTGTTCTATTCAATCAAAACAACTAAATTCATGAAATGGCCCAATCAAATTGGAACATCTTTATTTATTTACTTTTAGCTTTTTTTGTCAAGAAGATAGAGAAATGTATGATGTACTAATCCTTTGGGCAACTCCAAGCTAATTGACACAATATTGTACTAACTAAGAATTGGTCCAAATGGTCCCAACCCACCATGATGTAATCTAACATTACATTTCATAATTACAAAATTATATATTTTTAGTTAGAAGGACAAACATGCATCTCATTTTCTCAAATTTAAAGCAAATTAATGTTTCTAATTTAGTTTAAGAAAAGGGACATGAACAAAATTTAAGTCAATACAAAGAAAAATTCACACAAATTTTTTCAAATCAAACCTTAGAATAAAGTTTTTTCAAAAATATAATTTGATAAATTATACATTATTAGTATATTATTATTTATTACACGTACAACTCACAAAGAAAAACAAAGACTTTCCTTCTTTTCTCTTATTATTTATCCTTTGTTATTTGGATTTATTAGGCGAAAATGATAGTCCTCTCACTTTCATAAAGCCACTTGTTTATTCAGCGTATCATAATTCTTTTAATTATTCCCCTTTTGAGTTCTTATCTGCTTAATTTGTAGTAAAGGCAAATGATGTTAGTATCCACTTGGTCACCTCCACCTTAGTTTGTCCGAATTAAACACTCAAAATCTTCTACTTTAAGTTGGAGAAACACGATTAAGCTAACAATTTGAGGATTAATATCTTGTTACTTGCTTGTAACATTAATCTTTGCATCTTTAAGGTCTAATTAAAAGTTGATATGTTAAAGCAAAGGAGTTTGGCTTTGAGTATCTTCTTGTTTGCTTGTTACACGAAAGTTGAGATAAGTTGCTAATGTGAAAAATAAAATTGAAAGTGGATATAGAGAAAGAAAAGTTGTTAGCTAAGATGCGGGAAATCACAAGAGAAATAATATTAGTGACGATAAAAAAAAATTTAAAAAAAAAAAATCTAATAACACCTTTAAATAGGCAAATTTTTTTTGTAGAACAAATTATCTTTGATTTACCTCAATTGTTTTATCTGTAATTGTAATAATTAATTGTTTTACAAAGAAACGTGGTAAAATTGATATTTTGACTGATAAGATCGAGTTTTAAGTTGTTGAATATCTTTTGATTGTTTAACCACATGATAAAAAACAAAGGCCAATTAATTAACTTAACAAAGTACCAAAATACGTCGAAACCTTGAGTAATAGCATCATATATATTTCCATTACATGCCATAAGTTCATTAGATATTTGGAGAACTCCACTCCATAAACAAGTATATACAATAATACATCATAATATCTACTACTATCAAGTAGCTCAACATGCATTGAATATTCAAGCATCAAAAGCAAAATGTTCCAAAACTCAAAAGGGTCCAAATAATAATGTCACCTAGCTCATCCAAAGCATATAATTATAATAATATACTAAAACTTCTTAAAAAAAAGCACCAACTCATCACAATGTTTGTCTCCTAGCTTAAACATTACTCATCCATAAGTTTTGTTAAATCTAGTAATAATGACTGATCATCTCACCAAGAAATGACATATATAAAATTGATTCAATAGTTACTTAGTAAGTGATATTTTAAAAATCCACGTCATTCTCGTAATCTGGAAATAATGAACCAATTGATATTATAAAGATCTAGTGGATGGTAATTAATCTGGTGGACCAAATTTGATCTTAAGATTCAGCCGTATCAATAGTTACAAAATTGACAAATTAAGATTCTCGACAAACTATGCTATTGCCAGCAATGGAGGAAAGAATGTAGTATAAAGTTTTACAGATTTTTGTGTGCTCAATTGATAAATTTCCAAAGGTAATGTACTTCAATTCGTATTTATTAGATTTGGTTCAAATCTTTCAATACCTATCTGTATCAATGGACCTTTAAATTTGCATTTACTCATACTACTACGTATTTAATAAGTTGATAGGGCCATGTATGCACGAGAATTTCGTGCTAAATATCAATCCTTTGTAAATTTATTTGCAAGAATTCGGGGTTGAATTCTACTCGAGTAATAACTCTGAGTTATCTAATTTTAACACTTTTGAATTACAGAGCCAAAATGAGTCAATTTAAATCAAGTGTGTTAAGTACAAATCAACTTTGTAAAGTGTGATGACATTATAAGTAAAGTTTGCATTATTAGCTTGATTAGCTCTAAGGCTTATCTCGGTCAAAATTTAACTCTTAACTTTTTATTGACCCGTTTAAAGATCTTGTTTTGAGGTAGGAATTGATTAGAGGTAAGAATATCTTAAGACGTCTATTTCTTTTAAATTATTGATTTAAATTTCGTTTGTTTATTTTCCCTTCAAACATATTTAAGCGAAACAAAGTGAAATTTACATATTTCCCTCAAAAAAAAGTTAAATTTACATATTAGATTTATAAACCTACCTAGCTAAGCTCAAGCACAAGCACAAGCACAAGCACAAGCTCAAGCTCAAGCTCAAGCTCAAGCTCAAGCTCGAACTGTCTAGCCTTACAAAACCATAAGCTTAGCTTGAATTTGAGCTTAAAACCTTGGGTCATTCATAGTCGTTAATTTAAGTGGAAAGTTGGAAGAAACAAAAATGTGTACCACTAAGCTACAAGTGATCCGCAAGAACAGGCAATGTGAGCAAGAGTGATCGAATTAATGAGCTTGTATCGCTATCGCTTTTTGCCTCTTCTGCGGCCGATTTTTTGATTCAATGAATTTCAATAACCAGGACCACCCACCACCTGTTAGCTTTTCAAAACTATTACCAAAAGAAACCACACTTGACAATACCACATAATGTTAATCAAGATGAAAATGACTCGTTACCTTGAGTACAAAACATAATGTCAAGTACAAAAGAAAATATAAAATGTAATTGTGCGTCAAGGTTACAACTCTCATGTACCCTCTAGTCTCTAAATTGGGTGCAGGCTAAACCCATAACTGATTCAAGAACGCTGAAGAAAATATGTCCAATATTAGTCTCAAATCCCGGCTTCTTTTAAGTTAGACATGTCACGAAGATATATAATACCAATTACGTGTTATGATTCATTGATTATAGATAATGAGACATAAGATGTAACCGAGGGGAAAAGAAGATCTCGACTGCTAAAGAATAGTGTTTAACACAGTAGCTAGCGACACACACGTTCACTAGCACGTAGCACACTTTTGTTTGTAACATTAAGCTAGAAAGCAGAGACATCAATTCACCTTTGGCCATTAAAAGTAAAGAAAATTCACATACCAAAATCTTCCCTTTTCACAGTCTCGTCTTATCCACAGTAAATCGAAGTGACAATGGTGGTTAAAATGCAGGCGCTTTAGAGAGTAGACGAGGTAAATAGAGAATGGACCAACTGCTGCACTATGAGAGGTTCAGAGACGAAGATATTTAGACGCTAAAATCTCATTCCTGTCTTTTTCATATGAAAACTCCCAAAACCATAACCATCCTATGGTGGGTCTGCTATCAACAAGCAAAAATACCTGCACCCATAATAGCCGTTGAACGTATTCAAAAAGCAAATACAGCTGCAAGTCTGCAACTCGATCTGTGAATACGATAAAAATATAATACGGAGTATAAAATTGTACTTCATCTGTTTTAGAATAATTGACACAGTTAAACCAATTAACCTCACACTGTCACACATGCCAATTTGATCAGTGAATACGATAAAAATAAAAATTATACTTCATCCGTTTTAAAATAATTGACACAGTTAGATCAATTAATCTCACACATGCCAACCATAAAATTGACCAGTAATACATAAAAATATACACAAGTAATTAAGTATAAAACAAAAAAGACGGTACTATGTATTAATTCTAATTTAATAACATTTTATGTGATGACATTTGTGGTTTTTTATAGTAGTTGCAAGAAGATTACATAGATGTGTACATATATATGATATACTCCACAAATGAGTGAGAAAGCTTCCTACGATAACTGGCCCCATTGGCTTTAGATAAGCCATCATTAAAAACCTTCTATTAGCATGAAAGTGACAATAATATTACTTTTTTTTTACATGGCTGACTATATATCCCCAAACATGTCCTCTTATACAAGACTCTAAAACATATTCAATTCATGATCATAAGTACTTTGAGTTGAGAGTGGAGTTGTTTTCACTTATTAAAAGAAATATGATGATGCAAGGAAGAGAGCCCTCCCCAGAAGCAACAGAAGCTGATTTCGAGGTTGAGCCCTTGAGTGGCGAAGATGAGCTACCAACTGCAAGGAAGAGGAGGAGTAGGAACAAGAGGAGGTTTAGTGACGAGCAAGTTAAGTCACTTGAAACTATATTTGAATCGGAAACTAAGCTTGAGCCAAGGAAGAAGGTGCAAGTGGCTCGAGAGTTGGGGCTGCAGCCTCGACAGGTTGCTATATGGTTTCAAAACAAACGAGCTAGGTGGAAGTCGAAGCAGATTGAGAAGAACTACAGAGTACTCAAATCCAACTATGATAATCTAAAAGTTCGGCTAGAAGGCATCAAAAAAGAAAGAGAGTCCTTGCTGGAACAGGTATCTTTGCTTCTACTATACTCCCTAAATTTTTCTTGTATATTATTCTGCAGTAGTAGAATATGCAGACTAACAGTATGATTTTCAACAGTTGCAGGAACTACGTAGTCTATTAGAAAAATCGCATGACAGAAAGAATGTATGCAAGGATATTGAAGCCAACGACCAAGATATGAGCAGAGAAAATGGTGAAATTGATGCAGGAATAACAGCAAGATCAAGCAGCTTACAGGAAGAAATGGACAACCAAGGGGCACTTTACTCTGACGATGATAGAAGTGGAAATATAGCGTATTTGGGGCAGGAGGAGCCTGAACTTCTGAAAGTAAGCGAGCACATAGATGGTTCATTGATATCACCGATGAAATGGTGCAGCTTTGATGCCGGGAGTCTGTTTGATCCGACAAGTACCACTTCCCACTGGTGGGATACCTGGTCCTGATGCATCTGTTTAAAACAAAGTGACAGGAAATGAATGTGTTGCTCTTTGATTGGAGACGATAACAACGAAAGTTCAGACGGCATTCAACCAAGGCCCTGATTCTTAGAAGGTAACAAGGGATTACTCAACTATAGGTAGCTTGGCGATGCCACTGACAATGACAAAAATAAGTGCAGTGTTTTGTTATTTATGTGGTTGCATGATTGTGTGAGCATCTCTGTGTCTGACTAGAGATGAGAGAGCTAGTTTGTAGAAAACATTTAGAATTCAGTATGTATAGATTGTAAATTAGTGAAATGTTTTTAGAGAATAATAATTCACCAATTTTAGCATGAATCTATAAGTTTTATATTCATTTGCAACAACCTAAGATACAAAGATGATACTATAACTCAAATTCCACAGAATTCTTATATTAGTCTGCAAAATGCAAATAGAAGTTACTCATCAGGTGATCAGGAGCCTCAAGTACAGTCGACTCAGAAAGTTAGCACAAAAGTGAACAACAAAGTGAGACATATTTTAGATTCCTGATCAATCAACTAGGAAATTTATTAAAAAAAATAAACAACATGACCACACAATCGCGAATAGGAAAAAAAGTACTGTAATGAATATCATGAATATCTTAGATTCCTGATCAATCTACAAGGAACTTTAACCTTGATTATAAAATTTTAGCAACTGAAGCAAGAACAGAGGACTTCTAGTCATAGTATGCTATCTTCATGATTTGTATGTCATTCATTTCACAATTTCGCAGTCCTCAGAGCATGGGTATGCCTACAATAGAAATTAATATAATTGATCACAATAAGGCGGGAACTAGAATTCGAGCCAAATTGAATGAAGTGAGTTATGCATGCTGGAAGAGGACTAACACCTAGAAACTGAGCAAGTAGCCAACAACTCATGAAAGTATGAATAGTAGTATGCAAGATACCGCGAAACACCAAGCTCGTGCCTCCATATAGTAACACAAGAAGGCATATTCCAAAAAGCAATATCATGTTGCAGCATCTTTCTAGTGCAAGCAGTACAGTTGATATAAAAAGCTAAATAAACACCAACTAGCAGGATCAACCAATTTTCTATATCTAACTTCAACTTGCAATATTTTACTCTACAATTCCAATTTGTTAATGTGACCTTTCTATACATAGCCATATAGTCTGAAAGATGATCTACTTTAGGATTCTTAGTCAATTTAATATCAACAATGTCAAATTTCCATCATAAATTTAATTTATAATGTGATAATGCAGCTTAAATTAGCTCAATTCACCTATAATATGAAAAACGCATAGATTTATGATGATTTACATTTTGTATATGCAGTCCTTTATAAATTTAATCTATAATTTAGCATAATGAAATGATGCAGCTTAAATTAGCTCAATTTACCTTTAATATGAACTCCAATTTTGGTCCTAAAACATACCTATAGAAGTATAACTAAATTCATGAAATTGATCAAAATGAGGGACCCAAAAGCACTGAGAAATTGAAATAAGAAACATACAATGGATTAGGTAATATGGGGTCCTTGAGAAATTAATTAAAATCCAATGCTAATTAAAGGGCCAAAAGCAATTAAGGGGTACAAACACAAATTTTTGTTAAAAAAGTGAAAGCTAAAAATAAACGTCATTAGAATTAAGCAAGTGGGCAATTAATTAAAGTTACTAAGATTAAACAATTGACCAACATTATTATCAATATTAAAGCAAGATTAGGTTTGTAGTAGCAAGAAACAACAAACAAATTGTTAAAAATTAACAAAAGAAAACTAGTAAAATACCTTTGAAATTGATAATGTTGTGTTGGCAAGATGATAGTGACTGCAGTTTACTGTAAATTAAGATAATAATTTGCACCACATAATTCGAGACAAATACTTCATTTCATCTTCTCACTGTCGGTGGAATCTTTCAAATATAAAACCTCAATATTTATATAAAGTACATATTACTAAAATTGTTATTTTGATTAAACATTAGACAGTTTGGCCGAGTGGTCTAAGGCGCCAGATTTAGGCTCTGGTCCGAAAGGGCGTGGGTTCAAATCCCACAGCTGTCATTTTTTCTATTGTTTTGCCATATCTTGATATTACATTGTACTTTTCATTTTTGTAATCAACATAAGACACTTACTTGTGTTGTTCGATATAAGCCCAATTTAAAAAAATCTAAACCGTAATCACTCAATGGATCACTCTATCGAGTGACAAATTATATGTTTTTTTTTTTTTGACGAGTCATTAGTGTAATAAATAAACAGAATAATTAATCATTACTCCTTAGTCCGTATGTATACTCACATATCAGTTGTACCTATGTTCATATAAAGCTATTGCGAAGGAGATGGTAGAGAATTTATCTTGGGATTTTGTGGTCAACTACTCAACTGGTCATATGTTCGAGATTTTGAGGTTTTGTATAATGCTTATATAGTTATATGTGAGATATTTTCTACATATAAATCATTTTATTTTTTCATTGTTTTTAAAACGGATATATCTTTTCATTTAATATATACCTCCTTAACTCTTTTATTTTTTTTACTTGATTTATGATAAGATTTTTTGAGACTAATAAAATCCCAATTGACAATGTTTTTTCATATATACTGTGTGTTAATTACAAAAAAACATCAACCAAACATAAGCGTGTGAATATTATAAAATCAATCAAAATAAAAAAAAAAATTGGAGGGAGAATTATATACTACGGAGTATCAAGTTTACAAACATAATTCCCATAAAAAAAAATAAAATAAAATAAATTACAAACATAATTGTACTAAACCTGGCCTTTTGTTGGATTTGATCCATTAAAGTGTTAGAGGCTAATGTCAAACTGGCCAATTGACTTGGGAGGCCCAAAACCTCTCTTCGACATGTTGAACTTCCTATATAGGCTATACTCAATAGTTTACCCGAAACAACAAAAGCTGATAAGAGATTTTTAGAGTGTACATTACAAATTTACAATTTCTTGAGTTTAACTTAAAAGTGGTAAAGTTGATAATTTGACTGATAAGATTAAGTTTTAAGCTAGACCAATCATATTTTTGGTTGTTTGACTTAACAAAGTACGAATAACCATAACAGGCTGAAACCTTGACTAATGTGCTTATATTCCATAACATGCCATAAGTTCATTAGATATTTGGAGTACTCCACTCCATAACAAGTATGGAGTAAGGACTTGTTCTCATTGACTGAACTGAGTTGAGCTGAACTAAACTAAACTGAGCTGAGCTGAGCTGAAATGAATATTTTATAAGAGAAGGAAATTAAGAGCTGAACTGAACTGACTGAACTGAGCTGAACTGAACTGAATTTCAACGTGAGAGAACAGGCCCTATATACATGCAATAATGCATCATAATATCTACTACAGTCATTCTGTCAAGTAGCTCAACATGCATTGAATATTTAAGCATTGAATAATCTTTTTGGTAATTCATCAAAATTACAGGAAATTAATTTAGCTCACTCCACCAATATATACATGGTTTTAGGTTTTTATAACTTAAAACAAGTTTAAAGTCAATTTGATGACCCCTATGGCCCAAATTATGCCTATAATAGCTTTTACTTTGCCTATAAATGCTGTAAATTCATTTTTTTGTGCAAATAATGTCACATTTTACACTCACAAGTAACCAAATATACTTATTTTTAAGTTTTATAACTTGAAACTGGTTCAAACAGTCAATTTTCTGAAGTTTTGACATCAATTGCATGACCAAAAATGACCCTAATATGCCTATTATTACTTTAACCTTTTCTCACTTTACATACTAATTAATTACTTGGTTTGAGTTGTATGTAAATTGGTTTTACGTCTCACGCACTTCTCTTTTTATGGCCTTGTTTGGCAAATGGCTGTTGGCGGTTGGCTGTTGGCTGGTTCACTTGGCTTGTTTGACCAGCTGGAATGTTTGGCTATTTATAATGGCTTTTGAAATTGGCTGTTTAAGCTGGCTGTTTATAAAAGTGTTTGGTAAATTAATTGTTGGTTGTTGGCTGTTTATTAGATAATTTGTGGGCCAACAAGCCAAAAGCCAACAAAAAACTACTCAAAGCAGCTTTTTCATTTTGGCTTTAAAGCTAGCTTTTTCGCTAAAAAGCCAATTACCAAACACATTTTTTGGCTGTTTGACCACTTTAAAAAGCCAAAAGCCAACCATAAAGCCATTAAAAAGCCAATTACCAAACATGGCCTATATGAAGTAGGACATGGTGTTAGACTGTTAGTGTATTTTTATCATTATAACCTAATGTTTAATTATGTGGAACCATTAGTAATGCTTCTTTTGGCTTACATACTTAATGCTTTTGTTTTATTTACACTCTTAGTACTTGAATTCCTAAGCAATTTAAAGCTGATTAGCTATTATTCCAACTTTAATTACTATATTAGGCAATATATATTAACACAGCGCAGCATAACAATTCAAATCCGAAAAGCAAATGCAATAAAAGATGTTATAGTCAGTTTTTGCATGCATGATCAACGTAGAGGTATTTATACAGCCTAATTATTATCAATTGCTAATTACACTCTCGAAATTACTAATGTCACACCTAAAGATGCTAATTACACATTTATACATAAGGTGACACTATATAAACTGTAACAAGCCACAACTATTGAACTACCTCTACATCTAATCGGTAATCACTCTCACACACATAAGGTGTCACTCTCAACGAACACTGCTTCTTCTAATCCCTCTACCACTTAATTTCTCTTTCCTCCAAAAAATCAGAGTTCTAGAGAGAGAAACAAATTAAACCAAGCTTAAGAGTCTGCGTTTTGAGTCTATTTCTCTTCTTCGTTAACACGTACTTCAAAAATATTTGCTGCCGGTCGTAAAAAAACCAAGCAGTCAAGCATACACGTTAACACGTACTTCAAAAATAGTCGTCTTTGCCTTTGCCTCCGGTCGCTACCTGGCATTTGTAACCAAGGTAAAATATTTGCTGCTATATATTAATATATTTATTAGTATATAGGGTTCAATCTGTGGTGAATTTAAAATGACATTTTTGAGTTTATGCATGATCAAGTCAATATATAATTTTTTTCGAAAGTCAATATATTATTATTAGGGCATGAAACAAATTAAAGTGGGAAATATTTTTAAATATCTAAATGACCAATTAGAAGAATACACATCATCTTATTTTTGTTAGATGCATAATGTTAGTGGCTAACGTCAACGAACCTGGGTAGTTTACTTAAGAGGTCCAAAACCTCTTTTCCAGACACCTTTTAATATGTGTGCAATATATATATAATATATAATATAAATTTATTTTTAGGATTGTTAAGTCATAATGAAAGTTTATATAAATGTTTTTTTATTAATAATTTATTATTAATAATTTATGATAATAAATTCATTTACTTTTGATAAAGAATTAACTTAAATTTGTTTGAACCCACCAACGTATAGAAGGTAAAGTTATGGACATATATATTAGATTATATGGGTTATTGATGTGAATGCATGCTTATTATATATATATACTGGTATTAATTATTAAATTCATATGCACTAGCTAGTTTATGAGCACCTCATGCATTTACAATATTTACCTCTTAAAATAACTAGCTAGTTTCTAATTACGTATGTTTTCAAATTTTCAGAAATGACCCTCTAATTTATGGCAACACTTGCAATGATCAAGGCTCAGTTGATTCTAGGCTTCTAGTCGTGATCGCCCTTGCATACGCATACATAGAGTAGAGAAATTTTAAGATACAGAATATGGTTGCATATACTATGACTATCGCAGCCATATTCCTTGTACTGTTGGCTGTCATCTTCGAATGGTAAGCACATTTCGATTACTCTATTAATCTACTTTATTTTATTGTGTATTTAATAAAGAGTATTTCGTTACTAATTGATTTTTATTAAAATAATTTCGTTTTCCGAAGGGGAAAGAATCCCCAAGAACGATCCCAACTCACTTGGAAAATGATGGGATTAGGTTTCTTCTGCGGCCTTATTGGGTAAGTTACGTTTTAACTTTATTATAATTAAAATTATAATATTTCTCATATATATAAATAATAGCATTTCACCAATACTTATTTTACTCCACCGAATCGACCCCCTCCCGAACCAAAACCAAAACCACCCCCCGGAATCCGCCCCCAACCCCATTCCCTCCACCGAATCGACCCCCTCCCCTTCCCCTACAGCGTTTTCGGCCTCCCTAACCCTAAATCACCGCCCCAAAACCACGAAAAACGAATTTAGGGTTGGTGGCTGATTGGTTTTATCGTGAGGGTTGGTGGCTGATTGGGTATTTGGGTGGCTAGGGTTTGCGATTTAATTTGTGGTTGGATGGAGAACCTTATGCGCTTATGGGTGAATAGGGTTTGAGCTGGAATCGAGCTAGGAATGGGGTCGTTTTTGATTCGTGGTTGTGTGAAGGTGTTCGCTGGAATCGGGCTGGGAAAGGGGTTCGTTCTTAGTGGTTGTGCGAAGGTGAGGAGGTGTTGGTGGCGTTTGGGAAGGAGGTGAGCTGCTGGTGGAGTTCGCGGCTGCCGTGGGATTCTTTGGGCACCAACATTGATGGGAAATGGAGGTTGGATGGTGGCAATGAGGGTGGTTGAAGATGGAGCGGTGGCGGTGAGGTGGTTGGACGGTGGTTGGGCTCCACTAACGGAAATAGTAACGACCGTCAAATATCTAAAATTTTGGGATTTGGGTGGTAGTAAAATAAAATAAAAAATTAAAGGGGTAGCAAATGTAAATTAAGGTCCTTTCCCTGATAGCAAATGTGAAATTTTCCTTAAACAAATGAATTACTTGAATAGATGTTGCAGTGTTAAACATCTCTCGCACATATGTTTAGAACATATCGTTTTTTCGGAGAGACAATTATCTAATGTTTTGTTGTAGCTACGAGGATAATTTCTCTTATTGTACATGAAAAACTAAAAACTCTTACAATGAGAATGATTACGGTTTTGACATTTTATGATTTATTTCAGAAAAGGATTACAACTTTGATTAATACTTGTATTCCCATTTCATTTTCTCTCTCTTGTTTTCAATTTGGTGCCACTATTTTCACAAAATACTTTCGCTCTTCCCCTCTTCATTTTGGCTTCAAGTATTTTTTTTTTCCCTCCTAATACAATTTTATATTATTTTGACACACCCTTTATTCATATTGACACACTTCCATGTGAGAGGAACATAAAAAACTTTGCTCTCACATAGGGTTAGAGCTGTCAATGGGGCGGGTTGGGGCTGATGTTGGCCTTCCCATCCCTATCCCCGCCTAACATTTTCATCCCCATCCCTATCTCCATCCCCGCGGCGGGTCCAATATTCAACCCCATCCTCGCCCCGACGGGTACAATTCCAAAATCATCCCCGCCCTACCCCCGACTTGGATATCCATCATCACCTAATCCCCACCAAAGACCCGTATAATCCCACCCAATCTCCGTCTCTCAAATACACAATCCTACATAATTAATACCGATTATAATAATAATAAAAAAAACATTCTTAATATTAGACACATTTTTGTTTATAATATAAGTGTATTACAAAGTATTATAATTAATATTTTATTTCACGTAATTATTTTATAAAATAGTATAAAAGTATATAATTTTGCTTTTAAAGATATATAGATGTGGGTATGAGGAGGGGATGGGGCGGGTACGAATTGGCGGGGCGGGGCGGGGCGGGGATGAGGCGAGTACAACTTAAAATCCACCCCTGCCCTATCACCCATGACGGGTATGGTCTTTATCTCCATCCTCGCCCCACCACCCGCCAAATCGAGACCCATCCCTGCCCCATTGACATCCCTACATAGGGTGTGTCAAAATCAATTAACGATGTGTCAAAATCATTTCTTAGACGTAGAGTTCGCCTAATCCGAAATAAGGTCATACATACAAAGAAAATAAGGGCATCACTGCACCCGAATCCGACTTTTAATGATTTTAATCCTAATTCTCAACGGCTCATCTTTTCTATTCCCAATTTCCCACCACAAACAAACTTTGCAAGAAAAAGAGAACAACAAGGCAACAACAATGGCACTCTGTGGTCACTCCACACTAACAGCATCAGCAGCAACGATTCACACCAGATGTTTCAGCGCTTCAAAAGAAACCAATCTTTCAAAACCCTCTTTGAAGCTTCCCCTTTTCTGGCCATGGCAAAAGGTAACTTCTAATCTAACTCTTTAATCATTCAGACCCACCAAGTGTTTGATTAAATGCCTAAGAGAATTTTAATTTCCATTTTTCTATGAAATCTAGGTCAAATTGGGCCCTCTTAGTGTTTCTCCAATGGGGTTTGGTACCTGGGCATGGGGGAATCAACTCTTGTGGGGTTACCAAGAATCAATGGACAATGAGCTTCAACAGGTTTTCAATCTTGCTGTTGATAATGGCATCAATCTTTTTGATACTGCTGATTCTTATGGAACTGGGAAGTTAAATGGGCAAAGTGAGAAGCTTTTGGGCAAATTTATTCGTGAATATAAAGGTTAGTTTGTTTATGTTTTACACTCTTCTTGTTGGGGTTTGCCCATTTATAGGGATGCTTTAATTGCATTTGTTTTCGATGGGACACGATACTATAGAATGTTGTGCATTGAAAGATGATGTGGTTATATTGACAAATAATTGTTAAATCAGTGCTAAAATGAAGAAAACTCTGTGTGTATGCAATATTATGAATACGATGCATCCCTTGAAATCATCAGTTTACCACAGGATTGAATGATTATAGGATATTGCTGATTGTGTTTCTGGACAATGGGCCAGCTTGCACTTGCAACTAAATAGGAGTATTATATGAAAATAATGTCTTATAGTTTGAAGTTGAGGCGTGAAAGGCATAGATAGCTTGTAATTATGCAAGTGGAAATGGGTATTGATTGAATTGGTGCTGTTAAAGGTTGGATAAGGAAGTTGCATGAGATACTAGTATATCTTATAAGTTATAAGTGATTGTGGTTGGATAAGGATGTTAAAGCCACACTTGTATGTGATATTCGTGTATCTCATAAATCATAAGTGATTTGTTTCAGGATGATGTGGGTAATCAATATAAATCAGATCAGTCATACTATAATGTAGACACAAGAAATCTGTTAATGTATTGAGCAGACCATCTAGAGGTTGTTGGGAAGTTGTATCTGTTTCATTGAAGAATGACTAGAGTTTGCAAGTGGCTTGTTTTTTACCCCACTATAGACATTTTCTTAATAAAACAAGGAGGATTTGATATACATGAAACATACTGCTCTTGGGAAAATATTTACGAACTATGACAAAGCCTATCAAGAGGGGGAAACTCATCAATTGTGAGATAAAATTACTGAGTAATCATTAGTTTATAAATCAAGTAAATTTATGCTGAAGTAAAAAAAAGAAACTAGTAAGTTATGTCACCAAAGTAGCTGATAGAAGCCCAAAGTAACCTGAGCCCAAAGTAACCTGGAATAGAAGCCTTCAAGGAGATAGAAAACAACTAGGGTGTTTCTATAGGAAAAGTTCACAAGATACCATTTTACTTTTGCAAAATACACAAGATACTCATCATATCTAACTTAATGCAGTATATACCCCTACTTATAAATCATACACAATACATGAAAAAACATAACAATCTGTTTGCATTATTTATCTTTTTTGAATTAAATCCATATGCATTCTATGTTACTTGGACTCTTTATTTTACGCTAAGTACATGTGTCGGACCCTCGAACCTTGGACATGGATAGGACACTTTATTTTAGTTCAAAATTATGTAATTTATTCACAATATAGCCGAGTTAGACTCTTGGGCACGTACCCATGGCTACCCGAGTCTGAGTAACATGCACTAATGATATTTTTTTTGAAACAAATCTATATGCATTATTTGATAGAAACGAAAACCAAATTTTTTAAAATTAAGATCAGATGAGTGTCACACAATTAACGGGTTGTTGAACTTGTTCCACGTCATTATTAATTGACAGAAGTTTCTATATGTATTGTGTAAATTTTGATAGTAGAGGGGGTGTATGGTACATTGGTGCACAAAGCTAGACATAAAGTATATCCTGTGAAATATGTGAACGTATTCATAAAATCTCTCTGTTTTGAACATTGCGTTCATGAACAATGCAATTTCGTCTTTTAATATGTCATGGACTGTTACATTATTGTTGTCTTTACATTGATTAATATTTGAATTTTAAATCTGATAAGTCCCCAAAGTATTTAGGTCAATACATAAGGCTAGATAAATGGACTAAATGAGCATAGATGTATTAAACAGAATCAATCAAGCCATATGTCTGCATGGGTTAGATCATTTGTTTGACAAAGAAAAAAACATTAGTGCTGTTAATATACTAATGAATATGATTTAACAGGGACAAAAAGAAATTAGGAGTATTTTAGGAAGTAGGTTTCCGGACCCGGGTTAATTGCAACTTTTGCAAGTGATACTTGCTTGTTGCAGCGCAAGGAATCTATTTAATCTTATCCTTCTTGATTCTGTTGCAATTTCTAATATTTTTTGCTTTGTTTGTTGTTGCGGACGGTTCCTTGTGATGATTCATATTATTTGACCCCAAATTATTTTAGGACTTATTGTGATTATTGTCATAAATGATAGTTCAACAACTAGCCACTGACAATTTGAATCATCATAGGCATTTTCTTAGAATTAACATCTAGAGGCCTTAATGCCTTGAAAGATTTTTATATAATGATAATACTACTCAGTAGTTATTTTTGATGGGAAAACCAGCTATTTAATGACAACCCTTAAGTTCTAACTTCATATTAATAGCCTTTGAGAAACTATAGAATTGTATGCGCTTTAGTGCTGCAGATTGTCTAGAATACGATTCTTCTAGGGATATATTAGGTGTGTGTTTGATCTTCTAAAGATGTCATTATGTATCTCAAACTCAATAGAACAGGGACATCTTTCAATGAATGTTTAAGGACTTTTGTTATTTTTTTTTCAATTTTTTTTTAGGGCTCACCATTCACCTTGTATACTTGGTTCTTGTGGGTAGAGCATGTGTAGCTAACTTCATCTAGTGGGAAAATGGATAGTTTGGTTTGCCTATAAATTGGTACAGTTTGCATTTTTTACCACAATAATGTCTATGTTTATTTATTGCCTTTTTATGATAAA
The DNA here is from genome assembly GCF_948465745.1 of Chenopodium album. Lineage (NCBI taxonomy): Eukaryota > Viridiplantae > Streptophyta > Magnoliopsida > Caryophyllales > Amaranthaceae > Chenopodium > Chenopodium album. Next base: position 34,710,565 of record NC_137856.1, on the reverse strand, counting down.
TTTCAATAGCCTGAATTGTGAATGCTATCAACTAAAACAGCATTTGACATGCCTTTTTTTTCTTTTCTTTTCTTTTCTTTTCTTATAGGGAAGAAAGGATTGCGGGATAATATTGTAATTGCAACAAAGTTTGCTGCATATCCATGGCGATTAACTCCGGGACAATTTGTGAATGCTTGCAAGTATGCCTCTTGTTCTCTGAGTTACCCCCCACCCCCCTCTGCGGTTCAATTTGAACAAATAGAAAATTATGGGTTTCTGATTTCAGAATAATTAAAAATAAATTTGCAGCTAATTTGAGATTATGTTGATTAAAAAAACCTGCGCGCACATGCTATTTTAGTGTTATGATCTTGTAATACTGGAACTGATAGTCTGATAGTGTTTGATAGTCTGATGTTTCAGGTCTTCTCTAGATCGAATGGAACTTGAGCAGATTGGGATAGGGCAACTGCATTGGTCAACTGCAAATTATGCTCCATTGCAAGAGATGGCTCTTTGGGATGGATTAGTAGCAATGTATGAGAAGGTTATACTTTATGATGTGTAGTCTTTCACTATGCCTCCCCTTTGCCCCTGACAGCTATCATTTCAAGAAGTTGAATTGTGCTGCAAACTTTTATTAATTTTATTTTTCATCTGTGAACTAACTCTTTTGAGTTATGATGGCATTATTAGCTATAAAATGATATGGATCATGGGATGATCTCATGATTTTGACTGCAGGGGTTGGTTCAAGCAGTTGGTGTAAGCAATTATGGTCCTAAGCAACTTGAAAAGATTTATACATATCTCAATAATAGAGGAGTTCCTCTATGCTCTGCTCAGGTACACAGCTTATGGCCATTTTATTATTCATTTATTGAGCAGAATTATCAGAATAGCAAGGGTTTTTAGACGATTTCATTTTAAGTGTGGAGATAGCTGCAATTTTTGTTCATGTGAATGGGGGGGGGGGGGGGGGTAGACAAGGTACATTTTCATTGCTGATAACCATCTGGTCAAGCTCTGCTGATCTTTGCATTTTGCTTCATACTTGCAGGTGCAGTTTTCTTTGTTAAGCTTGGGAGATGAGCAGATGGAGGTAAAAAATATGTGTGATTCTTTGGGCATCCAGTTAATTGCATATAGTCCTTTAGGGCTTGGGATGCTTACTGGAAAATATACTCTTTCAAATTTACCAAGTGGGCCCAGGTACATCTCAATTACCAGTTGATCTCTTTAATTTTGCCCGTGTGCATTGGGGTTCATCTGATAAGATAATTTCAATAAAACAGGTCCCTGTTGTTCCGGCAAATCCTCCCAGGACTGGAACCTTTACTGCGTTGTTTAAATGCAATAGCTAGTAGGCGTCAGAAAACAATGAGTCAAGTATGTAAAATTGACTCCTTTTGGCCACTGCTTGAATTTTTTGTTGTGACATGCTAATATGGTCAGTATATGTCACATCAAGTAAGATATTCGATTTGCCTGTATATAATTGCCTATTTTAGGTTCCTTAGATTGTATTGGCATATTCAGACTCTTTGTTGTTGTTTAATATACCATGAAGCAAAAAACAGGGGAGTATGGGAACTGGTTTCTTGGAGTTAGCTGTGATTCCTTCCCTGCTTTCCTTCTGAGAGACCAGGGTTCAACTTTCATTTCTGGAAGAGGGTTTAAGGATGCATCACCACTATCTGCCTATCTGATGCCTAGGCATGGGGATAGGCCTTTCTTAAGATTAAAACAAAAGTAGACCTTGAAGCTACAGTAATTATGCTCTGATTGTTAGCACTATAATTCAATAATATTGGTTTAAGCATAATTGTATAAAAGAAAAGGTGACATTATGCCTGTGTTGGAGATTTTTTTTTTCTTTTCAAAATCAGTTTCCACTGGTTTCTTCCCTCTTTATCTCTGGATATGATGATTAGACAAGTAAGCTTTTGGGAGAATTAGGCTAAGGCTAATTTATTACATTTAACTCTTGCTTTATTAAAATTTGAGAATAGCAAGTGCTTTGCTAGCTGCCCAATGTAGACATAAACTGAGAATATGATAATCTTCTGTTAATTTTATACTCCTTTGGTCCCATAGTAAACTTTCACATAACACTTCTGTTATCCCTAATTTTCCCTCTATGATCAACTAACCAATTTTAGAGATGGCAAAAGTCAACTATGAAGTCCTGGAACAGAAGGAATACAATCCGATGCTTTGTACGAGTTTGTGCTGTTGCAAGACAAGCTCTTGAATACATCGATGTATGCATCAATTTATCAAGGGAGTATTGACCGTTAGTAATCAGAATAATGCCAATATGCCATGATAGCCTTTTTTTCCCCCCGAGGAAAATAGAACTTACTTTTTTGGTATGAAGTTCAATTCTTTATACTAATTTATTTCAGAACATAATTAACTTGACATATGAATTGGTAGAGTTTGAAAAATATATTCAAACTAAATCATGTTTACTTGTTCTTTTCTAACTTAGATGATAGAAGAACTAACTGAGATTGATGTTTGGGTATAATGTTTCCATTAATGTATCCATAACATTGCATATGAAACTATGAAAGGTATTAATAGTGTTTACGTTACCAGTTTCTTGTTTGCATTTATATTTTTTAATCATGCTCACATTGCTCAGTTCCTAATTTATCAATAGTCAGCAGATAGCAATTAACTGGTGCATCAGCAGGGGTACAATTCCCATACCAGGTGTCAAAACTATCAGACAAACCCATGAAAATTTGGGTGCACTTGGTTGGCGTCTCAGTAAGGATGAAATAACTCAATTGGAAGATGCAGCACTCCAATCTCCTAGAAAGATGATCCAGAATGTATTTCAGACCAGGTAAAATGACTTGGCAGTATGCTTTTGGCATTTTGATCAATTGATGGCTACTTCATTTAGCTTATGATTAAGCTCTATAAAAGTTAGTAGTATGACTTTTCAAGTATTCTTGACTTTTTGAAACTCGCAAAGGTCCTTTTAGTGAATAAGATATTACTCATCTAGTCCTACTCCCGTCCCTAAATAGTACTGTACTTCATATTTATTTATTTTTTTACTTGCAACGTTTTGACTTTTTGTAATTTGTACTTTTCACATTTCCACTTTGACCATTTTTTTTTTTTTTTTAATTTTTTTTTTATTTTTACAAATACCATATGGAAACTAATATTACGGAGTATTATGTAAATGTCATTGATATTGGTCTTAAAGTATATTTTTAAAATATAAGCCTTTTAAAATTAAGGTTAAAGTAATTAATGGTCAAAGTTTTATGTTGATAAATGTGGAAGCCAAAAACCAAAATGGTACGAGTTTTAAAGGCCTTATCAAAATATGATGTATATATTGAGGGAGTTGCATATGTGACATTGTTCAATTTTGTCATTGCAACTAGTACAAAAGAATCTTAAAAAGCTGCAGTGCCTTTTACTTAACCTCCAATGTCTCTTTGAAAATTCAGGTAACCCCAATTTCTTGCTTGCAACTACATACATGGCGAAAATTCCTGAAGATGATACCCATCATTTTGATAAAGGTAATTCAATTCAATTATGGGTTTTTGGCAACATGTGAATTCTCTGTTCTTATACTACAATCTAGTTCAATTTGGCCTGTTTGGTAAATTTCAAATGCTTGTTAAGAGCTAGAAGATGATGAAAGTACATTGTCTCCTTGCTATACGCTCTTACAGTTGTAAAATATTACCTGATATATTCTTACTTCTTAGCCGTTCAGATAGTAATATTCACTTGATAGAATCCTTAAGCACAGTAAGATATTCAAAAAAGAAAAAAGAAAAAAAAAAAAAAAAAAAAAGAAAGAATAAAGAAAAAAGAAAAAAACCATCAATCTGTTCATCATTGGAGCGAGACTGGATGTTTTTGTTTGCTTACAAATCCTTGTACATTACTAGCATAAATTTTGATGTCCTCACTAAACAAGGCTGCAATCTTAATCTTTGTTGTTTGACCAATCAGCTTTGAAAAAGAATTTACTTAAGGATCAAATTCTTCACAATTTTGTGAAACCAATAAACCAAATTATTATATGGATGTCATAACCTGCAGGTATATACTTCGTATATATTTAGGGGACTATCCGCAAGCAAAGAAGACTTGCATTTTGATGTCAAAAGCAGAAGCTTGGAGATTGTTGTGGGATGTTTCTTTGAAATCATCCGATCGTGTGTTTTGTTAATGCAGTAAGCAAAAACTAACTTCAAAGTATTATTACTCTCTTATAGTTACCCAGATACTTGAATTCACTGCTTAGAGACAATTATTGAGTAAACTTGAATCAGTATTTTATACACCAGTATATGTATTCATTCATCATACAACTTGATGAATTTTATTACAATCTCAGGTATTAATCGTACCATTAAAAAAATTATAGATTCAGTAAGGCTTTGCCTTGTATAGATACTTCATAAGGTAATGAAAATATTATTTGAAATTCCCATCTTCAGTTTATTTTTTTGTTACCTCTTGCAAACTACTGCTCGTCCATTCATCCCACTAGCAAGATTCATGCTAGCAAGATTCATGGTTTGGATGGAAGTCTCTTCCTGACCGTCATAAAACCTTGAAGCCAAACAATCAGTGGCAAAAATGCTACTACTTGCATACTCCTTGTCGCCTCCCATAATTGGCATGGCTACTCCCATCTTCACTCGACTCACGTAATCATCCCTATAAGTTTTTCCCAACACACCATCAACCCTGTTAGTCAATGAATAGAATTTGAATCCGAGGTCGAGATGAGCATAGCAATCCTCCTTGGTTATGTCATAGTTATGTGCCCTAGATTCTTCATTGGTAATGGGTACTACTTTGGCTGTGATTTGAAGTTTTCCTTGCACTTGAATGATGATACTATTGGTTTCACTCGTCCTTGTTATGATGACTCGTGGCATTGTGGTGGATGACCATCGAGAACCTTGAGTTTGTTTCAAGAATATGGGCTCTCCATCAAAGGCCAATGAGAGGCTATCTTTGGCATCATTCCATTCAGAAGTCTTTGCGGCGCCTAAGAAGAGGCGATGGTTGTCGAACAAGATTCCAATGGATTGGACCCATGTGAAGTCGCGACTCATCTTTATATTTCTTTTTCCAATGAAGTGTGCATTGATGTGGAGATTTGGGTCGCTTACAAGGCAAAAGTCTTCATTCTTCTTACCATGGAAGTAAAAGGTAATTCCATCTCCTCCTATGAAGCGAGGGTCTTGACATACGGCTCCTGGGTAGTCACAATCTAAAATATACAAATATATAAAATTAGTGATCAATTTAATCAATTAGAACATGATAATAAAGAAAATAATTTAACTTTTAGGATCACCAAATTAACTTTTGGATTCAAACTACCATTCTTCATGTGTAGTTTCAATATAACGTGTAAGGTATACTAAAAAACTTACTACAAACGGGCTTGCAAGTGACACAATCAACTTGACAAGAAGTAGGGCAACTGGCTGGGCAAACATGCTCTTGGTTATAACATTGGTTGTAGTCCTTGTTCTTGCATTTAACTCTCTTTCTAGAATTATGAGAAGTAGAAGGTGTTGGTGAGGTTGATGACGATGAGGATGAGGAAGAGGAAGAGGAGGAGGAGGAAGAGGATGATGATGATGATGACGACGACGAAGACGACGATGATGATGATGAAGATGAGTTATATCCATTATTGGAACTAGATGTATTTGATGGTGGTGATGTGGTTGACGGAGTAGGAGATAATATTGGTGGTGATGGGGTGGATGGAGTAGGATATGGTTGGGGTGATGATGGTGGTCGAGTTGATGGATTAGATGGAGAAGGTTTTGGTGATGATGGAGTAAGAGATGGTGTTGAAGGGGTCGGAGATTTAGGAGATGGTGATGGGGTTGGGGATGAATTATTAGAAGAATTAGATGGTGCTCCCGATGATGAAGATGAGGAGGATGATGATGAAGACGAAGATGATGATGACGACGAAGAGGATGAATTGTATCCTGAATTAGAAGAAGGTGTATTCAATGAAGGTTTTGGTGGGGTAGGTGATGGTTGGGATGATGGAGTAGAAGGAGGTGACTGTGAAACCGGCGATGGTGATGGCGATGTTGGTGTAGACGAAGGAGGTGTTACAGATGGTGGCGTACGAGATGGAGTTGAAGGTGATGGAACCATAGGTGATGGTGATGGTGATGGAGATAGAGAGGAAGATGGTGGGGTCGATGGAGCAGGAGATTTAGATTGTGATCCTGATGATGAGGAAGAGGACGACGACGACGACGATGATGATGACGATGATGATGATGATGATGATGATGATGAGGAAGAGGAGGAGGTTGAGTTATGTCCTTCATTAGATTGAGTATTTGGAGGTGATGGTGTGGCCGATAATGGAGTAGGCGACGGTGCTAAAGATGGGGATTTAGTTGATGGTGGGGTTGATGGAGATTTGGGAGGTGATGATGTTGGTGATGATGGATAAGAGGGGATTGATGGAGATTTGGGAGATGATGATGGAGTAGGTGATGAAATTGAAGGTGGTGAAGATTTAGGAGCTGGTGTTGGGGTTGTTGGAGAATGAGAATTAGATGGTGTTTTAGATGACGATGACGATGATGATGAAGAGGAAGAGGCAGAAGAGGATGATGATGAAGAGGAAGAGGCGGAAGAGGATGATGACGAAGATGAAGAATTATCTCTATGTGATGGAGTTGGATGTGCAGTTGTCGGAGATGGAGTAGGAGAATGGTGTGTTGTTGGTGGTGGTGATCGTGGGGTAGATGGAGTATTAGGAGTTGATGTTGGTGGTGACGATGGGGGCATTGATGGAGTTGGTGATGGAGTAGGCGATATTATTGATGGTGGTGGAGTTTTAGGAGATGTTGATGGAGTTGTTGGAGTATGAGAATCAGATGGTGTTGCTCCATGCGACGATGATGATGATGAGGCGGACGACGACGAAGACGAAGACGAAGAGGAAGAGGAAGAAACAGAGGAGGATGATGAAGAAGATGAAGAATTTGAAGATGAAGAATTATCTCCATGTGATGGAATTGGAGATGTAGTTGTCGGAGATGGAGTAGGTGAATAGTGTGTTGATGGTGGGGGTGATCGTGGGGTAGAAGGAGTATCAGGAGTTGATGTTGGTGGTGACGATGGGGGGATAGATGGAGATGGTGATGGTATTGAAGTTGGTGGAGATTTAGGAGATGGTGATGGGGATGTTGGAGTATGAGAATTAGATGGTGTTCCATGCGATGACGATGACGATGATGATGATGATGATGAGGAGGAGGAGGAGGAGGAGGAAGAAGTTGAAGAGGAAGAGGCAGATGATGATGATGATGATGAATTGTCCTCATGTGATGGAGTTGGAGATGCAGTTGTCGGAGATGGAGTAGGTGAATGGTTTGTTGGTGGTGGTGATCGTGGGCTTGATGGAGTATTAGAAACTGATGATGGCGGTGAAGATGGAGGGATTGATGGAGATTTTTGAGATGGTGATGGAGTATACGATGGTATTGAAGGTGGTGGAGATTTAGGTGATGGTGATGGAGTTGTTGAAGTATCAGAATTAGGTGGTCCCCCAGAAGATGAAGATGAGGATGAGGAGGACGAGGAAGAAGAAGAGGCAGAAGAGGATGACGATGATGACGAAGATGAAGAATTATCCCCAGATGATGACGGTGTAGATGGAGCTGGAGATGCAGTTATTGATGGTGGTGATTGTGTTCTTGACGGAGTAGAAGAAGTAGGTGGTGGTGAAGATGTATGGGATGGTGTTTGTGACAGGGGAGAAGGAGATGGTGCTAAAGGTGTTGATGAAGATGGTGTTGGGGTATGAGAATTATATGATGGTATCTCAGATTGTGGTGGAGTTTTATCCCCTGTATTTTTAGCCTTATCATTTTCCACATCGTCATCTTTCTTACCACCCTTTTTATCTTTATTTTTTTCCCCACTTTCATCTTGGGTATCTTCACTACCTCCCTTAGAATTTTCACCGTCTTTGTGATTCTTCGAACCATCTTTAGATGATGGTAATGATCCTTCTGCGATGGAAGGTGCCTCATATGTAGGTGATGATGATCCTTTATTAGAAGGTGAATCATTTCCATCATCGTCTCCTTTTTTACTTTCTTTATCTTCATCATTTCCTTTTTTATCATCTTTGTTCTCTTTTTCCTCTTCATTACCAGCCTTTTTCTTATCGTCTCCTTTCTTGTCAACATTTTTGTCATCTTCTTTTTTCCCACTTTCATTTTTTATATCTTCTTCTTTATCTCTTTTGGAACTTTCACCGCCTTTTTTACCTTCTGAATTCGAATCCGAATCCGAATCATCTTTAGATGACGATGGTGGTGATGATCCTTTTGGAGTAGAAGGTGTAGCATATGTAGGTGATGATGATCCTGCATTAGACGAAGATGAATCATCGTCATCATCGTCTCTCTTTTTACCTTCTTTATCTTCATCAGTTCTTTTTTTACCACTTTCCTTCACATCGACTCCTTTTTTACCTTCTTTGTTTTTTTCTTCCCCTTCATTACCATCCTTTTTCTCATCATCTCCTTGTTGACCACTATTTTTATCATCCCCTTTTTTCTCACTTTCATCCTTGTTATCTTTTTCTTTACCTCCTTTGGAATTTTCACCGCCTTTTTTACTATCCAAACCACCTTTAGATGGCGATGATGACGGTGGTGGTACCGATCCTTCTGCAGTAGAAGGTGTATCATAAGTAGGTGGTGATGATCCTGTATTAGATGAAGATGAATCATTTTCAACATCTCCTTTATCATCTTTTTTGTCTTCACCAGCTCCTTTTTTACCATCTTTGTTTTCTTTTTCGTCTTCATCACTAGATTTCCCCTTATCTTTTGCTTTTTCACCACCATTTTCATCATCTTCTTTTTTCTCACTTTCATCATTGTTATCTTCTTCTTTACCTCCTTTAGAATTTTCACCACCTTTTTTACCACCTGAACCATCTTTAGATGATGGTGATGATTGTGAATTATATCCAGGCGGAGTTGGTGATGATCCCGCATCTGTCGGAGGTGTATCGTATGTAGGTGGTGATGATCCTGCATCAGACGAAGGTGAATCATTTTCAGGTGGAGTGGAGGATCCCTTGTCACCATCACTTGATGATGATCTAGAAGAACAAATTGGCTTGCATGAAGCACATTCTACTTCACAACTGTCTGGACAAAACTTAGGACAAACATGTTCCAAGTTATAGCACATCTTGTACTTTTTGATCTTACATGATGCTCTTGAAGGATTTTTGGCAATTCCTGGAGGAGTAGTTGCCTCTACCAACATGCCCAACAACAAAACAAAGCATCCAAGATAAAATATCTTGGATGGTGCCATTTCCAACTCTAGCTATATTTAAAGTTGGAAACTGGTTTAATGCAAAAAGTTGTAGTTTAAGAAGGTTTAATGGTAGATGATATTCATACCCCAAACAAATTACTGTTATATAGATGTGTAGGAATCAGTAAGTCAATGTTCATGATTTAGTATTTGTAAATTCCTAAGATTTTGGGTCAAGTAGTTGAATATATTTCTTGAAGTTATAATCCACATGCATCTAACATACTTACATGTATGGCTATCAGAAAAATAAATGGTTCCTGATATGCTTTTGTGTGTATCTAAAGTGCAATTTTATTAAACAATTAATTAATCAATAAATTTTGTGTAATATATTATTCTGTTTTTTGTAGTGAAACACAAAGTGGGAGCAATAGGATTGGAAGAAAACACTAAAAAAAACAAAGAACTTTGATTGCTAATCCTGTTATTATGTCGCTTTTTTCATTTTACAATTGGAATCACTTTAATATGAAGTTATAAAAAGGGTATTTCTTTATTTTGACATGCAGCAAAAACGTACTTTATGTGAGAATAATAAAATTCAACCCGAATAATTAATGATGATTATGTATTAATGAAGTTGTTTATCATATAATTACGGTTTTGAGAATTTAGAAAAAATAAAAATTGTGAATTGTGTAAGTTGAGGATTAAGAAAAAAGATACTGATTTATTATCTTACATAAAGAAATTACTTAGTCCGTACTCCCTAAATATATCTAGGCCTCTAGTGCTGTATTTATGAAAGAAGCCACATTAAGCAAGAGAACATTCATCTTTACAGCTATGATGAATTGGTGTAGAGGAGCTGAATTGAGTGTCACTTACTCACTTGGAATCATTGCTACTACACCAGTACTTAGGTTGCTTGGTTTGGTTGATCTGAGTACACTAGTTCCAATTATACAATGGATGGTTCTAGGGGCTCGATGCAACTCTATGCCTTACCGGCCCCTTTTCAAGTCAACACATTATTGTTAAGGAAAATGAGCTATGTTAAATTCAGCAAAAATAATTTAAGCCGATTAAAAGCAAATTAAGTGAAAAAAAAAAATTAGATTTAAGCAAAGAATATATCCAATAAAAAAGTAAATTAATTTTAAGCAAAATAATTTTTTGTAATAAAGTGAGGCAAAATTTTGATACAAGTATATACTACTTGTATTAGTAGTTTAAATCAGCAAAGAAAATAAAAAATAAAAAGAAAATTGTAAAAAGTGAAAATCAGTTGTATTCAATTATAATTAATTCAAAAAACAATTGTAATCGACAATAATTTGTTCTATCAATATAATAAACATAATTTTAATCAATGGAACTAAGTTTTGATTAGTTAATGATTATTTTAATGAATACTGAGATAATTAATTTTGTTTGATAAAAATCAAATTAAAATTGTAGACTAAGTTAATTTCAACAAAATTAAGTTGATTAAAAAAGAAAAAAAAATTAGTCAACAGGAATCTAATCATAGGTTACAATGTAACATCAGTAATATTGTTTGTAAAGATTTTCTTTTTTTTTTTTTTTTTTTTTTTTGGGTGTGGGTGGGTGGGGGGCATTAGACATTCCTCACTTTCAGCATAATCAAAGTGTTAATTTGTTTAAAATCTTGTCTTGAATCTAAACAATATTTGTTATTCATAGTAGCACTATTGTATCAAACTAATTAAGATTAATCTTAATGAAAAGCACATTCGATCCTTAAGGTTAGGTGGTTTAATCCACAGAAGGGTCAGTTTGACAACACCATATACCCATTGCAGGTTTGCTACCACAAAAATAAAAAATAAAAATAATGTGGAGTTGTAATAATGGTAATTAAGAGTCTGTTCTGATTTAATGAGTTGAGCTGAACCGAATTGAACTGAGTATTTTATGAGAGAAGAATTGAACTAACAAGCTGCTGGGATTATCCTAGGGTTCGATACTTCATCATGAAAAAAAAGGTATTTAGAGGGGAAGGGATCATAACCACTTCCTGGAATTTTGGAATGAATTAAGCCTTGCTTACCCTAAACTAAAATAACAAAATATATGTATAAAAACAAATGAAGTTTGCGTGATCATGCACTAATGACCTATATTTTTTTTTTTTTTTTTTTTTACCTTACTAACTTCCATTTTAATGAACTACATGAAAAGATGTGCAACACATTTTTAACCCAATAATAATCACATGATTTGAAATTGATCTAATACAACCAAATCCGAAAATATGTTACTAATACAGTATTAAACTACAATTTTTTATGGGAATAATGAAGTACATATAAGATATCTATCATAACATGTAAATCATCGGTAAAAAATTGATTCAAACAAACTCAAAAATCCAATCTAATGACAGGTCATATAAGTCTGGAATAGTTGACATGATCAAACGAACCTTGGCTTGCTATTTGAGTAATTTGTTTGTCACCTCTAATTACCTTGTCATTAAAAAAAAAAAAAAAAAAAAAATTAATTTTATAAGAATTGTGGTCTGTAATTACTACACATAAGGTCATATACTCGTATGTTAAACAAAATATTGAATAGTATTGTATTAATGTAAATGTAGTCACCTTACAAATTGATGAATCCAAAATAAAATTCAAGACTTTAAGCCTTGTATAATGACATTATTAATGAGTTGATCATAGAAATATATAAATTTCAACGATCTTAAATTAATTATGTTGAAGAATTATCTTTTGCAAACAACACCACGTCCACTCATGCCACTAGCACAGTTCATGCTAGCAAGTTCCATGGTCTCAACTGCAGTCTCTTCTTGTCCACCAACAAACCTTGAAGCCAAACAATCGGTGGCGAAAATGCTACTAGTTGCGTACTGTCTTTCTCCTCCCATAACAGGCATGGCAACCCTCATATTCACTCGGCTCACGTAATCATTCCTATAAGTTTTTCCTAACACACCATCAACCTTTCCGGTCAATGAGTAAAACTTAAACCCAAGATCAAGATGAGCAAAACGATCCTCATCAGTAATATCATAGTTGTGTACCCTAGATTCTTCGTCTGTAATAGGTACCACTTTAGCTGTGATCCTAAGCTTTCCTGGAATTTCGACGACAATATTGTTGGTTTCACTTGTCCTTGTTACGGTGACTTGTGGCATAGAAGTGGATGACCATTGAGAGCCTAGAGTCTCTTCAAGGAATATGGGTTCTCCGTCGAAGGCCAATGAGAGGCGGTCTTTGGCATCATCCCATGCGCCGGTCTTCCTAGCACCAAAGAATAGACGGTGGTTGTCGAAGAGGATTCCAATGGACTCGACCCATGTAAAGTCACGGCCCATGTTTGCGTTTCTTTTTCCTATGAAATGAGCGTTGATGTGGAGGTTGGGGTCGGTCACAAGGCAAAATTGTTTATCCTTCTTGCCATGGAAGTAGAAGGTGATACCGTCACCTCCGATGAAACGAGGATCTTGGCATACGGCTCCTGGGTAGTCACAATCTACAATGCAAAAAACATTTAATTAGTAATTATCTTTTAGCTTAATCTTTAATGTTGGAGTAAATTTATAGTTGGCATTATCTTTTAGCTAGTGTAGTGATAATATGTATTCATTAGTAGAGTAAAATATGACTTACTGCAGACAGGCTTGCAAGTGACACAATCAACTTGACACGAAGTAGGGCAATTGGCGGGACAAACATGCTCTTGATTGTAACATTGTCCGTAATTCTTGTTTCTGCATCTAGCTCTATTCCTAGAGCCAGCATTAGAATTAGGAGGAGTGTAAGGTTTAGGAGTAGAGGGTTTTGGTGATGGGGTAGAGGGTTTTGGTGTTGGGGTTGATGGGGTAGAAGGAGTCGACGGCTTAGGTGTGACTGGTGTTGGTGGGGTTGATGGTTTAGGTGTTGGTGTTGAAGGTGTTGGGTAATATATCGGTGTTGGTGGGGTTGATGATGAGTTATGGGAGCTTGATTGTTGTCCTCCTCCTGCAGCTGAGGAGCCAGATGCTGCTGCTGCTGCGGCAGCAGCTGCTGCAGCTGCAGCAGCGGCTGATGATGCTGACGATGATGATGATGATGATGATGACGCTGTTGATGTTGCTGAGGATGCTGCAGATGATGCTGCAGAAGATGCAGCAGAAGCAGCAGATGAAGCAGCTGAAGACGCACCTGAAGATGATTGTGACTCGACCACAGCAGCCAACAACAAAGCTAAGAACCCAAGATAAATGATCTTGGGTACAGCCATTTTCTGATGATCCAAGCTTTGCTACTAAAACTTATATATTAATGCTGTAGCTGCAGTATCAGAATGAAGATTTGATGAGTGATATGAAACACAAACCAACAATGGCTTTTATAGAGTTGTAGGCGTTGACTATCACTAGTATAGTAGTATCTTCCTAAGATTTTGGGTCAAAAGTTTAAATTAATACAATATATTTCTTGAAGCAAGGTTGCTATGTCATAATAAGTATTACAAATGCATCCACCATCAATCAATATGCATGTAGCTAGATCAAATATAATTAACGGCTCGATCGTGATCATCTAAAATTAATGATTACAAGCTTATGCTTGTAAGTATCTAAAGTGTAAACACACACCAACACACAACATAAAGGACCTTTGATTGTTAATACTGCCATTGTTCTGCTTTTATTTATTTATTTTTTTTTTTCATTAAACAATTTGGAATCACTTTCATTTAAAGGAAGATACATATAAGGGCTAATTCTTTATAATTCAGCTGAAATGATTCTTATGTATATATGAAGTTGATTATCAAACAATTACGGGTATGAGCAAAAACATATGCTTAAGAGTGAATAGTGTGATGACTAGAATGATGCTTCATCTTGCAAAAAGCAGTACTTAGTCTTGTCAGTCAAGGGTTAAACCTAATTAAGCTAATTAAACCTGCTGTTTAGCTTTGTGGTTAATAGAATTAGAGCTGTGAAAATTGGTACAGATGACTACAAACTAAGCAACGGGAAATTCCCTGTTTCTCATGGTGAGAAACAAAATTTGTTTCTCATGATGGCATTTTCGTGAATAAATCAACAACTTTTTCAATATTGTGGGCTCCACAGTTGAATAAAGTTGAAAAAGTTTTTGATTTATTCACAAAAATGCCCCCATGAGAAACGAATTCGTTTTTCACGGTGAGAAACTGGGGCTTCCTCCTAAGCAACCGCGTTGCATGTAGGATATAGCCTCTTAACCATTTATAATGGCCAAAGATGGACATATGAATTGATCCTATGCCATTTATATTTCTCGAATACGAAGATACATTTGATTAAACTCAACATTCACTATTATATACGGCCATAACTTTATCTTCTTCATCTGTATCTTTATCACTTTATTTGGAATTTATATTTACTAATGCATAATTTTGAGCATGATTTTTTTAACATATATGGAGTAATGGTAAAAATTATATAAAATTTATATATTGAAGATAAATACTTGTATATTGAGACATGTATGTATCAAGTTAACATATGAATATGAATCACATGTATAGTTAAAAAGAAAGAAAGTTTGATTATAAATGAGTGCAAGTGTATACGAATAGAACATAGGAAGTACTCTGTAATAAATTTTAATTATAGTGCAAATGATACGCGAAAGGCAATGTCAAAACTTGAATTTGAGAGATTGAGCTCCATGGATTCTAATTTCACCTGTCCTTCATATTTCCCATTTAGAGCTAAAGTCTAGATAAATTAAATTTCTTAATATTTCCTATTGCATTAATCAAAGCTGGCTACAACTTGTATGGCTGCATCATCACTGAGCTCAACATAACGAACTATAATAATTAATTACAAAATTAAGCATCATATTCATATCGGTTGAATTGTTATTCTCGTAAAGTAAGCTTTTCATTCATGTCAAAATAAAGAAACAGATTATCTCTTCCTTCGATTTCAATTTAAAATACTGTACAATATACTATACCAGAAATATTAACAATCTTTTTTTTTTTTTTTTTGTATTTTAAAAATTCATGAACTTTTGATAAATACAAGCTAAACCATAATTATGAACCAATTGTACTGTTATTAAATTTTTTTTTATTTCCAACCGTATTGTTAAATAAACTCAACTACGCAAGTGTAAGTTTATGACTCATTTTGAAGAAATAAGTTTAACTTTTGACCCAACATCTTAGGAAGATACTAGCTTAGTAATGTAACATAAACAGTCAACGCCTAAACATCTATAAAAGCTATTGTTGGTTTGGTATTTTATATCACTCATCAAGTCTTTCTTCTCATACTACAACATTAATACATAAGTTTCTTAAGAGTAGCAAGACTTGAAACATTAGAAAAATGGCTCTACCCAAGATCATCTATCTTGGGTTCTTAGCTTTGTTGTTGGCTGCTGTGGTCGAGTCACAATCATCTTCAGGTGCGTCTTCAGCTGCTTCATCTGCTGCTTCTGCAGCATCTTCTGCAGCATCGTCTGCAGCATCCTCAGCAACATCAACAGCGTCATCATCATCATCATCGTCAGCATCATCAGCCGCTGCTGCAGCTGCAGCAGCTGCCGCCGCTGCCGCAGCAGCATCTGGCTCCTCAGCTGCAGGAGGAGGACAACAATCAAGCTCCCATAACTCATCATCAACCCCACCAACACCGATATATTACCCAACACCTTCAACACCAACACCTAAACCATCAACCCCACCAACACCAGTCACACCTAAGCCGTCGACTCCTTCTACCCCATCAACCCCAACACCAAAACCCTCCACCCCAACCCCAAAACCCTCTACTCCTAGCACCCCTAAATCTTACACTCCTCCTAATTCCAATGCTGGCTCTAGAAACAGAGCTAGATGCAGGAACAAGAACTACGGACAATGTTACAATCAAGAGCATGTTTGTCCAGCTAATTGCCCTACTTCGTGCCAAGTTGATTGTGTCACTTGCAAGCCTGTCTGCAGTAAGTCATATATTACTCTACTAAAAAATACATATTACCATAACACAAGCTAAAAGATAATGCCAACTATAAATTTACTCCCAACATTAAAGATTAAGTTATATTGGACATACATTTATTGTTAACTTTCTATTAGTAGCTAGTAGAGGCATTCACAATTTGACTATTTTGTAATTTTGTTCAATTTAGTAGTGTTCAACTCTTTCTTTTTTTGGTTTTTTCTTTTTTTTTTTTGGTTTTTTTGGTGCAATAGTGTTCCTCATTTAAATTGTACAAATTACTAATTATATGATTTTTGCATTGTAGATTGTGACTATCCAGGAGCCGTATGCCAAGATCCTCGTTTCATCGGAGGTGACGGTATCACCTTCTACTTCCATGGCAAGAAGGATAAACAATTTTGCCTTGTGACCGACCCCAACCTCCACATCAACGCACACTTCATAGGAAAAAGAAACGCAAACATGGGCCGTGACTTTACATGGGTTGAGTCCATTGGAATACTCTTCGACAACCACCGTCTATTCTTTGGTGCTAGGAAGACCGGCACTTGGGATGATGCCAAAGACCGCCTCTCATTGGCCTTCGACGGAGAACCCATATTCCTTGAAGAGACTCTAGGCTCTCAATGGTCATCCACTTCTATGCCACAAGTCACCGTAACAAGGACTAGTGAAACCAACAACATTGTCGTCGAAATTCCAGGAAAGCTTAGAATCACGGCTAAGGTTGTACCTATTACCGATGAAGAATCTAGGGTACACAACTATGACATTACTGATGAGGATCGTTTTGCTCATCTTGATCTCGGGTTTAAGTTTTACTCATTGACCGGAAAGGTTGATGGTGTATTGGGAAAGACTTACAGGAATGATTATGTGAGCCGCGTGAACATGAGGGTAGCCATGCCAGTTATGGGAGGAGAAAGACAGTACGCAACTAGTAGCATTTTCGCCACTGATTGTTTAGCTTCAAGGTTTGTTGGTGGACAAGAGACCGCAGTTGAAACCATGGAACTTGCTAGCATGAACTGTGCTAGTGGCATGAGTGGACGTGGTGTTGTTTGCAAGAGATAATTCATCAACATAATTTTAAGATCGTTGAAATTTATAAATTTCTAACCTCGATCAATACTCTTTAATAATGTCAATGTACATGGCTGAAAGTCATTTAAAAAAAATTTCAACATTATTATGTTATTTTGTAATAAGATTGTAAGGTGATTACATTAACATAAATACAATATTTTGTTTAACATTCGAATATATCGACTAATTGATAACTATAATCGACCTTGAATCAAACCTGAAACGGCCATTGCCCGAACATTAGCTGCAAACAACTAATCGCTTACTTGATCTTCTTATTTGGCCTCAACTGCAAACCAACAGTAAAATTTTCAATTTCACCAAAACAGCCATGAAACCAAGGGTAAGATTGTTAGTTAAAAGGCTATATGTATCAACTTACCTGGTTGCTGTGGCCACATTTCTTCTTCCTGCAGTTAACAGCACGAGGAATCGAGGAGGCAGGCAAGCATAGCACCTAGAAGATTTAAGATCGAATTAATAATAACACATAGGTCATATAAAGCTGTACAGTGCTGGAAAACAAGGTGCCATCAGCCGACAAAAGACACTGCTGTGATCATGAGCAGAGCTAACATTAGAGAACATTTGCATGCAGATCGACAAGATATGTCTAATTGTAATTCAACACAATGTGGTTTAAGATAGAATTCTTGATCCATTATATTCTGGTTAAGCTAATCCTACTTAGATGGATCAAAGACATGTAAGATTGAAGATAAGATGGTAAAAAAAAAAAAAAATCATATTAAAGATAACAGTTAATGAACCAAGCACCTTTGTACTATGCTCATGACCTCATGAAATTCAATCAAGGCATTAGTCTGAATGCTGGACTGTTATTATGCTCATTGTTAGACACTTAGACTATTAGAGCCTCCATTAGGAGACTGCACACTAGACAATATCCAAAAAAAAAAAAAAAAAAAAAAAAGCAAGATACTAGCGACAAATCATCGTCTTGGTTGAATTCCTAGCCAGGGCCATCAGAGAAGGCTCAATAATTCCACCACAGAGCCTCAGGACCAGATGATTTGTCACAAGTATAACAGAAAGTCATAAACTCTGCAGTTGCACGATATTTAATCAATGGATCCAATACATGGATAGTTTAACTCAATTACAGAACCAGAAACAATTTAAATAGCACTAAGCATTCGTAGATTAAATAATTTCTATGAGAATCGAGGTATAATCATTCCACTATGTTAGCCATGCTTATACATAATCACAATAAATTAACCAATAAAAATATATAAGAAAAATATAAGAAAAAAGGGAAAGCAGCAAAAGCAGAGCAACTAACCCTTTTGAATGTTATAGTCAGCAAGAGTACGGCCATCTTCAAGCTGCTTTCCGGCAATAATCAGCCTCTGCTAGTCTGGTGGAATGACTGTTGCAAAGAAAATCATCTTTATCCCTCTCAATTGATGCATCAAAATTCACTAATGTGCATAAACGAAAAAGCTACGACACACTATTAACCCATATGTCAATATATATCCCATCAAAAACCAACACAAACACATGTTTAGCTTATAACTTATAAAAGCTATCTATTAGCATTAACACATTCAATGAGGTGTAAATTATAAAGATCATCTATTAAAAACTTCAAATACCCAAACACAAACTTTCAAACACAAGCACACTAAGATTAAACTGCAATAGCCATATTTCATTATTTCAAAACACTTTGCCAATGTCATGTTTAATCAACAAACATTAATAGTAAAATAAATTTCACAATAAAAGTGAATCAAATTACAGAAATTCAATTCCGATAAATTTTCAAACTTCTATATGCTAAAATCTTAAAGATCATACCTTCACGGTAACCCACATCAAGTTTTAATTACCCACTAATCCACTATATAAGTTCCATAAATAAGTACATTTAACGAATTTTCCAATTAAATTTATACAATGTCAAAACTCAAAGTTAGATTACCAACCTAAAATCACAATCAACCACACACAACAGTTCATTTATAACCAAATTGAAGTTTGAATTCAATCTCAATTGTACAAATTCAATATCACCCAATATTGAAATTAAATGACTCGCAAATCAAATTCCAAATTAAACTAAAGGTTTCAGACAAATGAAACAAGTAACAACAATAAAGATCATACTTTTATCATCACCCAACTTAAATTCCAACCACCAATATGGGAATATATGAAATTTCAAAACATAATAAAATCAAAGCCATAATTCAATTTCAATCAACCAAATTCAACACATTAAATCCATAAAAATTAAACCTTTATCATCACCCGCGTCAAAATTCAATCACCCACAAAATCATAATTCAAATGTTAACCAAATTAAACAATACTACAAACGAACAATATCAATCACCCACAAAATTAAAATTCATATAATAACCAATTCAAACCAACAAAAGGTAAAAAAATAGAATTAAACCCCATCAAAAATCATAACTTCCTTGTCTTGAATCTTAGTTTGACATTGGCCTTGTTTGGCAAATAGCTGTTGGCGGTTGGCTGTTGGCTAGTTCACTTGGCTTGTTTGACCAGCTGGAATGTTTGGATGTTTATAATGGCTTTTGAAATTGGTTGTTTATAAAAGTGTTTGGTAAATTAATTGTTGGTTGTTGGCTGTTTATTAGATAATTTGTGGGCCAACAAGCCAAAAGCCATTAAAAAAGCTACTCAAAGCAGCTTTTTTATTTTGGCTTAAAAGCCGGCTTTTTCGCTGGCTAAAAAGCCAATTACCAAACACATTTTTTGGCTGTTTGACTACATAAAAAAGTCAAAAGCCAAAAGCTATCCAAAAAGCCACCAAAAAGCCACCAAAAAGCCAATTACCAAACATGGCCATTGTCTTGAATCTTAGACTCAATGGACATATTAAAACACAAATTTAAATAGATAAGGCAAAGGAAATGAAAGAAATGCTGACCTAGAAATAAATTGTTCAAATTAATTGAACACAAAACCCCAAAAATCACAATTTGAAAAGAAATTGTTCAATCAAAACTCTAACAAAGTTAAAAGCGAAAAAAGAAAAAGGAATTACCTTTGGAGAACTACCAGTAGGCTCGTATAAAGGATTTAACCTTTGAATAAAATGTTCTCGAGACCAGACCTTTGCGCTCCATACTTGATTAGGGTATTTTTAGAGGGAAAGAGAATCAAGGAATGGAGAATTGGAGATGTGAAGGAAGGAAAAGGCGGGAAAAGTTGAACAATGTAATGAAAACCCGATAGGAGAGAGGAACAGAGTCAAAGAGAGAAAGAACAAGGTGACCAAGACGGCAAGTGACCATCAACTTTTTTTTTTTTTTTTTTTTTTTCGGTTCCACTAGGTTAATCCAGATTAAGAGATCTAGGTGATTAGGTTTGACTATCTTTCAATTGTTGTTGCGGGATCAACATTAATTTTTTACTTTGTGTTTAGCTAGGGACATGTTTTCAATATTTCTAAATAAAAATTTGAAATTGTCAAATAAATTACTCAAATCCTCCGTACTCTACGGCCTCGTTCACTTCATCTTATTTTTGCTGAAGTGAAATTATTTTTACTGAAACAAAATTATATTTACTGAACTTAAATTATTTTTACTAAACTGAAATTAGTTTTGCTGAACTGAAATTATTTTTTACTGATTTTCTATTCTATTTTTTTTTATTATATTCCGAAAAAAGGAAACATTCATTCATGCCAGAAATGATTCATGTATATATTTTACAGAAACGCGAAATCCCAAACCCTTCTAGAGCCCAAACCTCCATTTCTTCTGCCCGATGTCCTCCTTGCTTGGCAATTTTTCACTATAAATGTGAAAAAAGCAACCTCCAAGTTCAAGACTAGAAAAGCAATGCCGCCATCCAAGCACGAATACCTTCGTTTACTTTACTAGGGGGTTGGTTACACCTACAACCAAAATGGAAACCGAGCCCTGGGGCGTATCGCTCAAATTATTGATCCGGGCTACCACATCGAGCCTGTTGCTGGAGAACGATTCTTCTTTAAGATAATTGAATTTTACTGAACTGAACTTATTTTTACTGAATTGAAATTATTTATACCGAACTGAAACTTAACTGAACTTATTTTTACTGAACTGAAATTATTTTTATTCAATATTATTTTTTTAAGGTGAAATGTATAGGGCCTAATATTGTAAAAAATCTAACAAGAATAATTCAACTTTTGCTCCGTTCTTCCAAAATAAATCAATTTTTAAATCTACTCAAAATAATAAACCAAAGTTTGTAAATTTCTCCCGAAATATAATACAACGTGGTTAATATGATGTCGATTGTTGCTCTCTATGCAATTACGAATAATATGAATTATTAGTTTATGATCACCTCATTTGATGCGCTCTTGTGAGTTCATTTACGTATAATATCACTTTGTATTTCTTAAAATAACTAGTTTATAAATATTCATGTTTTCGTAAATGAGCTTCTTCACTAATATCGCGGTCACCCTTGCAATGATTATGACTTATTAGTTTATTCTAGCCATGATCGCTCTTGCATATGCCTACATCGTGGAGGATCTAAAGTTATGGGATATGATTGCATACAGTATGATTATTACAACCATATTCCTAGTATCATTGGCCGTCATTTCCAAATGGTAAAATCATTTTGAACTCTCTTTTAATCTACTTTTCATTTTGTATATTTGCATTCCATCATGGATTAGGTTTCATTACAGCTTACTTGGGTAAATTAGTTTATCTCTTTTGCTTATAATTGAAAATTATGGCTATACAAAATAAGCAAGGAATAATTGGAAAATAGTTGGTGGACCATTCTTAGCCGTCGTTGAATCTATATGGGAGCATGGAAATAGAACAAAAGCCCCACCTAAGAAAAAAGAGATATGTATATTAGAGAGAAATGACAAATTCTGTATACGAGTATAATATCACTTAAAGAAGTCGGACGATGAAAAACATTTGTAATGATCAAATCATAATTTGTAACCCTAATTTTACAACATTTTTTTTTTCAAACTACATTGAAGGGATTGAGGTATCATCTTTTAATTGTTTTTGCGTTCAAACAATTAAAAAACTTAGAAATAAAATACACTTGTAATCGATTAAATTAAAATTTTCATTTAAATTCTCTAATACAAGTACACATTTGCTTTGAATTTTGATATGTGGTCAATAATTTATACTCCGTAATACATATGTGATGAGCTTGAAGATGGTTTCAAGTGAAGGAATTATGTCTTCGATAAGTGCAATTACTAGATATATCGAGGATCACTATTATGGAGATAATAAGTTCATTCTATAGGGTCGTCAATATCTGGTGCTAGATATGATAATTGATCTTTGGGTTAGTTAAATAGCCCAAAGCCTTATAGAATGGATCCTATGAGGTCACACAACAAGGGTATTGGGTTAAACAAGTAAGAGGCCCATTAATGGGCCTCATGAGATTATGACATACCATGTAGAGTGTTGGGCTAGAGTAGTGTGTTTAGGATAAGGGTTTTGGGCTTTTGACATAGGCTCTTATTTAGAGATGAGATCTATAAATAAGATCCATGCCTAGGGTTTGCTGAAGCAGTCATAATTCACACACTGTGAATTTTGACATCAAGGCAACCAATCCCAAAAACCCTAAACACTCTCCTCACTCACGCCCCTCTTCTCTCCCCTTCACGTCCGTACATGCGGCGCCCCTCATGGTGGCTCGTGGTGTTCGTCGTGGTGGTTTGTGGTTAGCTCGTGTCTCTCTTCTCCGTTGAAGGTTGATTGAAGCGTTTAGTCACGACTAACTAGCATTAGTGGAGGTTTAACTTGTGCCCGTGGACCAAGTAGAGGAATCACGCTTGGGGTTCTTTATCTCCCATTGTTCTTGCTCGATCGCACGTGGAATCACGCTTCAAAGGTACAATTATTTGTTCTTTATGTGTTATGCATTAGATCCTTGGATTAGGTACTATATGAATATGATTCATGTTTATTTCCACTGCGTAATACCTATAAACTCCTACATCAAGTACCATTACAATTGCAATAAACTTGTATCCCGCCAGCGGTTCTAATCAGATATCATAAGATTAGTTGATTCATCTTTTAATCTTTGCTTAATGAATTTGAAAGTTATATTGATCATGTTGAATAATAAATTATGATGTCATCCTTTGTTGTTTGTATACTCCGTATATAGGGTAGGAAATTTACAGTTTCAAACTTAGAGCCGAGTAATGTAATCCAAATTTGGTCACATACTGTAATCAAAATTTACAGCTCCCAAGTTAGTTTAAGTCTTTTTTTTTTTGGTATTGTATATTTGTATTACGTTTATATTGCACATATATTGTACATATGTTGTACGTGTAAATCTATTAACCCATATAAATTTGTGTACGTGTAGACACTCCTACTATCTTTTTTCCTTAGTTGACTACATTTTGAAATAACAAGTATTATTTACGTACATTATTGTTTATGTACACTATTATTTCTTAAAATAACTAATTTATAAATATTTGTGTTTTCAGAAATGAGCTTCTTCACTAATACTGCAGTCACCCTTGCAATGATCATGGCTTAGTTAATTATAGCCATGATTGCCCTTGCATATGCGTACATTACGGAGAAGAAGTTTGAGTTACAAGATATGGTTGCATATAGTATGATTAATTGCAACCATATTCTTAGTACCATCAGTTGTCATTTCTAAATGGTAAAATATCTCGAACTAATTGGCTTTCATTTTATATACTTTGTATTTGTTAAGAGTATTCCATCTTTAATTTTTTTTGTTGATTTTATTTCCCCCATAGGAGAAAGAATCCCCGAGATCGATCTAAACTCACTTAAAAAGTGATGGGATGAGGTTTCATATGCGGCTTACTTGGATAAGTTAGCTTATCTCTTTTATTTTATACAAGTATGTATTTCATTTTGTAATTTATATTTTCTAATTATTGTAAATATATTATATGTTGCTATCTAAATTTATTATTTTGCATCTTCTAGGCAATAATATTTGTTGGTGGTGTGTACATAGTCCTGTGGGCTAACCAGAAGAAGCACTTGAAAAAACGAAGGGAATACCAAATGAGAATTGGAGTTCTTATTGTGGTAGTAAAAGTTACACCTCCAAAACAAGAGCCTGTGAGTTTAAAAAACGATTCTAACTTCTTTTTTTTTTTTTCAAAATACCAAAGTAAGTCATTTTTTTAATTTAAATATATTATTTAGCATAGAAGTTATGGATTTTTTTACAGTTACCACTTTCAATTGTTGCTGTTTTAGGAATTACCATCTATAGTTTATTTTTTATTGAAATTTACCACCTACGTTAATGAAAATGATAAAACTTCCCAACATTTTAAAAATGACGTCATAGTGTAGCCCACAAATGGTCTCCCCCTCATTTTCCGTCCTTTTCCTTCCTTCCTCTTTCGATACTCGGTCTTTCTTCTTCATTTCCTTTTTAATTTTGCACAAATACTAAAATCAAATTGCTATAGTAAAAAAATCAGGGTTTCAAAATTCATTGTTCTTGCTTTGAATCTTCAAAAATTAGGGATTTTAGCAATTCGATTTCAAGCTATGCCTCAATTTAGATGGAAGAAAGAGAAGAGGGAAGTAAGAATCGAGTGAAGAAGAAAGAAAACTGAGGGAAATAGCAAGGATAACATCATCTTTGAGGGGTTGGTCAAAGTGATGGGAATTTTTAGTGTTTTTAGAAAAATGTAGGTGGTAAATTTCAAAAAAAAAAAAAAAAAAAAAAAAAAAAAAAAAAAAAAAAAAAGTTATAGTTGATAATTCTTAAAACAGCAACAATTGTAGCCTTTGTAGGTGGTAATTGTCAAAAAATTCTAAAATTTATTATATACACCCGGGTGTACCATACACCCAAAGGTCATTTGCTCATTTATTAACAAACTCTCTATTTGGCATAGGATATCACAAGAGGATTATAGCACGTCTTAACATTATCTTCTTGAAAAAAAAGTAATACTCGTACTCTGTAAGACCATAACTACAAATTCTTCCACCATGTATCAACTTAAATAGCTATAGCTAGGACTAGGAGCGAAAAGGAAAAGGGATGTCTATTGCTACCTTTCGCATGATCATTTGATACAGCCATACAACATATCTAGACGCAGAGTATCTTTCTTAAAGGCCCAAGGCAAGGGTGATACTTGTCGAGTTGGTCTTAACAAATTTTAGGTGTGCATGGCATTGGTGACAAAGTAACTTGTTTGGGCCATTTATATCAAAAGTGTTATGTCTTGTATTTTTCATTGGGTCAAGTCCTCTTTCTGCCCAATCAAATTTCAGGTCAAGTCATGCCTTTTATTCTACTTTCCTTTATTTTTTTCCCTTTTCACTTGGAAGTTTTATTAGCTTTAGGTCAAATATCTTAGTTTAATTCAACATTGTCTTCACATTAAGAGAGACCCATCATTATTTTCCCAATCATGGACACCCCATTGCACTAAAAGTGAAATCTATTTCAACATTTTTTGGGATATGCAAATGCCCTTTTTAGACATTTATTTTATTAATTATAAAAAAGTACAATAAAAATAATAGTGATAAACACAATATGAGAGAACAAAATTTTGGAATGAATTTTCCGTTTAAATTCTTATATGTTCTCACTTAAGAAATTAATCAATTAATGAGAGATAGAGGATAAGTTGTTAGCTACCTCGCTCTCAAACTTTCATGATGATCAGTTGGGGTTAAATCTTAGTTATCTCACGAAGCTCACTCTAGGAAATTTTTTCTATAATTTCCCTTTTTAGAATAGGCTTTCTCTCTGCCTAAAAAAGAAATGATTAATGAGCTACACAAAGGTATCCAAGTTCGCTTCCAAGCTCTAAGTTATTGAGTACTATATATGATGAACCTTTATTTAACATTATGATTATCGTAATTGAGGATTAAATATTGAAGTCCAAACAAGTAGTATATAAAATGACTCTAAAAGAAATCATACATGTAATTAAGACTTCTACAAAGTTTAATGACTAAAAAAACAGATTTACAATAAAACTTTCATACATTGAAGTCCAAACAAATACAAAGTAGTATGTAGAATTGACTCTAAAAGTTTCAAGAACGGAATTAGTTTAAACATGTATTTAAGACTTCTACAAAGTTTACTTGAATAAAGTTTAGATTTACAATAAACTTTCATACATTTCCTTTCATTGCCATTTAAAAACATTTAAATTTCGTGATGATTTACGATTATAAACCTACGACTTTACAAGAAAGATGACAATTTTTTTAAGTATTTTGGTGGTATATAGTGCCGGACCACAGCCTCACCCCTTAGCTATATATAATAGAGATTAACGTTTCTTTAGATATTGTTAATTTCACTACTCGTATTATTTTCCCGCTATTTAATAGAGATATATAGTAGATAGGGGTGTCCATAATTCGGATCCAAAATAACCGAATTTAATACGGATTGGATCGGATTGGATTGGAAGAGTAATTCGGATCGGATCGGATTGAAAAATGAAAACCGAATTATATTTCGGATCGGATTGGATTTGGCCTAAATCCAAACCGAAAACCGAATGGACACCCCTAATAGTAGATCAATCATTCTTTGGGTGTTATTCATTTCATTATCATTTTCCCTACTATTCCATTCCACAACTAGTATATAGGGTACTTGATTGCTATAATGTGAACTGAATTCTCATAAATTAAAGAAAGAAGTAAAAAAACAAAAATGAAAGAAAAAAGGAAAAAAACGGAAAAACAGACTTTTTACTAAAGACCTAAAATTGCAACGTTAATTGGGAAAACCTGAGCAGATCCTCCGAGATTGTACTTTTAAGTTGCCAAAACTTTAATAATTATCTCTGCCTCGTGTAGAAAAAGTAGTAACCTAAAGTCGGCCTACTACAATCATATCAGTTGACTACAATTATCACCAACATCCTCTATAAAATTATCTTTGATCTTTGTATGTATGACTATAATCCCTGATTTTATTGTTCATTGCTAGTACACTGATTTTTGTAGTAGTAAGAAACTTGGGTTCTAGTACTTAATTAATGCACCGACGTTCAATATGTACTACTCCGATCCCTTCATATGAAATGAATTACTCCGTAAGTGTTGTTTATGATGAGATAAAAAAAAAAACGATATGTACGTGATTTAACTGATACATACTTATATTTGCCATTAATAACAGTTATCGAGTGTAAATGTAACTTTATTACAAAGTCGTGTAATTGATTAAAGTAATGTTTATCTATTTCAAATCCTTACATCTTTTCACTTTACCAAGCGTCACTTGTAAAGTGATAATGGATACTCGTCATATAATATCTCTATTCAAACTTACTTGAAAAAAAAAATAGCTAGTAAAAAAAAAAAGTTAGTTTAGTGGTTCGAATTGACTTGAACTAGAATCTCAACGGGTTGCATTGTCCTACTAGCTCGGTGTAGGTCATGATAATAGATATGCCTAACATACAACTATGAACTATCTATATAGGTTAGGGTCTTGTAAGCTACAATGTATATGAGAAAAGTCGAGGGTGCACGGCTGTTTTCATATCTAATGAGTAATTAACACCACTACCTTATCTACAAGATTGCCACACTATTTATTAATCAATACTTTAACGAGGATTAAGGCATTAAGCAATGGAATTCTTCCAAACGATCTAAGTTGGTAACGATTTGAAGAAATTATGCTGTAGAAAGTCCATGGAATGCAATGTTTTCCTTAAAGGAGATCAATTGACATTTCAATTAGAAAGCAAATTCGAAAGAATAGTCAATGACTACCTTATTAGTTTTAAATTAGGTTAAGCCTTGACTAATCTGATCAAAGTGACATGTTATACTACGTATTAGTTATCAACAACGTTAATGATTGAAGAGATGAGGTTGTAAGCCTCAAAATACAATTGCTTAAAGTATGTTATCATTTAGAATAGATATGTCTTATAAAGAGTTTAATTTTACTAATCATCTTTTTTTATATATGTATACTTCGTATATTCACGTTTCTCCTTCACCATCATAAATTGGTTAGCCATCATCGTTATTGTCCCTAGATCTTAAACCTCAAGGGAAGACTAAGAAAAGAGAAGGGAATTTTGAGCAACAATGGGCTTTCAATCCTTCTATGGTGGTCCAGCAGGCTCAAGCCTTTCTTAAGAATTGAGTGGGAGCACAATTAAACTTGATTCCTTTTGAAACTTTCATTGTTTATGAGTACTACCTTCGTTAAATATTAGTTGCAACTCTGGGGTAATATTCATTAAATATAAAATATTTCAAAGTTACAACTAATATTTAACGAAAGTAGTAATTAAATCAAAAGAAAAAAAATAGTATAATGAGTGTTAATTTAAGAGCTATAATATCAATTAGTGACTCGGATTTATGAAGCCGGCTAATAACATTATTTTTTAAGGAAATCCCGCAAATAACTTAATTTTGTTGTTCCATAAAGTTTTAACTATTATTTTTTATCTGTAATTTAATGGAAATAAGTAATTTGAAAAGAGCATGTAATCACCCTCAAACCTAAAGCTACCTTAGGTCCTTGGCACCTTCAAAGTCTCACTTGACCTCAATCACCCCTCCCCAAAAAAAAGTACCTTAACTTTTTCTAAACTTTCATCCTAATCTAACATAAGAATTTTAAAGTCAATTAAACCCAAAAAAAATTCAAATGAATTCACAAATCACAACTACTTATTGCCTAACCTATTGACATTTGCACCCATTAGCTAATTAGCTAACCTAAACTATTTCTTCCTTTCTATTACGTAGTATTTTTCTTCTCCTTTTTCTCTCTCTCTCTCTCTCTTTTTTTTTTTTTTTTTTTTTTTTGGAATGTATTTAAATTTATCACAATTATAATGAGTCAATTAATAAAACAATTAAAAATAGAGTAATAGTCAAAAGCTGAAATTAGGTCTTGTTCATATTTGCTGAACTAAATTGATTAGAGCTCAACTAAACTAAACTGAGCTGAGCTGAAATGATTATTTTATGTGAGAGAGAGAGAAATTAGGAGTTGAACTGAACTGGACTGAACTAAACAAATCTTAGGAGGTTCCCAAAAAAAATAGCGAGGCTAATGAACAACTAACGTTGCCTCGATTCTTCCCGTCGTCTTAAGATATGACTTAACTTAAAAGATGGAACTGATTGGAGTTGAACTGATTGAAATTAAGTAAATGTGAATAGGCCCTTAGTACGTAAATGAATCATACACAAGATAGATATACAAGAGTGCTTCTAGGCGCATAGCACCTATATATTTAGCATGCATATAGGAGGGTATCATGGGGTTTTTATTATTTTTTTTCATTTGATGTTTTTCTACAATGGTACATTTTTGTGTACTATAAAGTACCATTAAAGTATAATTTGTATTAATAGTACTTTTTATGTACTATTATGCATGCGGTGGTACTTTTTGTCATCCTATGTCGTTGATTATTTTCTCCTAAAATACCTACCACCTGTCACTTATTAGGCTGTAGTGGTACATTTAGTCATCCTATATGTTTCTAAAACATATAGGCGTTATGCGCTAATACTTAACCCGATATACAAGTCTTTGATAGATGGCTCCTACTTTCTACAACAACTACATCTTTTTACCAAAATACCCTTCCCTTATCTCTCTCTCTCTCTCTCAAATAATTACACTCATGATGATGTTCTCTGTTTCACTCCACAAACCCCCATAAAAATCCCACAAACTTTCTTGTTTTCTGATTCCAAAACCAAATCATCATCTTAATCTCTCTTAATTTTCCCAAAAATGAAAAAAAAAATATATATATATATCAAAGGAAGCTCGATTCTTGAGGGGAATGACGTCTCGGCTCGAAGGCTTCCAATTTACAATCAAATTTCTTCAATTTTATCAAGATTTTCTTCAAATTTCCATGTAATTTGTGTTATATTTGCCTTCGGACCAGGCTTCATTCCCCTTAATTTGAGCTTCCAAATCACCAAATTAAATTACAAATTTAATTTCCATGCTTCGATTTCAAATGGGTATGATCTATATATCTCTTTTAATTCAATTCATAAATTTTATTAAAATCCAATTTTTAGATTGATTTTTTGATGGGTTTTTTTATTTAATTCAATAGGGTTTTGAAAGTTTTGATCTTTGTTGTGTGCAGATTAGTGTAATGATGAAAAGTTTGTTTTTTTAATTATCTTTTTTGAGTGAGGGTTTGGCAGAGTAGGTATGAAGAAGGATTTCATCATTGCTGGTTTTTTTTTCAAGTTTTTTTTGGGTATTTTGTTTGATTTATAATTTATTTAATTATTAATGTTGGAATGTTTGTGAATTTCAACGCGAGTTATCATAAGTTTGCTTATGTGTTTGTTGTCAGTCATTTTGACATTTTGTTGTAATCCCTAGTTTTCCATCATTGAACTCATCTTTTCTCATCATGACTACTTTGAACCTTCTTATAAATTCTCTCTCTTTTCTTCTTGCTAGGGTTTGTAATACTATCATCTTTTTCATTTCCTCTCCTCAACATTTCCATTTTTCTCCCCGATTTTGATTTCTTAAACTTGTGTTGACTAGTAAAGGTTGCGTACATCTGAACCTATTAAAATTCGTCATTAGCGTGATTTATATTGTCTAATACTTACTACGTATATATACGATCTTGAGCTTTTGTTTGGTTAACAATTCAGAATTTAGATCAATCAGAGTGTAGTTTCAAAGAGGATTTGTCCATTTACTCTTGTTAAATAAATGTTGGTAGGTGAATATGAACATATAAATACATGTAATATAAATTCAAATATTTGTTTAATGTGGTGCATAATGTATCATTGAAGATTTTGCAGGCACTAATTAAAATGTTGCTGGAACTTAATGGAAGATATTAGATATGGTAGTTTTTTCATCTTTAATGGGAAAGAGGTATCTTTAAATTTTATTTTATTGCATATTTTTATGTGATGAATTCTAATTCTTATTATAACCCTAGCTTTTTGATTAAAAAAAATGGTCCCTTTGTTTTTTTTCCCCCATCTTTAGTAGCTTTGATTCCTTCATTAGAATAATATTGTAGGCAAAATTTCTACCAAGAATGAATTGCATATATTCGACTATTGACACGTTTGAAGTATGCTAATATAAAATTAAATTTTTTTGTTAATTTTTCATGAAGTTACAGTATTTTTCTTTGGCTTACTATATGAATGTTTATTACCCCTACCCCCTTTTCTTTTTTACTTGTCTGTTATGAAAAGTGAAAATTAGCATATCTTTTCTACAATTGTTTTGTTGATTTGTTCGTTGTTGGATCAAAAGTAGCATATGAATAGACGAGTTTGATACATTTTTTTAGAAGCTCCCTAGCTAGCTTGGGTTAGTGTACATATTAGCGTAGGTCTTTGGTTCTCGACTAGCCAACTATACATTTATACAATGAATCGAGATAATACGGAATATGAGACAATATTTGAGATGACGAGTTACTTTTTATTTTGAAAGAGGATGAACATAAATGAGGTATCAGGTATGGGATTATTCGAGTTTTCTTATTGTATACCCCTAACGTATTAAATTATATGAGAATCTTCTATTACAAAAACATTGGTTAGTTTAGTGCACTTTTGATGAATTTATTTATATAGCTGCATTTATTAGTGGGTTGCATGATTTGCAATCATACTGCAAATTTGTATGTGCACCAAACAGACAGAGTAGTGATTTGCAAGCTTAGGACTTTCTGCACAAAAATTATGTTTGATTTCTTTTAGGAGCATGTAGCAACTTAAATCTGCAAAGAATGTAATACCTTGCTTGCTTATCTACTAGCTTCTACTTGACATGCCTTGTAAGCTAAAGCCTATCCATCTAATTCATATAAAGATTCAATAAATATATTTTATTATTTGTAAGTACGTACTATTATCTGTAGTAGGATTAGCGTTAAATGTCAACCACTATATATTGACATGTGATATTTGGACATTCACTGCATATGCCTCACGTATTTATGTGACATAATGTATTCTCTATTTTCGCCTATTTTTTCCATCACAAACTTTTAAATAAAACGGATGTTCAGTAAATTACTGAACATCCGTTATAAAGTGACAATAAAAGGCGCAAAAGTTACACTAAAACGCACAAAAGTTACTCTGACATATATAAGAGTTATTTATGCTTCATTGATAAATTTGACAAAAGTGATACTAAATTTGACAAAAGTGACACTAAATTTGACAAAAGTGAATTTGATGTACAGTAATTTACTGAAAACCGGGTGTATACAAAAGTGATTGTTTTTCCATTATGAATTAGGTCGTACCATTACTTTATTTGCTTCTAAACCCCTTGTAATCTTTCCTTTGTCATTTTGCAACTGTTAAGTATGCTTGCCAATCAACTACAGAAGAACTAGGACCTTATTAATAACAATTGTTGCCAAGGGCAAATTGAAAAGTTGTTGAAACAAAAACAGCTTTCTATTCAATTGCCAAAGCCCCACAATTTTTGCCTTCAATATACCATGCCTTAACTACATGTAGCTTTTGTTCCCTGTTTTAAACTATAGCTACCTACTACATGAAGTTAGAACTTTGAAATAACGAAAGAAAGCAGGCTTAATAGTTGGAAGGAACTTCATTCTCAAAAAAAGTTGGAAGGAACTTTGTTTATAAACGTCGACATGATGGGTAATTAGGCATATGTACATAATTTGAGGTCTATTAGAGATTTTTTTTTCTAATTAACAATGTTGCAGAGCGTCTAATCTACCTATAATATATTACACATCCGGGTGTACTAATTGTACTTAGACTTGCTCTCATAAAATATTCAGTTCAGTGCAGTTCAATTTAGCTCAATTCAGTCAATCAGATTACTTGCTCCTTTTTTTTTTTTTTTTTTTTTTTTACTTAAGAGTGAAATAGGAAAATTATTTTAGATAAGGTCAAATATGTGTCAATAAGATGAAGTATAGAAATGATTAGCCACTCCTAAGTATAGAAATGACTAGCCACTCCTAACTTCCTAAGTCCTAATATCATAAGATGAAGAGATCGGACACATAAAAAAGTGCGGAAATAGATAATGAGAGTACCAAAATCAATTTACTCATACATTAATTTTTCTCATATGACATACTACGTATTATTGTCTTGTTGCTACGACAATTACTAATTTGATCGTTTGGAAGTTTTTAAAGACAACAGTTGTACTGTAAGTAGTAAACGAGTGAGACTAGAAAATACTGTAGCAGAGCAGTAAACTAGAGAGAACAAGGACAAGAGCGCAAACATCGGGTGTTGGTTGGCATCTCAAGCCTGAAACCCTTTTTAAAGCTTTAGCTTTTGAAACCAATATGTCAGACGCTTGCCGCTTTCTATTCTCACCTGCCTAAAAGATCAACATGCCTAAGCTAGCTTCCTACCTATTTTTATCAACCTCTAATGTCTACCTTCCCCTTGTCCATTTTTGAACAACACAAACAATAAATAACACCCTTATTTTAGTGTAAAATATGACCATCTAATCATGGATCTATAATATGGAAGTAAGGCCTGTTCTGATTTACTGAACTGAATTGAATTGTTTATGAGAGAAGAAAATAAGGAACTGAACTGAACTGAACTGAAATTAAGCTGAAGAGAACAGGTCCGTGATTATGTATGTACTACCGTTACTTTGAAGTGAGAAACTTTGCACTACTGTTAAAATTGAAGTCATATTTAACCATACTGATATACAATACAAAGTGACTAATCAGGAGGTCTTAGCCTATTAATTAAGATGAAAGACATGTGTATGATAAGTCATAAGTTCAAATTCCTACCCCAACACATTCGTAATCATGAATATTATTGTCTTTGTGGCTCATTTGGACCAAAACAAAAAATGTGGTATACTTATTTCACTGATGAAATAGTAGACCTTTCAATTTAGGAAAGTTGAATTGGTTCTTATATGACAACTTATATTCTCTCCGGCAGTGCAATAATCCCATGCTAAAGGGTGGAAGATTGGATAAAGAACCTAGAATCACTTAAGCTAAGTAGTGCACTATGTAATAATAAAGTACGGAATATATAGCTACGGTGTAAATAATTATCTAAAATAGGGCAATTTGCAATTTTTTTGGATCTTTGAAAGTTTGAATTGTGACTTATTATTATAGACGAAACAAGTTGAACTAATTTAGGGTTCGTTTGGCATTGCTGTGGTTTTCTGTTTTTTGGTTTTTTGGTTTTCAAACTTATATGATATAAGTCATATAATTAAACAAAAATTAGTCTAACTTATTAAAATCATGATAATTTTGAAAACTGACGACAGAAAAGTGGAAACACTTTTTACTTGTTTCTTGTTTTTGATTTTTTGTTTTCAAAAAAACAGAAAACTAAAAACAAAAAACGATGCCAAACAAGCCCTAAACTTTTCATTTTTACATTTTACGAATTACGATCAAAAGAAAATAAAATACATGGACATACACCAATGCAATGTATAATCAAGTGACAAATATATACACTTGCACGCTTGTATCTTGGATATCTTTCCTACTCGCATTATTCTATATTTTGGACCTTTGGTACCACCTTAATATTCTTCTTTAACCTTTGAGCTTTTGACTATATAGGACCAATTATACAAATCTATGTCGTAATAAATATATTGGACCAATCATATTACTCATCATATTAGTATTCAAAGGTACGTAATAAAAAATTTCTCATTATCATTGTGACTATTTATACATTAATTAAAACCTCATACATGTTCACAAATTACAATACTATAAATTTAATTTGTGTGTGTTATGTAAAAAATAAAAACATGTATACATTTTATATTTTTATATAATACCTATATAAAATAAAGACATAAAGTACGAAATATTGCATATAATAAAGTGGAATAAAAATGAGATTTATTATCTTGTTGTTAAAGTAAATTGACATGGTTCGTGGGAGGCAAGTGCGTGTACAGGAGAATAATTCTAGTTGACGAAGGTGGAGTACAGAATGTATGTTGTACCACGGATCTATGTATCTGTCCATTGTGTCCAATTCATTTATTTGCTAGTATATTTTTTAATTAGTAGTACTAGTAGTTAGGTGAAGAACTAATCAAGATTAACAACATTTTTAATAATTTCATTAGTTATTTAGTTATAATAAAGATGATGATTTGTATAATTTTGACCTTACTATAGTGCTTGTATTAATATAATGTGTATGGCTAGCTATGTCATGGACTTACAAACTGGAAATATTTAAAGTATAAGTTGGTTATTGATGAGAGATTATTAGTATTTTCCAGTTGTTTGTTTTTGTTTGTTTTATTGGGAGATTGTATTCTACTATTTGGTTTCCAACAGAAATGTATGTACAACAAGAAATGTAGTAAATTATATGTGTTCATAATCATACAAGACACTTACCGCCACGGGTTAATATATAGCTTGCTCTCTAACTTATTTCAGATAATGCAAAATATTTAATTTCATACTTGTATAATTCAATTAACAATAGGCTAAAAGTTCAACATGGCCTTTTATTTCGATTTACTTATTACTAAATATGTTTAAAGATCATTACAAAATTAATGAATACAAATTTTAAAATAGAAATATTGTGACAAATTTAACAACATTTTACTTGATAATGTTTTTCTTGTACTCTGGTACTCATATAGTGTAAGAAGACTATCAAAGTTTCGTTGTACTAGCCTATTAGGAGATCATATTAGAGTATACAATAAAAAATGTTCAGAAAGTATACCACATCGTACCTTAATATTTAAATTAAAAAAAAAAAAAAAAAAAAAAAAAAAAAAAAAAAAAAAAAAACCAAAAACACTTCATTTCTGTAAAAAATAACATATTCGAAATCTTCTTAATTCACTTCGTATTTAAATTTGTTGCAATGTATATAGTTGGGTGTGGCCCAAATTTTATAAGCCCGTGATTTGGTGGAGTACTTGTACATGTTATAAAAGCTTTTGGAAAAATAACGAGCAAGTATAAAAACAAGCAAGGTTAATACTTCCTCATGATTTTACTAGAATTATCTGCTTGAACATTTTAGAGAATACTTGACATTGGGAACAATTAGAAAATTAGAAAATATGGTTTGTGAATATTCTAGAACATTAGGGCTACAAGAATGAATTAAGGAATTTCTGGAATTTTCATCCAATTCTTCCAACTCCAACTATAAATATTGGTGATAGGCATACAAAGCATACACACGAGAGAAGCCACAACTACTAGCCTTCCTACATACTTGTACTACATTATTTCTACGAGTCCATTATTCCTATTTGTACTACTCCTATTTTATTTTCATATAATGGACGTTACTTCTTTCTATTTATGTTGCTCCTTTATTATGTTACATCTTTAATTTGATTCCATTGTGCATTCACTAACTCTAACACAAATCAAATGGATGATTTCACACATTCCTGCTTCTTAATTTACATCAAATTGATGAAAATGAGTATGATAAAAATGATCATAATTACAATTATGATACTTTAGTAAGACTAACCATTAAAATCAATGGTAGCCAAATGCCCCAATTTATGCTAATTTTATCAACTTAATAAAAATGTGATTAGTTGTCCATATCCAAAAAAGAAGTAAGGATCTATTCACATGTGGGATTTAGACCAACAAATGGATTCCAATTTACAAATACAATATGGCTGCCGACGCACCAAAACCCACTATTATGAGATTTATAACAAACAATTATTCCTCTTCTCATCATACAACTATGAAGATAGCAATCACTAACAACAGTATCTACCATATTTGCCAGCCAACAATTACCTCACTCCGTACGTTTGAAGCACCAACCATCTTAATATAGTTGCTCTTGAATTATGTTACTCTTTTGGATTTATCCTTATACAATCTTTAAAATCACATAATAATCATAAGAATCATATATATAAATGGACTTTGTTGATATTGAGAATATCAAGATGTATATTTATGAGTTTACCATCAATGTTTAATATATATTAGACACTTATAAGTATACAATAAGTATATATTAAACCCTTACAAGAATACTATTACAATTATAAGTATACAGTAAGTTGCCATTTAAGTTGATATATTAGACACTTATACACATAAAATTGCATTACATTTTATTTGAAATTATTCAGGTCTATTATATAATTACTTGAATATATCTCTAAAAAAAAAATTATTTATCCAATATATTATCCATTAAGATAAAGATTATATACAGCTGTTCATGTAGTGTAATACAACCAAAGAGCAAACTCTCCACCAACTAAGCAACCAATCAACTCCTTAATAATATATACTCTGTCAAAATTCAACTCCTTTATATTTTCAATTAATTAAACATAATAATCCAGCAAATACCAAAATTAATAAACCTCAGTCAACATACCAACTCTTCTTCTTTACTTAGTTATCTAATCTTAACAATTCTCGTCCGAAATTCAAGCTTCTCTTTCTTAAAATTCCCCAAAAAAAACAAAACAAAATTTTCTTTTCTTCCCCTGAATTTTTCTCTTCCTTCAAAAAAAATTCCCCAAAAAAATTTGATCTTTCTTGTAAAACTCTGCAACATCCCCTGTTTTTTGTTCGAAAACAGGGGTAAGGTGGGGCTTTTTGGCCCTCCTTCTCCCCCAATTATTCCCACATTCATGAACAACAATATTTTGATCAAAATCATCGTTGACATTAGAATAATCACATTACAACCGATCAATGTCATCATTCACACCCACTATACCAAAAGGTTTCGCTTCGATTCGATTCATCGCGTCTTCACCGGCCCCGGCATCGTCGAGTATCGGAAAACTAACGCATTATACAATCCCAGCTGTACCTATGGTTGATACAGCCTTCGATATAATCACAATTGGTTTGATCCTCTGTTTTCTAATTCTCTCTCTTGTCTCTGTTTTGTTCATCCTTCATCTTCGGATCAAATCCCGCCATTTTTTCAAGCTTCAGCGTTTCTCCACCCACTGGGGCCCACGTTTTCTGTTGGTAGTTTTTCTTTCTCTTTGGTCCATCAACGAATTTTTTCGATTGCCTATTTTTAGAAAGAGTTTTGTTTTTCCCTTTTTACCCTCGCTTCCTTTGACCCACCAAACCCAATTTTGTAAATTCCATGTGATTCTCTCTTTCGGGTTGTATGAACCCGGGTTCTTGATTGTTCTTCTTTTCTTGGTAAATATCTCAATAAAGAAACGGAGCCCCGGTAACTTGTGGGCTATCGGGTTCGTTGCAAGCATTTGTTTGCCCTTGGTGATCGCTCTTTATTTAGCGGTTAACGTTTCGCCCGGCCGGTTATTTCTACCGCATGTGTTCTATCGTAGTTCGGTGTTGTTAAGGGACAAGGAGACTAATGCCCGTATTGTTTATTGCACGTACCCCTTGTTTGGAACCGTGATTTTTGCGGCTTTTTGCGTGGTGTACGCACTTGCGCTCTTGACGACATGTTGGAAGGTTGTCGCGCTTGTTATAAATAAGCGCCTTAAGGCTCGTATTAACATGCTTATTTCAACCGTTTTGGTGTGCCTAGCAACTCAAGTGTTGTTATTGACAATATCTGCATTTTGGGACCCGGAAAATGTGTGGTATTACCTTTTTGTCCTCTTTAATTTCGTGAGTGTCCTAACATGTGGCGTTGTAGTGGAGGGTATTTTGGTAATCATGCCAATTAATGACTCGCTCGATGTTGCTAGTCAACAAATTGAGAAAAGGAGGGAGTGTATAGATGAAGAACCTGTTTGAATGGGACAAGTATGGCATTGCAATTCGTCGAGATTGAGGACAATTTCGTCCTTTGGTGATCAAGTCGGGGCTGGCCACATGTACGACACAGGATTAATCATAAATGTGGAAGAAAGGTGATGAAACATGCATACAAATTTGAATTGATGCTCTTGAGAAGCAATGTAATGTGATGTTTTGATGATCCTTCATAATGATTCTCTTTGCCCTTTGAAATCACCATGAGATATGCTTTGTGTATTTTTCTTCTTACTTAGCATTTTATGATTTTGAGGTTTAGGCATGCTTAGTTAATCTTTGTGTATATAAGATTCGAGCAGTAACCAAATTAGTCGCAAGTTAGAGGAATTTTTGGCACCAAACGAAGCACAAATGTAAATTTATGTATGCTTCAAGTACTATGAATCCCAAGTACTAACATTGAAAGTTCAATCAGAAATTTGTTACAAGCTTTGAAGACAATTTGATCCCTTTTGTTGTTGTTGTTGTTGTTGTTGTTAATATGCATATAAAATTCCAAAACAAATTTGACACTTTATAATCTATCTTTAATTTGCCAAATAAAACAAGCATTGAAGATGTTGAAGGCTTGTAGCCCAATCAGGCAATCAATAATATTGGATCTCTGATCCTCTACACAAGTTGTAAACTCAACATACAACCCAATATTGAATGTTTCAAAGGGCTTGATGTGACATTGTGACAAGTAAATCTCGTAAACTCACCATCTATTTGGCCTTTGAACTTGTCCATCACAATATTCCAACTGCATCAATTAAACTACTTCTATTTGGAAAGAGTGGAATTTGTGCTTATCACACTTGCAAAACTTGTGCTTAATTTTCGTAAATGATAATCCCTTTTATCAATTGGTTAATTTTCATTTATCCTTAGTGAATTTTATGTTATTTTTTTTTTTTTTTAAGATATTGTGTACTTCCTCCGTTTTTTTAAATATTGCACCTCTTGTCTTTTACGGGAACTAGGTTAGATCCCGTGCCATGCACGGTGACCTTTAGTTATATATTTAGGGCCTGTTCATATTTACTTAATTTCATTTCAGTTCAGTTCAGCTCCAATCAGTTCAGTTCAGTTCAGCTCCTAATTTCCCTGCTGTGTCATAAAATATTCATTTAAGTTTAGTTTAGTTAAGTTCAGTTCAGCTTCAATTAGTTCAATTCAGTTCAGTTTAGCTCCAATCAGTTCAGTTCAGCTTAGTTCAGTAAATGTGAACAGGCCCTTAATTATATAGTATTGATTGAGAAGTATTACTGTACTCCGTATAATCATAAATTGGTCGAGAAATAATAAAAGTATGAAATATGTTAATATGGTATTTGCAATTTTAATTGTAGCTTCCAATACACAACTAAAACAAAAGTAGGCAAAAAGTCATGAGCAATATTTTTTCTTATTGTAAGAGTATTTTAAAATTTTGATTTTTGGTATATAATTGACTATTTTTTTTAGAAAGATTTGTGAATAAATCTTTTATTTTAAATATAATAATTACGACATGTTAATATGGAATATGTAAAAAATAATAATAATAATAATAATAATAATAATATGATTTTTGTAAATGATTTGTTTCCTTAATTGATTTTTTTTTTTTAGAAAAAGAAAAAAATAACTAAGGACACACCAGGAGATGACACGTGTCATTGCTAGTGTGTCTTTTAGTATATAATATTGAACTATTGATTGATATCACAAATATTGCGCCATTTCTATTTTAGGAAAAAAATATTTTTATTCACACTACAAATACAAAATATACCCTTACTTTTTAACCCTTGATTTATTAATCTATGTAACATCTCTTAAAATTAAAATATGGAGTAATATTGCATGCATCAACTATTTAAATGTTTTTCAATAAAAGCGGGATTAAAATCATGTCTAGTTCCATATTTTTTTTATATTTGATTATTATTACAAGTATTTATTAAGCTAAAAAAAAAAAGAAAGAAAAAGTGGCACTCGTGAGCTTTTCGCAAATAGCAATTCCTATGTGCTTGTTTAGTTAACATCAACTGGTGAACATAACCCAATTATAATTCTTAGGGTTTGTTCACATTTACTTAATTTCAGTTCAGTTCAGCTTCAATCAGTTCTGTTTAATTCTGCTTCAATCAGTTTAGTTCAGTTCAGTTCATCTCCTAATTTCCCTCTCTCATAAAATATTCAGTTCAGCTCAGTTCAGTTCAGCTCCAATCAGTTCAGTTCTGTTCAGCTCCAATCAGCTCAGTTCAGTAAATGTAAATAGGCCCTTATAGAATTTGGGTTTTATCAAGTTTCCAAAAGTTTGAAACAAAATTGGTTTGTGGTTACTCAAGACCAAACTACAAATACTTGTAAGAATAATGATCCATTGAAATTTTTGGCTTGGGTTTTTCGGCCCAACCCAATCACATAATCTCCAAGTCCAATCTTATAGGCCTTCATAGCTGTCACCCATCTCAAACCACAACGCCTACAAAATTTTAAATAACCTCAAATGACCAAATAGCCCTCCGCTCCTCAAAGCAAAAATTCTCAATTCTAAACGTTAAACCACAACAGTCCTAAGGGTATTATAGTCTTTTAACCAATAACTTTACAACGTTCAAATATTTGATTATCTCCAACGGTCATCTCCTTCAGTCAAAAATATAACTTCTGTTTCCTTGCTTTCTTCATTTTCTCAACACACCAATCTCACTTTCTCTCACCTCTCTCTTTCAATCAGATCTCAACATAAATAGTTTTAGATTTTCTTCCAAATTAAGTACCAAATCACAGGTGAAAAAAAAAAATCCATCTTTTTTTTTGTTACCAAAACAATCAATTACAAAAATGAATGATTTGATGACAAAATCGTTTCTGAGCTATGTTGATCTGAAGAAGGCGGCATCGAAAGATGTCGAACAAGATTTGGAAATGGGGATAGGAGGAGCAAAGTTAGACCCTAAAATGGAGGAATTTTTGGAAGAAGCAGAGAAGGTGAAGGCTGAGATGGGGTTGATTAAAGATATATTAACTACCCTTGAAGCGGCGAATGAGGAAAGTAAATCGTTGCATAAGCCGGAAGCTTTGAAGGCGCTTCGAGGCCGAATTAATGCTGATATTGTATCTGTGCTCAAAAGGGCTAAAGCTATTAAGGCTCGGCTTGAACAGATGGACCGTGCTACTGCTGAGAATCGTCGCCTTTCTTCTGAATTGGGTACCCCCATTGATCGGTATGAACTGCTAATTTTGCAATTTTTGGGTTTTTTTTTTAAGTTTTGTTTTAATGTGTTTGTGATTATTAATGAAAAAAAATGATGTGTTTTTTATGTATGAAGGGTTTAATTGGTAATTGAGATGAAAAAATGATATTAAATTGGCTAAATTTGAGAAATTTGTAAGCTAATGTTCTAAAATCACATTACAATAGATTGAAAATGTATCAATTTTGATGAATTTTGGTTTAGTATGAAAATTTAATTTGGTAATTGAGATTGAATTTGATATTATATATATGGAAAATTTGGGAAAAGAAAATTAATTTTGAATTTTGATAATTTTTGGAGGTTAGGGTTTCATGAGAATTATGGATAATTGGAAATTGGAAAATTTTTGATATATTTTTCAATGTTTTTTTTATTCTAATTACAGGACTAGATCATGTGTGACAAACGGTCTAAGAAAGAAGCTAAAGGAGCTAATGATGGAATTCCAAGCCCTAAGGCAAAGAATGATGTCAGAGTACAAGGAGACTATAGGAAGGTGCTACTACACTGTCACAGGAGAGTACCCTGAGGACAATATAATCGAAAAGATCATATCGAATGGGACCGGGGAAGGGGAGATATTATCCCATGCCATCCAAGAGCACGGGCGAGGCAAGGTGGTGGAGACAGTGATTGAGATCCAAGGCCGGTATGACGCGGCCAAGGAAATCGAACGGTCTCTCTTGGAGCTACACCAAGTGTTCTTAGACATGGCTGTGATGGTGGAGTCTCAAGGGGAACAATTGGATGATATTGAGCATCATGTTATGAATGCATCAAATTATGTGCAAGATGGTACAAAGGATTTGAAGCAGGCTAAGGATTATCAAAGGGGTAGTAGGAAGTGTATGTGTATTGGGATTATTGCATTGTTGGTGATTATACTTTTGATTGTCATCCCAATTATTGCTAGTTTTAGTCATTCTTGATTTCTTGTAATGTTTTTGTTGGAGTAGTGTGTGTAGTTGAGGTTTTATAAAAGGGGCTGTCACTCAAAGCTCCTTGGAAAACTCTTTGTTAAGTACTCATTTTATTCATTTGTTGGTAAATGAATGTAATGTGAGAATTATATGATATGTTACTTTGTTCTATTACTTTGCAAATTTATATCACTAAACCATGATTATAGCTTCGGGGTTTATTTTTATATAATTCTTGGGACGGCAATGTCATGGATGATAATTTATGGACGATATTACAACCCTAAGGATCAACTAAACATTTGAGGTGACATATTATCTCAATTTTGCTAAGGAAAATTTTGAGCTATAAGTTGGTTATTTCTTTGATGGGATTTTGGACTTCTTTATTGGGCCAATAAAGACCATGGATGGGCTAGAAAGTTTAATGATCCATAGCACTTATTTTATAGGTTGGATGGAAATCTGGATTTTGGATGGTGGAATTAGCATAGCTATAGGACTTAATGACTTATAAGGTAGAGGCTTTACATTCCTACGCTAAGTTCTCGAGTAACGTGACAACAATTTATACTCCCTCTGTGTTTTTTTAAGTGTTACACTTCTCATTTTCGGCTATGTTTTTTTAAGTGTTATACTTATTTTTTTGGCAAAAAGCTACATAAAAATACGGAGTATTGTATCTCTCTCCTCTCATGGTCCCCACCCAAACCCATTACTATTTTTTTTTATTATATCTTTTCTCTCACATTCATTACTTTTCAATAAACTATTAACCCCACTATCTTTCTCATATAATTTTTTAATATTCCAACTACCCCACTTACCTCTTATTTTAT
Organism: Chenopodium album; assembly: GCF_948465745.1. NCBI lineage: Eukaryota > Viridiplantae > Streptophyta > Magnoliopsida > Caryophyllales > Amaranthaceae > Chenopodium > Chenopodium album. The sequence continues at coordinate 34,666,373 of NC_137856.1, read as the reverse complement.
TTAAGTCAATTAAATTTCCTAAAACTATGTGCCGGTCAAATTGTAAGTCTGTAACTCTTAAAAAAACACGGAGGTTGTATACAAACACATACAGTAGATAGTTTTTCTCGCCCGTAATTTGTTCATATCGTCACTAAACAAACATTACTCAGATATTATTTGAAAGAAACGAACATTTTTCCGTCCAGGAATACTTGTTTCTAATTTTTGTTTGTAGGAAGTTAGGAACTATAGGATTTTTGTCTTAATTTCTCAAAGAAGATATAGTATAGCTAATAACATCAAAGTTCAATTTATATGAAACGTTAAGAATGCTTCAGTGGTTGGTCGGCTAGGCATAGTGGCATACTAGTCCACATATGTTAATACCTCAAACAGTTAGGAAGCACCCCGAGTACAAAAACACCAGTCTAAAAAAGAGGAAAGCAACCATTGCTTTCTATTTTGAATGAGAAATTTCTCAATTTTGGTTGTTGGGGAAACTACTACAATTTGGACCCATTAATTGAATTATAAATCTTTAATTTTTGACCAACATGTACATACTGAAACTGCAGGGGTTTCTTCTAAGAAAATAATTTCTGATTTCATTTATATAGTTGAAAATGTGATTAGCATATAGTGCTTCATTGTTTAATTTATGTTCATTAATTGGTGTAAAATCTACAGGGTAAGAATTGGTAACAATTTGTTATTCGTGTTCACTTCACATTAAAAAATAATATTTAGTAAAATTAATTTCAATTTAATAAAATTAAGTTCATTTAAGCTAATTTCAGTTCGGTAAAATCCAGTAATTATAAAGAAGAAATATGATAGAAAATCAATAAAAAAATAATTTTTGTTCAGCAAAAATAAGGTGAATTAAACAGTACCTAAATTAAATCAAATAAATTAGTTTGGGTCAAAAGTATTTTATTAGATCATCTACATCAAATATCCAAATTAATCAAGCACAATTTAGGTTATAATTAAATCGCCAGATTATTAAAAGCCTAAACAAAAAATATATCTTTTTTTCTTTTTTTTGGAATTCGACTAGGTTAATACTTGCTATTAGATACTTACAGTTAAATATATGCATTGGCAAAAATGATGAAAAAATCATACTCTGTAGTCTGTATCAACTATTTTGAAACAGAGAAAGTATATTGAAGCGTCACATATCACAACAAAGGAAAAGCAGGGTCGGCCCGGAGGGGTAGGCCTCGAGTGCGACCGCCTAGGGCCCACGCCAGAAAGGGCCCAAAAATTCAAAAAAAAAAATCAATTTGCATAGCTGTAAAATTTAAACTATCTAAACTGTAGTTTTTACTCGTTAAAAAATAAGCTACTTTTAAAAATGATAATAGATGCATTTAGTTAGCAATTAATATTAAATTACTTAGATTTCAATTAGGTGGAGATAATTATGCAATATAACCTCTTCTTCTTCTTCTAATCTTCCGATTTTATGAGTATCTGTTTCAAAATATTAATCTTTTCAATTACACCCTTTCATTTTTATTCAATTACCGAAATATTATGCAAAGTTATTACTCCAGTATTGTGTATGGAGACTTATTATTCAAATAATTTAAGTTATTTTCATTGTCTTATATTTAAAGCTATTGCGTGTAAAAAAATTTATTTACGTAAGGGGCCCTTTTCTTACATTATGCCTAGGGCCCATAAATTTCTAGGAACGGGGCTGAGGAAAAGGAGGTAAATTCTCCCACAAGCTTTGGTATGATTTAGGACTAGTAGCATATATAGGCATATAGCACATTATATGCCGTGGGGAGGAAACGAATAAGAAAAAGAAAATAGATAGTTGTATAGAATTCTGGAAGGGCAAGTTAAGATAATGTGCACATTGCTTGTGACAGTTAGAAAAGGTTGGTCTATATAAAAATGGGAAAAAAAAAAAAAAAGACAACAGCAAATGTATGCACAACACAGTATAAATGTGAATGTGAACGGTAGTTGTATGAGATCACCGCAAAAACTAATAATTATTATTGATTAACTTGTCGAATAAGCTAAGGCAATAATAATCAAGCCAAGTAGCCAAAGCTAAGTTAAGGCGTAATGTAATGTATGTAGCGGTGCCGTGTGTGTTGACCGTGTCATGCTCATGCATGTGTTAATGCGTAGACCACCTCCATCCTTCGTTATTTCTCCGACTTCTCTTGCAACTAACTATTTCCGACTGTCTTTTATCACATGCCAAATATACCTGTTTTTCTTGTCTCTACGCTCTTTCTATGGTTGCTATATTAAAATAATACAGTACAAAGTAATATAGTAATTAACTATATAATAATGTTGATTATTTACTTCATACTATATTATTATTCTCGCCTTAGCCTTTAATTACCCTAACCTAATGTACGCTTGTATATATTGATGTTTAATCAGTGAGAAAGGTACGGCAAATATTCTCTCATGGTATCACGAGTCTAGATTTTCTTCCTGACAACCCTAATTCTCTTCCGCTCTGTCTTCTTCTTCATCTTCCATGGCCGCATCAAGCAAGCTTCATCCTACAACGCTTGTGACTAATATCAAGTCTTGTATTCCTCATAAATTCTCATTATCCTCGTACCACTATGTCCACAGTCCACAAGTGCGTGACAATGGGAATCGGAAGAAAAAATTGAATTGGGATAATTAAGAAGGTTGACGCATGGCTTTCAATTCCTTGTAAATTAAGAGTACATATTAAGGATCTGTTCACATTTAGTGAACTGATTGGAGTTGAACTGAACTGAAATAATTGGAGTTGAATTGAACTGAACTGAAATGAATATTTTGTGAGAGAAGGAAATTAGGAGCTTAACTGATTGGAGCTAAACTGAACTGAACTGAAATTAAGTAAATGTGAATAGGCCTTAAATATTGTTATTTTTTAATTGATCATCTTACCATAAAATTGTCTTACACGGAATATAAGTTTTAAATTTTTTTTTTATACTTGTTAAAAATAAACCTTGTCGTGTAAGTTAGCTAGCTTGTCTTTGGAGAGGTAACAAAGTTCATGCATATTAATAAAGCTAGCTAGCCAATCTAGAAATTAAATACATCACTTTTGAAGTTTTGAGTGGCAATATTTGCACATTGCACAAAATAATGTACTCTTCTCATTGGATTAATCTCTCATAAACAATACGAATTACCTACTTTTCTTGTGATATATAGTTCCATTATTCCATTCAAAAATATTTGGAGTCAACAGCTTTTAATTTGACTTTAGAATTATAACAAGACGACATGATAAAATCAGCTGATGATTTATTCAAGTCAATAACCATACGTGAACGTATACATGAAGTCGTGAACTTCGTCGTTTCATTATTTGGTTAATCCTAAATAAAGTCTTCCCATATATATATTTTGAATGATTTTTCCAAGTCAAACATTCAAGTAAATATATGTAAATGTATAATAGAAATCAGATATTTCTTGCAAAATTTCATCACGCTAATTAACAAGAACTCTCCATTATTATGTGCTTGCATACGTATATTATTGTGACATCATCTATAGTTTATAGAAGTATTCAAATAAATCACTAAAGTTATTCAAACTAATATGATTTGGTATCAATGTTATTTTTGACCAATAAGCTTCCATAAAACAAATTCGGCACGTCATAGGGGTTCAATTTATATGCATGTCAATTTGGTCTTCCTTGGCCCTCTGCATTTACGAAGTTCATACTATACTAGAAAATAATCTTTATTTCTACTTGCTTTTTTGGACATTATTTAATAAGTATTTAAAATTGATTTTAAAGTGCCAACAAAGTATTGACTCACTTAATAAAATTCTTACCTTAAATTTTCAGTGGCCTGGAGCTCAAATTCTACCAAATACGGGTGTTTGGGGGTACAAAATAATTAGGGATTCCATTATTTACCCTCTGCATTCAAAGTATATTCGTCATCTAGCAACATGAATAGTTACTCACTTCATTTTTTAAGGGACATCATCTATTTTTATTAGATCGTGTAGGAATAGCTATCAAATTTAGTGAAAATGTATGTCTATTAAGGAGTATAATCCAATTATCTTCGTCACCTATTTTGCTTCAAATTTCAAAGTCTAATGTGTTACATGTTTCAATTATGGAAGATACTATACGGAGCTACATACCACATCTTGTGATCACTATATTTTGCAAAATATGACCAGTTATACAATAAATACCTAATTAGGTTATTTATGTCCGAAGTCTCTAGCTTTATAAAGATTAAAGAAATGGATAAGACATCATGCATACGTATAACATCAAGCTAAGTAATTAACAACTCAATTAAAGGATAAGATTATATTATAATTCTCGTCAATTCATTATATAAGTATTTTGTCTATCAATCCCTCGTCACAACATTGTGTTTTTTTCCTCTCATCCCATGCGGCTTCAAGTTAAGATTATCCTCAATATTATTGAAGTTGTGAATTGGGGAAATAAATAGCGTTATAGTCAATTAGTCACTCAAATTGAAGCAATTATAGTGATAATTAACATGAAGCTAAATGACATAGCCGAATAATTGTAGCCGTTGTCCTTATTTGAATTGTACTAATATATTGGTCCACTAGTTTGTCTAGCTAATCATATGATTTTACATATATCCTAAGCTAGCTATAATAATCATAATGCAATCATAAATATCTTACCTTTTATTATATATTACACAACAATAACAAATTTTTTTAAAAAAAAAAAAAAAAAAAGGATAAAGGGTTTGTTCACTTCAGCTTAATTTCACTTCAGTTCAGTTCAACTCCAATCCATTCAGTTTAGTTTAGTTCAGTTCATACGAAACTGAACAATCGTTCATACGATAATTAGACCACCTAACACAATGTAATGGCCTAAGGATGGCCATATACTACTTTAAATGGGGTAGTGATATTAGCAACAACCTCGTTTCGTCATTCCTTTGGCGCAACATATAGGAACAAGAACAACCATGATGGCACTATTATCTTGATGGCTTGAGCCTCAATTCCAAAGGAATTGTCTTTTAATTTAGATCCAATTACGTGTGGTTTAGATGTCATTGTCGGCGGGATTAGTGGTAATGGCCCCTTATTATTGGTCTAAAGTTAATATCATGCGTTCACCACTCTTTGTTATGGGTCCCAAATCCCAATCTTAGATTATTAAGAATTTTCGAGTAAATCATATGCTTAAATTTTCATTTTTCAACTTTGAGCCTCCAAAAGCTAATCTCCGATCACAGTGGGTTTTAATTTTTCACTAAATTAATATCTTTTAGAAATGTATTACGAGTAATATTTGGACTAATGCCTTCGTATATTGACTTTACACCCAAAAACGTTTTATTTGTTTCCCACTATTGTTTGACATTTCTTGATGAAAGCACGATCCTACTAGACTACTAGAGATATAAATTTTTTTTTTTATTTCCAATAATGCATTATTTTTCAGTGTTAATGAAATTATGAATTATGATGATCATCATATTTAGGATAATTACCGTTATTATCTATTGCAAACAACTTTCATCAATAGTAAAATAAATCTTCAAGTTTCTTTAAAAAAATAAATAAATCATCAATGGCAAGTGATAATTTTTATTGCCCCCCACGTATATTCTTTCATATACTCCGTACGTATATCGTTTAAATGTAATTTGCAAAAAAAAGAAACAAAAAAAAAAATTTAAAATTGAATTGGGAGCCAATAATATTAGTTGGCATGCATCTTTTAATTGGAAGCAAGAAAAGAAAATAAATCACAAAGGATTGAGTTGGACAGATGATTATTTTCTCATATTTATCACGAGTAGCACTTAATTTTTTTTTACCAAGATAATTTTCTCATTGTGTCATTATCAATCTAGTTATTGGGCCCTGTTCTCTTCACCTTAAAATAATAATATTAAGTAAAATAATTTCAGTTCAGTAAAAATAAGTTTAGTTCAGTAAAAATAATTTCAATTTAGTAAAAATAAATTTTATACAGTAAAATTCAGTTTTCTTAAGGAAGAATTATAATAGAAAATCTGTAAAAATCATTTCAGTTCAGCAAAAATAATTTCAGTTCAGCAAAATTAATTTCAGTTCAGTAAAAATAATTTAAATTCAGCAAATTTAATTTTATTTCACTTAAAATAATTTCAGTTCAACAAAAATAAGGTGAAGAGAACGGACCTTAATCTAATATGAGTCAGCCATATATAAGATTTTGTTTTTTATTTTATTTTATATATATATATATTTCTTTTTTTGAAACAAAGCAAGCTCCATACATATTTAAAATATTCTCACATTAAAAAAAAAAAAATTACGCCAAAAAAGTGATTTCTTGGCACCACTATTTGAAAAGCAAAATGAGAACATGTAAATGGTTGAGCCACACATCACATAAGAATATTTATTTTCCCACTCGATATTTTACTTTCCTTTTCATTTTTATTTAATATGGTGCAACCCCACACGATTTATTCCTTCCAAAAAATAAAAAATGGAATTTGTTTATTTATTTTTTATCCTTATACTCTCTAGATACAGCACTAATGTTCCATGAACCCTGCCACGCTGGCAATACAAATTTCCAGTTACTTGCCGTTGCTGAGCTAGAAAATACCGAGTAAAAGTCAATTAGTCAATTTACATTATTTTATCCTACCAACCCTCCCCCAAGTCTCTTTATTCTCCCTTAAGAAAACCTACCCTTTCAAATTACCCAAAAATACAGGATAATTTTATTTTTATATAGGATAAAAAAAAATTTAAAAAAATTCTCAAAAATTAAAAAATTTACAAAAACAATAAACTTGGTGTGCAATTTAAGAAACCTCACCCAAAAAATAATATAAAATAAAAAAATAAACAGAAAATTCCTTTTATACCCCTTAAAGGCCAAAAACCCTTCACCCCACCTATAAATACACAACCACATAAGTCATCAAATTCTTCTTCATCTCAACCAAAAATCAAATTCCTATATGTTTTTTTACAAATTATCATGAGCAACATCCCAACTTCTTTAATCAATTCCTCTCTTACTCTTTTTCTTCTCACTATTTCTTCTTCCGATCCTTGGCCTTTTTCTTCTCTTTCATTCTTATAACACATAATCAAATTAAACCTCACAAAAAACCTAATCTCAAAAAAAACCAAATCTTTTTGTTCATTCATACTAAAATTTGTTGTAATGGGTAGTGGTGAAAGACAACACATGAACTTCAACCTCCACCTCTCACACCTCCTCCACCACCATCACAATCATCATAATAATCGCGGTATGGGTGGCAGCGACAACAAGAGCGTACCAAAAGGGTGCATGGCAGTTTTAGTAGGGCATGAAGGAGAGGAAAAGCTTGAAAGGTTTATAATACCAATAGTGTACATAAATCATCCTTTGTTCATCAAACTCCTTAAGGAAGCTGAAGAAGAATATGGATTTGATCAAAAAGGTCCAATCACTATTCCATGCCACGTGGAGCATTTTCGTAACGTTCAAGGCATGATTGATCGTGAGCATCACCGTATGATGAACCCTCATCATCATCATAATCATCATCATCATCATCATAATTTCTTGTGCTTTAAGGCTTGATTTTATTTGATTGTGAATTGAAGGATCTTGATTCTTGTAAGTTTGTTGCAAGTTTGGAATTCAAGTTTAATTTGATTATCAAGATGTAAATTTTTAGATTCTTGATTTGTTTTTGCGCGTGAGATTAAATTCTCAAGTGATTAATTGTATTGACAATGATGAAAATTTTATAATATTAAATATATAGTATTATAATAATCTTTTAATTTCTTTAATTATTATTTGTCTTGCTTGTTCAAATTCATCAATTCAAATTGCGTAAGTGTGTCCAATGGTTAATTTGTTTCCCTCTGATAAATCTTTTTAAGCACTTTATTATATTTTTTTTGGCTTATTTTTTAATAATATTTATTTATTAATTAAGGGATATAATTTTTTTTTGTTTAAGAGTTGTGAGATGATTTCATTAGTATGTGACATCAACAATAGCCGAAAGTCCGAAATTTTTTTTTTTTTTTTGAATGGGAAAGTCCGAAACTAAAAGTGGAAGATTTCAAATTATTTCTCTCTGAAAGAACGAAATAAAAGAAGAAATAGTCATAAAATTGTTTGTGAATGTGAACACAATGAGGGATTACTTAGCTTGCAATTTGCAGCACCCAAAAAAAAAAAAAAACAATAATAATAATTTTATGACAATTATCTAACTGTAATTGACAAGGAGGTGTCTTTGCTTGTGTGGTTATGCAAGAATAAGTACAAAGGTAGTACCAAAAAATCTCTTTTTTTTTTTTTTTTTTTTGACAGTGCAAACTAAAAAAATAAAATACAAAAATTTAAAAAATACAAAATAAAATCTAAGCTCAACAAATTTCTTCCATTCCAGAATTTATTTATGTAAAAAGTTGGGTGGTGTTTGGTTGTCAAGGGATAGATTTAATTCCACATAGTTGGGTGGGGTCATGACTGTTGGCTTATAGTTTGGGACAAATAACACCAATCTATAACATACAATTGTTCATTGTCCCTTAAATTTATTCTACTATAAAAATGGACCCAAACATTTTGGGTCACCAAGTATTTGATTGCCTTAAAAATCAATTAGATTTCATGTTTTTGGGACATGCTTCAAACATCATAAAGCTAGCTTTGAAATTAAATTTATATGTATAGTCTTTTATCCTCCTCCACAACATTGTCACAAAAAAATGTTCCTCATAATTAATGGTCACAACCAAAAAATGCAATCATTTTTAATACCCATGTGAGATGGGCATCATTATTATAAAGTACATTCCACAATTATAGGAATATTTCCCTCTTTTGATGTTTATATGAATAATGGTTTGTCCTCAATTAACTTAAACTTTGTCATGGATTAGTGGAGATGAAAGTTGAATTAAATTCATAATATATATATTATCATGAGCCATGACTTAGATAACGGTAGACTTTCTATAAAAAAAAAATAGATAATATTACCTCTATTCAAAAATAATAATTGTACGTAATGTATGTCAAAATATTTCATAATTAAGGATGTTTATAAATTTCATTAACAAAATTCAAGAGGTGGTTAAACAGATTAATAAAGTATTATTATTCAAATTCTTCTTAAAACTTAAATTAGGCAAATTTATGTGTAAAAAAAAGGCAAATATAATGCTCTTAAACTATATGTTGGTGAGGAACTCACTTCGTAATTTTGAGGGTACAAGTTCGAGTCCACCTGTCTACTTGGGCCAGCTAACCTATGATAGGTATTAATTTAATTTATAAGGGTTCTTCACCTTACCAAACAAATTAAAAATGCTCATAAAATATAATATAATATATATGTGAGAGTTAAACAAGATCAACAATTTCCAAACACACACAAAAAAAAAAAAAAAAAAAAAAAAAAAAAAAAAAAAAATCAACAAAAAATTTAAACCACTTTTAATCTAATTTATTACAAACATTAAATCAATAAATACATATTGCTTTGTAGTATTTGGAATATAAATAAAGTGGTTTAAAGTCTTTTTGTATGTGGAGACAAGAGATTGAAATTAATTTAAAAGTTCCATCTATATATAGTTAATTATATATTTTGAGATTGAATAGGCCATCAATTACACAACTAATGTACAATTAATTAATTAATTGGTTAAAGTTTCAACTTATATCTTTTAGTAATTGTAGTTGCTTTATTAGTATCATATGGTTTGTTGATAGTTCATTTGTTGTCTAATGCATCACAAAGTAGGGAATAGATTCTTTGGTGACATTTTTTGTTTTCCTTATCTTGTTTTTACTTTATTTTTTCTCAGAAAAATACAATCGGCCTAGTAGCTAAGATTGACTCCGGATTAGTGTACAATAGTAGGTCACATGTTTAAATGTTCTACCTTCATTTGTAATTTGTATGTATAGTCTTGTGCAATTGCTTCAAGACTTATTAATTATTTTTGCTTAAAAAAAATACTATTTCAAAATTACCTCAATCTTTTATAAAATTAATTATTTCTTAAAAAAATACTATATAGTTAATACGCGATTAAATTATATCTGACTTCAATATAATTAGAGAGACTATGGGCCTGTTCTGATTGACTGAACTGAGTTAAACTGAACTGAAATGAATATTTTATGTAAGAAGAAAATTAAGAAATGAACTGAAAGTAATCTAATGAGAACAAGCCCTATATAATCATTAAGCCTAAATGGTGGAAATCGCTGTGTTGATTGCTTAATAGTTAATCCCTAATGAAAATTAATGATTTGAAATTAAAGTATTATTTTGGAAAGGTATGATGATTGAAGGAATTTAATTTGCTTACTTTATGGTATTCCTCATCTACTTTATCACATTATTATTTTACATACTTCTTATTCAATGTTCAAAGAGGAATCCTATTCCCTTGATTGATTTTTTTTTTTTTTTTTTTTTTGGTGTTTAGAGAGCCACAAGGGCGGGGTGAGAATCGATCCCAGGATCTCCTGGAACCGGAAGGGAGCTCTAACCACTTGAGCTATTCCCTTGATTGATAGAATTACATTTAACCAGCTATTCATGTTGGAATCCAAGTGATGCCTCAAAATTCTACACCCCAGACCCAACAAACATGGAAAACACTGCATTTTTGACTTTCAGTCATATTATAAGATATTTTGAAGCATCAATTATTTGTTTTGGTAAACAATATTTTTGTTTACCTCATTTTTCAACCAAACTAGATTAATTATTTGGGCTTAGTATGTCAGTATATGTGCCTAATTTCACACTTACACACATTTCATCTCCATATTTTTGCTTGGAAGCATTTTTTTTGAAATACGAGTAAAAAGTGTTTATACGTACTTAAAAACGGAGGGAGTAACAATTACATCAGCATACTTTATTTCATTATTTATACGTACTTCGTACACATGATTAGTGTTTACTGCATCTGCATGTGATCATGAAATTCTTCATCAATACCAATTAATACTCTGATTAATGTGATTATAATATAAGTTTCTTGATCAAATCTGAAAGCCACATAACTGGTGATAGAATAAAAAGATATGGAGATTGAATCATTGAAATGGAATAAACTAAGCATGCTTAATAAATAATTAAGGCCTTATATTAAGGAAGGTACAAATCAAATGATTAACCAAAGTACCAAACCACCCAAAATAATTGCAAAATTCAAGCACATCTATAGTTTTAATGTCGCTTTTGTCCTGATTTATTGGATGTTTGTTTGTTTTCATCCTAACTATTGTATGTACCACAAGTATTTGTTTGTTTACTTGTGTACTTACTTGCTTCATTTTAGCAATTATCCAACGTTTTGTTTGTTTGTTTGTTTATTTGTGTGCTTATTAGCTCCAAATAACTGATAAGCAATCACCCAAAACTTGATTTTTCAATGTAGACACATTGATAAGAAAAACTCCATATTTTTCTTGGTTTCTTTGAGTTTTGGGTGACGAGATAGTATAAAAAATCTATTATTGATATGGAACGTTCATCCTTGGATAAAAAAGAAAATAGATATTACTGATTAAAATATTGGAAAAATGCCTTTGAAGATTATCAATTGAGTCCGTATCAATTAATCTAACTATAGCGGATGAAAAACATCCATAACAAAGCCACAAAAGCTAACAAATTAATTAGATCATTACATGCCTAAGAAAATTTAAGTATTTACTTGTAATTTTTTCGATAATTCATCATTGTTCAATATATTGATAAAATGGAAAATCATACGTACAAAAACCATCATACCAACCTCCAAATCCATCAAACACTATGGCATTACTCACATCAAAGAGGGAGGAGAAAACACCAAAACATGAAAATAACATCCAAACAATAATAGTATTGCTTCTCGACTAACTAGTTACCCTTGCTTAGCTAAAGTGTCACTCATGCCATATTGTCATACGATTTTTGACCTTACACTTGTATCAATATACAAAAAACACAAAGTTGTTCAAATTATTCACTAAAAGTGGTTTTAAAAATTAATGGTTTAATTTAAACTTTATACAGTGATGCATGATCTAATTAATATAATCGATTATTGTATATGAACTATGATCTATGATAGAGTATAAATTGATGGTTGAGTAGGTCCTCCAATATGGTATCAGAGCCAAGTTGGAGGACCAACTCAACTAAAAACTTAAACTGATGATTGAGTCCCAAGAATATGCTATATACACAATTAATCTAAAGAGAGTCATAATAATTCGCTATAAGATACAAAAATTTACATATTACACCATCATGCGCACACATGAAAATACACACATCACAAACAAAAACTAAAGAAATTAAACCCAACACTTGTTTATTGTACATTACCAAAAATCTCACAAAGTTTTTCGACCTTATCAATAACGGACGAAATGGAAAAACAACAAGAACTAGATCAGTCTTAAAGGAACAAAGAAAAACAAGAACACATTTGCATGTTGGCCAACCAGAGAAAAGCATATATACTTTTATAGTTGTGTAATATATACTTGTATTAGAATAGAAAAAGAAATTTCTGGAGAAATAATTTGTAGATAATCTGTCTATTGAAAAACTTGCACAAACTAGGCATAATCGTTAGCCAAGTCCCTACCAATGTCAATCTGGCTTGACTTCTAACACCAAATGGGCCCTAAAACTACCACTTAATTGTCATGTACTAGCACTTGCATTTGTCACTCTTTGAATTTTTAAAAAGAGTGACCAAGTCGCAAAGTCACATGTAAGATTAAGTACTATCTCCGTCTATAAGTAATTGTCGTACTATCCCCGTTTATAAGTAACTGTCGTATTATCATTAAGTCTTGTAATTTTGGATATATTACGTTATACTTTATGTGTCTTTGTTTTAATGGTTGATTCCACTTCACTTAAGATAAAATTTGAACTTTTGTTGTTAGATATCCAATGAAATTTGGGTTTGATGACTCTTACTCTAGTTGGAAGATGTCTAATGATAACAAGTGGAGCAAGTGCAAGAAAATTACTATCACGTCTATTAAACATGTCTAGATCAAGTAGAGATACCTTATACTCCATAAGTGGAGATAACAAGTGGAGTAGTTTGATGTACCCATCTAACATAAATGGGGAGCCTTAATTGTATACAATTTTCTTACAAAAGATTCTTCAAATTTTGACATGTAATACTACCTCCGTTTCATATTTTTTGCAACTTCAGAGTATTATTTGTGAAATATAAAATATTCTAAAGTTGCAAAAAAATATAAAACGGAGGTAGTAAGATTTTTTATTTGAAACTTCTTATGGTAGGATAATTAAATAATTTGGGCTTCATATAAGTTCACATAAGTATGACCACCTATGTTGGGTGTTAAGCCCCAAAGCATTTGTCTGCTGGATTGGCACACTATAATCTTTGGAATATAATCGAGCATTAATCTAGCAATTTTTGGTATATTTATCAAGTTCGAGTGGAAGAGAGCACAACTCAAGTACAACTTTCAATATTAAAAACGACCAGTAATAAAAGTGGTAGGAGTACTTTTTTTGTGGAGATTGTACTTTTAGGAGTTGTACCTATGATGTTCAATAGATCCTTAACATAGTTATCCTCGCGAAATTCAGCCAAGGCCCTACGAGGATATCAACTCCATTAGCAGAAGCCACTGAACAATTGAACATAAGCATAAATTGATACAGCCATACAGGCCAAGTAACACTGATATTGAAGCGGCTTCTCATACAGTATTACAATCATCATTTGCTTACAGAGGAGACTACAAAAGCTAACTCAAAGTATGAAACATTCTGAGTTTTACAGAAAAGCCTTCAAGCATCAGATTCTAATCTTCTATGCTGCAACTCTGCAACAACTAATATCCAGGCTATATTAAACAGCTGAATGTTTTACAGTCAGATTTTTCAACGTTGTCAATATATATGCAACCCCCCAAATTGAAAATTTACAAAATTTTGGGGAGTAGAGGTTGGGGAGCGTAATTGCTCCCCACCAAGGGGTTTCCATAACCCCATCACTCCAAATCACTGATAATCCAGTATTAGTTTTCAAAAGGAATTTCATTTGTGATGGTACAAAATGCATGCCCTGCAAGTAGACTACTCAAAAAGCTATTGTCGTCCTGTGTTGGAGCCCCGTATTGTTACACCATGCAATAATTTGGTGTAACCAATAAAATTAATGTTTCCATCAGAGCTGCGTATCCAATCCTTGACTAAAGCATGAGCTGTCGTGCCCAAGTTCAATTCCTGTGCATAATGAGCGAAAATATTTAGAGACAATAAGTTGAAACCGCAAGGAAGATAGGAGAAAGTTGATCAACTAAATGCGTACCCTTGCAAAGTCCTCAACTGAGATCCTCTGGTTACCTTCCTGCTCAAAATACTGAAACGCCGTGGTAGCAATTTTATCCCAGTCATCAAGAGCCTCAAGCTGATATACACTGATTGCTGCAGCACAGAACTCTTCAAAATCTATCTTCTTGGAAGAAAATGGCTCCATCTACAATAAAAGGCTCGATATGTAAGCCTTTACTTAAAATATACTTGGTTCCAATGTAATTAATGATTAAAAATGTAAACTATCAAGTAATCAAACTTAGACATATTAAGCTGTCTTACAAAAGTAAGAAAATCAGAAATTCTGGCGTCAATCATGGCATCAGTTGCATTTCTCGCGAGGGCCTTTATATAAGTGACATGGTTACAATTAAAAAAGGGAACGCTCGATTAGAATTTTCATCTATCTGAGTATAACAGTTGGAAAATTAAGGGTGGGGGTTGCACTTACAGCTTTAAAATTCTCAAGAGAGACAAACCCATCTTTTGGCTCTAAGAGCCTAAACTGTGCTTTGAGGTAAAAGAGCTCATTATCTGTCAGAGCTTTTGAAAGAGCCTGCAATTATGCACATAGTTATTGAATGGTAACGGATTTTATGAAGATTAATACACGAGGCATTGTCATAGAAAAAACTTGAGAGACCATAAAGTTGATGTGTTTGAGAGACCATAAAGTTGTTTCAAAGAATTAGCATCCTTGATCGTGTTGAGATGTGTTGAGATAGAGTAGCAATTCAACATTCAAATGAGTTGATGTGTTTAATAGACACATTGCTGACAGCTCTTTATTCATGAGAGCAAATGCTAGAGCCATTATAAATATAAGGATTCACTTGCAATGTGGGACAAAGTTTAGTTTAGCTTATGACATGCACATCAGAGATAAAGGTTCACACCTTTAGAGCTGCTCGTTTGAGAGGGGTGGCACGCATATATGACCTTATTAGCTTGATCGGGAACATATCTAAAGGAAGAGGTCTGTTTTCATCTCTTAACCATGGATGAGCTGCAAGCAATGTCATCAGTGGTTATGTCAGGAGAGTAATTAGGTATATGAGATATAAGGAAGCCATAAACCATTTACATAAACCCAAGCAAAAGAAAGTACTCACCTAGTGCTTGTGCTGCCGTCATCCTTTTCCTATAATCCTTGTTCAGTAGCCTTTTAACAAAGTTTTTGCCCTCTGCTGATATATTGGGCCAAGGAATGTCATCAAAATTAGGATCAGCCCTTAACACTGAACTTAATGTTTCTGATTGAGTCTTTGCGTAAAAAGGTCTGCTTCCACACAACAAGATGTATGTTATGACACCAATGCTCCACATATCTGCTTCAGTGTTATATGGTCCATGCAGCACTTCAGGTGCAAGATAAGTAGCACTTCCAACTACATCATCAAGCCAGCGATCTGCACATCAAAAGAAGTTTATTAAAACTATCCTCAATGTTAAATAGCACTCAATAAGTCCACAATACACAAATTTTTATACATCAGATTAAGTAAGTTGAGAAACACTCAGACAGTCAGATGACAGGTTCAGAAATCTTTGTTGTTTAATATTGCGACTTAGATTTCTCATTTTTACTCGCACCACAGTTTCCTTTAGTTTATAAATGCAGCTTATTAGTTTTGTTTGTGGTCAATTAATTTCGACTTAAGTCTATTTTGGGAATTATTCACAGATGATGGCCATAAGGTGGGAATTATTCTTATCAAATTTTCCAAAATTTATTACAAAGTTATAAAAGTAGAACTTCAAATCTTATTAACTTAATTGTAGTTATCGCAAATGCTAAAAGATGAAGTTGCCATTACCTGGCCTGACATAATCAGAAAGACCAAAATCTATAACCTTTAAGCGCGCATCATCATCCTTTGTAGCAAAAAGAAAATTCTGCCAAGAAATAGGGTCCTCTGGTGGTTAACAAACCTCCAAGTAACTCCTTAGCTAAAAGCATAGAGCCACAATGACAATTCCATACCTCTGGTTTTATATCACGATGCACAATACCCTGAAGATGGCAAAATGCAACTGCGGATAATATTTGCACTACAATTTCCTTGGCATCTTCCTCAACATATCTCCCACCTCTGGAGCTATTAAACAAACAAAACGAGGCTTATAGAAAATAAGTATAGAAATGCATACAATCCCCCCCCCCCCCCCCCCCCCCCCAAACATAAAACCCTCCCCTGGGAATCAACGAGACTGCACCAAAATTTTACCTTAGCGACAGCCCACCACCTTCGCACAATCTGCAAGTCGAAATAGATGTGTCAAATTGTGTCTTTTCTTCACCACTCAAAAAGACTGATCAGAGAACAAAAATATAGCTAAGGGCATAAGTGCCAAACTATAGAACAAGTACAATAATAATGATTCTTTTTTTTATTATTGGTTATTCAAGTCACTTGTACAAATATGAAAGAGAGGACATCGTGTCTTAGATAATAGATTGATAATGGATGACAATAGAAGATAAATACAAATGAAAATTAGAAACCATATCAATGAATTCTACAAGCTGCATTTATCTGCAAATCCCGGTAAAATGTTAAATCATGCAAAATCTGACAAAATGTCAAAAGCATATTCAATAGCAACTGATTCAAAAGCTAAAACATGTGGTAAGTGTGCAGAATTCAGGAAGCACTTACTCCATGACTATGTAGACGTCGTTAGCATCCTCAAATGCATCATAAAATTTGAGCATATGCGGGTTACCAGACAATGCTTTCAACATTTTCACCTCCCTGCGGACATCTTCAATTGCAACAGCTGAGGTCATCTGCACAAAGGCATCATTTTCATAGCTTTCATTAATTATTACTCATCAAATCTAAGAACTAGATAGTTTTAAAAAGCAATACTTATACTAAAACCTACTTCATACATTATACTCCTACAACTCAATTAAACTCCAATCAGAAACTACCATCAGTGGAGATCATTAAAGGCAAAGAGTCTCGAGATAGAAGCAAAACATTAACTAATCCCTGTATCATGATGTTGCCACTGTTGTTCCAAGTTCGATATATAAGACCAGCATTTCCAAAATATATATCAATTGCTACACACACAGGCAGAGATGAACCAGAGCTTTTAAATGATATATAAGCACTTCTCAAACAACCAAGCAAAGTGCAGCCTCAAATTGTACTGATTTTGCACTAGCTTTGCATTTAGAGAATAACAACCGATGAAGGACTCAAGATATACAAGATAAAATATGAAGCATTGATAGAAATATTAAGGTCCCAAGTCAAAATGGGGAACAAAAATCTCCACATTAGTCCCAAGCTCACAATCTCACATAGATGATCTCTGCTTCCCCTCACTACATAGCAATATAGCATCGAAACCAACCTCATAAATATTTCCATTTCAACCCTTCAATCTAAATTATCAAATCAAATGATAACATAACTACAAAAACAAAGATCCTAAGTCAAACTCCACAGCCAAATAAAATAAGTTTGTCAAATAGACTTCTTAGTTCTTAACAATTTTTGAAAAAAACAACAAACATGATCAAGCATATAACATTATATATACATAAACACCACATTTCATCAGTTAATAAACAAATAGTTGCAGAATTAACCAGCAACAACCCAATCAAACACATACTCACATGTACAGTCCAAATCTCATAATTTTAATACTCAAAATACCCACCAAAAAATCCAACCCCAGGTACAAACAGACAAAAATGTACTAACAATCAAGCATAATTTAACAATAAACCCTAAGCTTATATTCAAATTGATCAATCTCGCACACATAACAACCTCGCAAACTCAAATCCACCAACACATACACACATAAATACATTAACATAGTCCTCCTCGACTCCTTTCACCATCAAACAAACCAAAATGCTTATGCCACATACTGCCACACCTTAGCTTTAGAAATAATCTTGACAGCAACAGAAACACCTTTAACATCCCCTTTTATACCCTTTGCCCAACAAGTATGACTAAAATGCCCTCGACCCACTTCCTTCCCTAATTCATATTTTGCCTCAAAATTCTTGGAATACCCAAAATTCTTGTCTAAACTCATTTCTCTTTCTCTTTCTTGCTCCACCGTCCTCTCCGGCGTAACCCCACCATTCTCCTTCCTCCGCCGCCGAAACGCCGCCATTATAGGCTTTGCCGGAGACGGCGGCGGGAAGGGCCATTTCATCATTCTCCTTCCCGGAGTTCTCCCCGGAGAAGGGCTTAATTCGGCGGGAAAAGGGCTAGGAAACGGCGTCGTTTGTACACTCGCCGGAGTTGGGTCTTCAACAGCGTCGTTGACCGCCAGTGAAGTAGTCTTCTTGCTGAAACAGTGCCCCATGATCAGACGGCCAGGATTGGTTGAAAATCACGTCAAATGAGATGAAAAAAATTAAAAAGTTTCAATCTTTTTTCTAGAGAGAGAAGATGAATTAAAGATGAGAGTTTTTCAAAGTAGAGGGAAAAATTGAAGTTGTTCGCATTTAAAGTTTGGAGCTTGTTTGGTGTCTGTGTGATAAATTGGCAATTTGGCACACTATAATTTTTGGAAGATAATCTAACATTCTTTTTACAGTAGTACGTATTTTAAGTTCGAGTAGAAGAGAATGGAATTGCATTTATGTTTCTCACACTTGCATTTATGTTTCTCATAAATGTTTCTCATACTTGAGAAACATTTATGTTTATGTTTCTCACAATGACAAATATCGTAAATAATGGCAAATTTTTTACTCTTATAATTTTATTGTTTTTTTGCTGACTCGCCTTCTTCCTCCTTCTTCTCCTTCCATCTTGGTCATCACCACTTTTGTGACCTTTTTCTTATTATCAATGGCGGATGAACCTCAACACGACAACACCATAACAAATACCATGCCCAACACCACATGCACTTCATGCATTTTATGAGAGTAATTTATCTCCCAATAGCTTACCAAAGTGTAGGTCAAATAATATGATATTTTTATTTTAAGAATACCAAGTAAATAGAAACGGATAATGTATAAATTACTCCCTTTGTCCCAGAATATCTAACACAGTCAACATTGCACACATGTCGATGCACTAGTTGGACTTTATTTTTATATAATTAAATATTAATGAAAATTATTGTAAATATCATATTATAAAACTTCATATTAATACAGTACCTATCTAACAATATATTTTATAATAAAATATGTTTTTATTACGATGGTAAAATATTATGGTCAATGATAATACATGAATAATGAAACGTCCTAAATATTCTGGGATGGAGAGAGTAATGGCATAATTAACCTTTTATTGATAGGTGTTTGTCATTGTTTGAAAGAGTTCACTCCATGGTTGAAGAATTCGTCAATCTGCATTGTCGAAAATTTCTCAAACTTCATTATTGAGGAGAGAGAACATTAGGTATGTTTGACCAAAAGGGGGAAATTACAATATTTCTCATGTTGAGAAACTTGTATAATCTCAATGAAAACACGGCCTATGTATTAAAAAGTGGTGCTCACTTTTTTTTTTTTAAAGTGTCTCATTGGGTGTGTGTAGAGATTTAGGCCAAAGAGTAAACTAAGGCCTTATTCTCTTACGTTGAAATTCAGTCATCAGTTCAGTTCACCTCAACTCCTAATTTCCTTCTCTTGTACTCCCTCCGTCCCTAAATTACATTCCTCCTTTCTATTTTTGGTATTCCAAAATTACATTCCTCATTTCTATTTTTGGTAAGTTTTTTTAGTAAATCAACTCTCTTTTTCTGTTTTATATTTAAAACTTTCTCACTCATGCTTACCTAATCTCACTCATAATCCTTGTGCCAAATTACAATGAATATGATTGGTTAAAAATTTTCAATTAGGAGCATGTGATTGGTCCTTTTTTTTGCAAAGAATTGATGACATGTCATGAGTAATAACTAATCTATCTTTGTACTTCCCATTGCATTATCTAATTATTGTTATTTGTCTTATTCTTCCCTTCTTAATTCCCGTGTAAATTTCCAAAGAGGAATGTAATTTAGGGACGGAGGGAGTAAAATATTCAGTTCAGTTAAGCTCATCTCAGTTCAGTCAATGAAAATAGGCCCTAAAATAGGGTATGTTTACGAATAAAAAATTGGAAAAGTAAGAAAAGAAAATAAAAATGGGAGACCACTTAATTTCATATACTACGTAACATGGAGAAATAGTAAGGTCGAAAGAAAGAGAGAAAAATAATTTATAATGTGAGATACTTTTTAAATTTGGAAATAGGGCATTATAAAAAAATAAATAAAACCGCTTTTGAAAAGTGGGATATTTAAAAAAACGGAGTGAGTATATTTTTGTGTAGAGAGAGAGATTGTACATTTTAGAGTTTTACCTACAGTGTTCAATAGATCCTTAACATTGTTGTCCTCGCGAAATTCATTCAAGGCCCTACATGGGTATCAACTCCATTAGTTTAAGCCACTGAACAATTGAACATCAGCATAAACTGATACAGCCAGACAGGCCAAGTAACATTAACATTGGAGGGGGCTTCTCATACAATCATCATCTGCTGAAGCCTGAAGGCGAAGAATTCCTGTATACAAGAGGGGACTACAAAAGCTAATTCAAAGTATGAAACATTCTGAGTTTTTCAGGAAGCCTTCAAGCATCAAATTCTAATCTTCTATGCTGCAACAACTAATATACAGGCTGTATTAAACAGCTTAATGTTTTACAGTCAGATTTTCCAAGGTTGTCACTATATATGCAAACCCCCATATTGAAAATTTACAACATCAGGGGTGAAAAAATTGAGGGGTGGAGGTGGGGGAGCTCAATTGCTCCCCGCCAAGGGGTTTCCATAAACCCCATCACTCCAAATCACCGGTAAAACCGTATTAGAATTCAACAGAATTTCATTTGTGATGGTACAAACTGCATACCCTGCTAGTGGACTACTCAAAAAGCTATTGTCGTCTTGTATGGGAGCCCCGTATTGTAACACCATGCAAGAATTTGGTGTAACCAATAAAATTAATATTTCCATCAGAGCTTCGTATCCAATCCTTGACTAAAGTATGAGCTGTGGGGCCCAAGTTCAATTCCTATGCATAATGCGGAAAAATGATCAGAACGTGAAACCACAGGAAGAATAGGAAAAAGTTGATTAACTAAGTGCATACCCTTGCAAAGTCCTCAACTGATATCCTCCGGTTACCTTCCTGCTCAAAATACTGAAACGCCATGGTAGCAATTTTATCCCAGTCTTCAAGAGCCTCAAGCTGATATACACTGATTGCCGCAGCACAAAACTCTTCAAAATCTATCTTCTTGGATGAAAATGGTTCCATCTACATTAATAGGGTCAAACTGTAAGCTTGTACTGAAAAATTACTTGGTTTTAATGTAATTAATGATTAAAAATGTAACTTTAGTTGCATTAATATTCTTAGTTTGTCAATATATCAGGTAATCAAACATTTAAACATTAGCTAATAAGCAACTTTGACATATCAAACTGTCTTACAATAGTCAAAAAATCAGAAACTCTGGCGTCTTTCATGGCATCAGTTGCATTTCTCACGAGGGCCTGTAAATTAGTGACATGATTAAAATAAAAATTGTAAGGAAAAAAAAGGAAGCTCAATTAGAAGTTTCATCTATCTGAGTAGACCAGTTGGAAATTTGAGGGTGGGGGTTGAACTTACCGCTTTAAAATTCTCGAGAGACACACACCCATCTTTTGGCTCTAGGAGCCTAAACTGTGCTTTGAGGTAAAAGAGCTCAGTATCTGTCAGAGCTTTTGAAAGAGCCTGCAATTATGCACATAGTTATTGAATGGTAAGGGATTTTATGCAGAGTAATACAAAGTACATGTTAAGGGGAGATCAATCTCTATTGTTATGGGCATTGTCATAGACTCATAGGAAAACTTTATAACTTTACATGCGGATTCATTACTATTACGGTCATTTGTTACAGCCTACCAATATCTTGAGGGGCCACAAAAGTTGTTTCAAAGATTTAGCATCCTTAATCGTGTTGAGATAGAGTAGCAATTCAGCGCTCAAATGAGTTGATGTGTTTCATAGACAAATTGCTGACAACTCTTTATTTATGAGAGCAAAGGCTGGAGCTATTATAAATATAAGATTCTCTTGCGATATGGGACAAATTTCTGTTTAGCTCATGACATGTCAAACCTACAAAAGAGGTGCACATCTGAGATGAAGGTTCTAACCTTTAGAGCTGCTCGTTTGAGAGGGGTGGCCCGCATATATGACCTTATTAGCTTGATCGGGAAAATATCTAAAGGAAGAGGTCTGTTTTCATCTCTTAACCATGGATGAGCTGCAAGTAATGTCATCAGTGGTTATGTCAGGAAAGTAACTAGGTATATGAGATATAAGGAAGCCATAAACCATTTACATAAACCCAAGCAAAAGACAGTACTCACCTAATGCTTGTGCTGCCGTCATCCTTTTCCTGTGGTCCTTGTTCAGTAGCCTTTTGACAAAATTTTTGCCCTCTGCTGATATATTGGGCCAAGGTATATCGTCAAAATTAGGATCAGCCCTTAACACAGAACGGAATATTCCTGATTCAGTTCGTGCATAATAAGGCCTGCTTCCACATAACAAGATGTAAGTTATGACACCAATACTCCACATATCTGCTTCACTGTTATATGATCTATGCAGCACTTCAGGTGCAACATAATAGGCACTTCCAACTACATCATTAAGCCTGTGATCTGCACATCATAAGTTCTATGAATCAATTCTCAATGTAATATTTGTCCACAAATATCTAACACATCAGATCAACCATAGGCCACAACAGCTGGGTCATGAGCAAGAACATTAAACAATTTTTGAGTAAGAATGATATCAACTTTTGAACTTTAAGACATCGGCTATAAATAAATTCCACCATTGGATTATTAAATAAAAATATTCCTGGATTCCTAACTTTGGGGGGTGTCTTCACAAATGGTCCTAGGTGACCTATGCCATATTGAATAAGGAAAACAACTTACATCTCCTAATAGGTTAATATGGCCTCACCACCTCCCCCAACCAAAAAAAAAAAAAAAAAAAACTGTTGCCCTGTCCCCAGAAACCACAAATCCACTCTCACTCTAGCAGCTCAGACGCCACGTTTTGGAAGCAAAAGTGATTTCTTCTCTTTTTTCAATATCAGCAGCTCTATAAAGTTGCGATGCAACAAATTAATATAAGCAACTTCCTGAATTCAGTTCAAGCATGACTATGCTTCTGAATTCATTGAGAAACACTCATATGACAGTTTCAATAGTCATTGGTTGGCACTTGGCAGAAGGCTGATTTGAAGCTGTTTTTAGTGTCAACTGTCAACAGCACATACCCACATAGTTTATTTAAATCTTTATTAAGCATAGTATAGGGTTTCTTTTTATTTGGGGAGTAGGGCTCTTTGTTGTTTGACATTGTGACTTAGATTTCTTATTTTTACTCACACTACAGCTTCCTTTACATTATTAATGCAGCTAATAAGTTTTGTTGTGGACACTTGAGTTCAGTTATAAGTAATGAATCTAATGATCTTTCAATAAATCACAGAGACAGTATTAGTTTTTTGGTGGTGCCTCCAAATAGTATGGCCCAAATTTAACTATATGCTCACCTTCCACTAAATTATCATCATTCTATTTTTTATCTTGAATAAAAAAAATAAAAGTTTGCAACTTTTTTTATTGTGTTGATTTAAATTATTTTTATTTTAGTTAAAGATGATTAATTTCGACTAAAGTAAAATCAAGGATTGGGAGGTCAATTAATTTCAACTAAAGTCTATTTTGGGAATTATTCAAAGTTGATGGCCATAAGGTGGGAATGATTCTTGTCAAACTTTCCAAAACTGATTAAGCCAAAGTTATACAGCAGAACTTTAAATCTTATTTACTTTGTAGTAGCTATTGCAAAAAATAAAAGATGAAGCTGCCATTACCTGGCCTGACATAATCAGAAAGACCAAAATCTATAACCTTTAAGCGTGCATCATCATCCTTTGTAGCAAAAAGAAAATTCTGCCAAGATATGGATCCTCTGGTTAACAAACCTCCAAGTAATTCCTTAGCTAAAAGCATAGAGCCACAATGACAATTCCATACCTCTGGTTTTAGATCACGGTGCACAACACCCTGAAGATGGCAAAATGCAACTGCGGATAATATTTGCACTACAATTCCCTTGGCATCTTCCTCGACATATCTCCCGCCTCTGAAGCATAAGACAAATAAAATAAGGCTTACCAAAAATTAGTCTAGAAACTCATACATTCCCCCCCCCCCCCTTCCATCCTCCCCTGGGAATCAAGGAGACTGCATCAAAATTTTACCTTTGCAAAATTCTATCTAATAGCTCACCACCTTCACACAATCTGCAAGTCAAAATAGACGTGTCATAATTTATCACTTCCTTCACAACTTAAAAGACTGATCAGAAAACTAGAATATAGCTAAGTGCCAAACTATAGCACAAATACAATTATATTGATTCTCTTTTAATTATTCAAGTCACTTGTATCCTCAATAAGTCTGAAAGAGAGGAGATAGTGTCTTAGATAATAATGGATGACAACTAGAAGATAGTACAAATTAAAATTAGACACCATCTCTATGAATTCTATAGAAAGCTGCAAATATCTGCAAATCTCCCATTACAATGTTGTGTCATGCAAAAGACAAAATGCCAAAAGCATATTCAATAGCAACTAATCCAAACGTCAAAACATGCATTAAACGTGCAGAATTCAGGAAGCACTTACTCCATGACTAGGTAGACGTTGTTAGCATCCTCAAATGCATCATAAAATTTGAGCATATGCACGTTGCCAGACAATGCTTTCAACATTTTCACCTCCCTGCGGACATCTTCAATTGCAACTGCTGAAGTCATCTGCTCAAAGGCATCAGTATCATACATTATTACTCATTAAATCTAAGAAGAACTATTTAAAAAAAAAAAAAAAAAAAAAAAAAAACAATACTAATGTTGAAACCTACTTCACAAAGTATACCCTCACAGCTCAATAAAACTCCACTCAGAAACATCAATGGAGATCATAGAAGGTTAAGAGTTTCGAGATAGAGGCAAAACATAAATTAATCCCTGTATCATGATGTTGCCACTGGATTAATAAGTTGTTCCAAGTTTGTTATATAAGCCCAGCATCTCCAATATATATATCAATTGCTACACACACACACAGATGTAACCAAAGCTTTTGAATGATATATAAGCACTTTTCAAACAACGAAACAAAATGCACCCTCAAATTGTACTGATTTTGCACTAGCTTGGCATATAGAGAACAACAACAATGACAAAAACAACCAATGGACTCGAGATATACAAAACAAAATATGAAGCATTAGGAACCAAACTCAAAAACACCCAAATCAAGATGATCTCTGCTTCCCCTCAATATATAGTTCTGAAACCAACCTCATTCATATTTCCATTACAACCCTTCAATCTAGAATCAAATCAAATGACTACATAACTACAAAAATAAAGATCCTAAATCAACCTCCACAGACAAATAAAATAAGTTTACAAAATAGACTTCTTAACAATGCTACAAAATCATCAATCATAATCCAGCATATAAAATTATACATACATACACACCACATTTCATCAGTTATTAAACAAATAGTCACACAATTTAAGAAGCAACAACCAAATCAAACACATACTCATAAGTCACAAGTATAGTCCAAATCTCACAATTAAAAACTCAAAATCACCCACCAAAAATTCCAACCCCATGTACAAACAGACAAAAATGTAACAATCAAATATAATCCAACAAAAACCCTATGTTAATTTTCAAATTGATCAATCTCGCCTACACGAACAACCTCCCAAACTCGAAACCACCAACAATCCAACATACATACCTACATTAACAATTTAACATAGTCTTCATTTTACCATCAAACTCAAAAATGAAACAAACCAAAATGCCACATACCACCGCACCTTAGCTTTAGAAATAATCTTGACAGCAACAGAAACACCTTTAACATCCCCTTTTTTACCCTTTGCCCAACAAGTATGACCAAAATGCCCTCGACCCACTTCCTTCCCTAATTCATATTTTGCCCCAAAATTCTTGGAATACCCAAAATTCTTGTCTAAACCCCTTTCTCTTTCTCTCTCTAACTCTCTCTCTCTCATCCTCCCTTCACCTTCCTGCTCCACCGTCCTCTCCGGCGTAACCCCACCACTCTCCTTCCTCCGCCGCCTCAACGCCGCCATTATAGGCTTCGCCGGCGACGGCGGCGGAAAGGGCCATTTCATCATTCTCCTTCCCGGAGTTCTCGCCGGAGATGGGTTGATTCCGGCGGGAAAGGGGCTATGAAACGGCGTCGTTTGTACACTCGCCGGAGTTGGGTCTTCAACGGCGGATGAAACGGCGTCGTTGACCGCCACTGAAGTAGTCTTCTTGCTGTAACAGAGCCCCATGATCGGACGGCCAGGATTGGTTGAAAATCACGTCAAATGAGATGAAAAAAATTAAAAAGTTTTAATCTTTAATTGTTTTTTAAGAGAGAGAAAGTGAGCTAACGAAGAGAGGTTTTTCAGAGTAGAGGGAGAAGTTCAAGTTGTTGACATTTAAAGTTTGGAGCTTTATTTTTTAAGGTGACACGGCGGTGACCTACTTTGGGTGAATGATGGGTTTTGCACCGTTGATTTGTGAGGTTGGGGGGTTGACTGATATTTGATTGGGTCTTGTTGTGTGAATGGTCAAAGGGAGGAAGGTGTTGTATGTTTGAGGATGGTCGGCTGTTTTGACAATTTTATTATAGTTTAGTTGTTTAATTTGTATACTCAATTGATTTCATACTAATTCAGTCTTTCTTGTAAGATTCATTGCAATTGTTTATGGTAACTCCATGCTTCATGTAGAAACTTTGGGGTGATGAGGTTAGCGTGTGTGAGCTTTTGATGTGCTTTTAATGAGTGTCTAGTTGTCGAAATTTATGTTAACTTATCGTTACGTTTGACCAATGTTGTTAAATGAAATGAATGTGTATTGGCTGCTTTTTGTATGTAGTTAAAATGGTGGATCGAATAATCTTTGTTACCTGATAAGAAATCAACAAACATTAGCTGGTTTCAAAAAAAAAAAAACAAACAAACATTAGCTAATGATCTACTCGTAGTGTTGTTAATTACAATGAATGTGATTCACATGCACTTTCACTTGCTCTCTCGATATGAGTATAATGACGGATTTGATTTTTGTTTTTTAATGAAAAAAGAAACCCACATTAGTTGATGACCAAATCTTACAACATATGTGTATGAGTGAAAAATTGCAAATCACACAATAGCCATTTATTAAGTTACTAGTCTAGTACAACATGTGTTGTTGATACAATTAATTCTTTATAATTAGCCATGGGCCACATGCAATGGCTGTGTAAAAACCAAATAAAATACAATGCATTAATATTTATAAAAAAAATTCATGTGTACATGTGACTATGTGAGCTAAATAGTGTGTTAAGTTGAAATGAATAATGTACTGATTGAACAATATGGTTGTGCTTTTTGAGTGGTAAAGCCTTTTGGCCAGTGCAATGCACAGGTTATTTATATAAAATTGTATTGAAAGATAAATGAGGAAATATCAGTAAGTCATTATAGGGTATAATATGTAATCGGAAACATGATTAAAGAAATTAAAATTTTGGATTTTTAATCGAAAAAGAGGCTTAAATAGAAGGTGGAAGGGCTAAAATTAAAGAGAGAATAGGAAAAGGTTGAATTAAAGGGGAGAGATGAAGATGAAGAGATGAAGTCTGTATGGAAAATAAAAAATAAAAAAAAAATGGTGTAATAAAAAATTAATAGTGTAAGATGATATGTGGCATTATGGTTAGAGAAGTGTAATAGAATGGATGGAGACATGTGCCTTTCTTAGTTTCTTGGTTATAGTTTTTAAATACCAACAAGTATAGATTATTACGTAGTATAATAGATTGATCGTTTGGGTAATAACTAGGTTTTAACTCGGACAATATCCTCAATTAGGTGAAATACATATATAGGTTAGATATATTTTATATTTAAGATTTTTTTGCAAACAAAATTGAACATCATCCCTAAGTCATTAGTTTATTTCATTCTTCAATTGTTATGAGAGTTTATCTTTGTGTAAAAAAATTAGCATATAAGTACAATGGTTCCTGAAGCAACACCGGATCAAATGGAAGAGGAGTGGGCAAGGGTGAGGGAGTGGGCTGGACGCCGGTGAGGGCGGGGGCATTGGAAAGGTGACTGGTTGGTCTTGGGTAGATCGACATTTTTAAATCATCATGATTATGATGGTTTCGAGGAGAATTTTAAAGTAAAGAAAAATATAGTTAAATATTTAGTCAATAATTATCATTCATTTTATGATTAAATTAATATAAAACTTCAATATTACTCGAGATAATGAGCTATTTTGCAATTCACCATATAAGAAAATATAAAATAGAGCGTTATCAAGGAGAATTTCGCTTCATTTAATTGTTGAGATTAATGATTTTTCAGCATCTAAACACGTAGTTATACATGATTTGTGCAAGAGCGCCTTATTGTAATAGTATTTTTTGCGAGATACTGCCAAAATGCAAGCCTATTGCACTTGTTCTTTACTCGTGGTCCAACCCAGCTATGAAGGTGTCATTTGGTAAGAATATGGCTTTGATTTAAAAACCTGGATCCGCGCATTGTGTATTAATACAAAGTAGAAGGTAACGTATCTTTAGCAATTTTAGTGACTTTAGATATGAGTTGATAATAAAAAAAGTGATGATTTTGGGCTCCGAAGAACACTACCAACATATAGGAAATTAAACAAAATACAAAGGGAATCGAGGACAATTTTTTAGTTTAAAAATACTATTATGTAGAGGTAGTAAAAATGTTGTCAAATGGGTGGTAAATTTATGAGATGTATGTTCCAACAAACTAGGTTAATAAATAGGCAAACGTATTAAAAGTTTATAGGATGATATGGATCAATGTAAGTAACACTTGTAATAAAGTTATTTAATGGCGCTCTAAAAAGATATATACTTCTAACACAATCATTTTGTAGCTAGCTATATTTGATTATTCAAAAACTATGTGAATTTTCAAGCATGTTTTTTTATTTTTTTTTAATTTTTTTATCTCTCTTAGGTCGTTTTTTCACCTGTTTTATTTAATTATGAAACTAGTGTGTGGCTCGGGCGATGCCCCGGGTTGCTAGTTTGTACTTGTTTAATTTGCTAATCAAATTCGACTGTTTAGATAATAAGGCTTGTTGGTTTTGAGTTTAAGTCTTGCTATAAACATTTTTTAGTTGTCAAACTCAATCATTACATAAAGGAAACAAATAGTATAATAAGACACAAATTAACTCATCTAAATTAACTACAAGTATAATTTTGTTGGATAAAAAAACACGATTAATAAATGGCTAATATGGTATGACTCTTAACTTAAGACTTGTTGGTCTTGAGTTCAAGTCTTGATATAAACATTACCTTAATAGGTAGAAACCATGTTGCACAGTTCCGGTATACTTTAACCTATTAAAGTAGAAATGTTATTAATCTCGCAATTCGATAAATTAATTCAGCAATCTTATATTGAGATGTTTGTCTCAACATCTAACATAAAAAGCAAGTAATCATGTAGATGAGAGTTATAATCAAGTGTTTTTTTTTTTTTTTGCTGCCTACAAGCTCTTCATAATATGCTACACTTTTCTCTAACTAATCTCTCAATTTGTGATTGTATTTCCACAGTGTGTGCCGTTTTTTCCACCTATTTTTATTTCATTGTCAGTTGCGATTAGTGACTTTGTCGGCATGTAAGACACGTATTTGTGAATCGTATAACACAATACTCAGTTACCCACGCAAAACAACACACTTTGTAAGTAAAAACCCCATGAGGCAGCCAGAAATCATGCAGTGATTTAACCTATCAAAGTAACAAATATTACTATATTAATTCAAGATATCCAATCAAACAATCTTGTCACGCACCACACTATTCCGCCCATTGTATTTTCTATTTTAACATGCCACCGCCAATATAATACTTATCCGGTCGACATAAAAACACCCGAAAACCGAGGTGGAAATGCAAGAGTATCAATACACCCTCAAGCACCACCACAACAAACATGATCAAAGTAACAAAACCAAGCCAAACCCTTTTAAGGGCGTTAACCCTATAAATGGCGGGAGTTTGATCAACACCCCCAAAATTCACCCTTTTCTTCTTCTCGTCTAATTTTGGTTTTGTCGTCAACGATCTTCTTAATTATTTTCACTCCTCAACTCCCTATAAAACCCTTAATTTGCAATTAAACCCCTGTAACTTCCTCACTTAATCACTCACACCATCTTCTCTCTTCTTTCTCTCTCCTCCTTCCCTTTTCTCTCTCACTTTCTCTCTCCTCTTTCTCAGTCGTCGTTGTTTCACTGTGTTTCGCCGACTTCTCACCTGCATTATCGATTCTGATTCATCTTTTCGATGTACCCGATTCCTAGGGTTTTTCGCATTATCTGAAAAAATATTGAATTCCGAATTTTAGGGTTTTTTTTCGTTGATTTTTCGCGATTTTTTCTGACCTAAGTATGGAGGCCGCGGCCGCTGCTGGACGCGGCGCTGCGCTGTCTCAGTCGACGTCTCAGTTGCCATCTCGTAAACAATGGCGTGCCGTTTCGGAACAATCCGTTCGAAGCTCGGGAACTGAGGTATTTTAGTTTAGTTTAATTTGTTGTTGATGTTTGTTGGTTTGTTTGATTGCATGTGTTTTCTGGAATTAATCAAAAAATTAGGGTTTAAATGGACAAAATTTAGGGTTTTGATTATGATCTGGCTCATTTGTTTCGTTTATAGGACTTAGAAAGGTCGAAATTAGGGCAATCTGATGAAAGGACTATATACGAGGTAATCTATGTGTTTGTTGTAATGGATTTTGTGAACTTGTATTGAGAAATTCAGTGAACAAGTGATTTAGCGTGGTTCGTTTTTTCACTTGGGTTAAGGTACAGCAGGGAGAAGAGCCCATTGATGGGGTAGATTTTTGCTCGATACAAATGGACGGGATTATGGGTATGGAAGATGGGATTTTGCAGCAAAGAATTCATAGTTTGGCTAGACAGAGAGAAGAGATGCAGCAAATGGAGATAGAGCTTAGGGCTCAGTTGATTGCGAAATCTGAGATTGTGGAAATGCAGAATAGCTTTGATGCTCGGTTCAAAGAACAAGATAATGTCGTTGCAAGGCTTCAGGTTTTGATTGAATAGAACTTTTGATTTTGTAGTATCGTAATTGTTTTGATTTAATGTTTTGTTGAACTGGGTGGTTTTGGTTTGGCAGGAGGAACTTCATGAAAGAGACCAATCGATGCGTGAGCTTGAGAGGAAGATAGAGGAGAAAGATCGAGAGTTACATGCTGTGAGATTGGATAATGAAGCGGTCAGTTTGATTCTAAAAAAAACTAGTTGTGCATATTTATCTATTCATTTAATTTTGGTTGTGTTGCTTAGAGGTTTGTTTGTTGAATTATCTCTTTGACAGGCTTGGGCTAAGCAAGATCTTCTAAGGGAGCAAAACCAAGAAATAGCGAACTTCAGGTGGGGCTTCTCAATTTCAATTCTTATTCATTTCAGAATTTTATTGTGAATTGTGATTAGGTTCTGTTACACACATTCCAGATTGTTTCCACTTTTTGTCTTAAATAAAAATATGAGTATCATTGCCTCTCCCTCACCATTTAGTTTGATGCTCTTTGACTTAGCTTCTATCATCCATTTGGTTTTATGCTCTTTGACTTTGTTTCTATCATCCATGTGGATGAAACATGAAATAGGTTGTGTTTTCTCAAGATGGTTAATTTGGCATCCTCTCCAAGATGAACATTCCCCCTTAAAGTGACACTGGAAGATTGACTTTTTTTCTTCTTTGAACAGGAGGGAGCGTGATAACATTGAAGCTGAGAGAGCTCACCATAGACAACAGATACATGATCTTCAAGAACATATTCAGGATAAAGAGAGACAGATGTTGGAGTTGCAAGAGCAGGTGTGCTGTAATTTCCTGTTAAATTGCTTTGTTTTTGTCATTAACTATAATCTGCATGTTTTTATTCATTAATAGATTCCAATAAAGTTGCTTTAAGTACCTTGAGGGGAAAATTTCTTTGTATTTATCTTATGGTTGGCAGTGTAGAAAATGGCTAGCTGATTGCTGCATTTTGCAACTCTTTACAGTAGGCGCTGCTGGTGTTATGCATATATCTGACTCTGTTTTATAATCTACTTGACAGCATAGGGTAGCTCAAGAGACGATCCTTTACAAGGATGAGCAGATACGGGATGCACAGACTTGGATAGCACGAGTGCAGGAAATAGATGCCTTGCAATCAAGTACTTTGCAAGTTGAGCTACGGGAACGTACAGAACAGTATAATCAGCTCTGGTTGGGTTGTCAAAGACAGGTTGACTTTATTAATATCTAGCATGATTTAGATTGCCATTTAGTTTACTTGTTTTAGGTGCTTTGTTTCGCATTAGTCAGTTCCTTGTTCAGATTGCTGCATGCATGTGTAACTTGAATGTCAACATTCTCACAGTGTTTGTTTAAGAAGAAGGGGGGGGGGGGGGGGGAAGAGGTGTTTCTCTGCATACACCTTTTCTGCAGTTTTTAATTGTAACCTGACCTGAAAATGTCAAATTCAGTTTGCAGAGATGGAAAGGGTGCATGTGCAGGCCATTCAGCAGCTTCAGCTTGAGCTGGCTGGTGTCAGAGGAAATAGCGGAACATATAGTGCTGAATCACAGAATACCTCTAGTGATAGTTCTCAAATTGGACCAAACAGTGGAACTCGCGTTGAAGCCAATGGTGGTGGGGCAACAAATAGTTCAGGAGGACTTTCTAATGGGAATTCAGATAATTCTCAATCATATGTTTCTTCTGGCAATGCATCTTCACAGGTAAGACTATTGTATCTTGTTATTAACTTTCTTTGCGGTTTAACATATCTGATACCATCAATCTTCATCTTCTCTGTCCTCTCGCCTTATCATCCCTATACACTAAAGGATGAACCATATGTACAACTTAATTTGTTTACATGTCTGCTTATGGAGTGGAAAATTGCTGTAATGTTACAGTGATTTTTAACTTGCTAAAAAGTGTATAAAAAGTTCACTTGAGGCAATGAGGCTCAAGGTGAGTTGTCAAGTGCCTTTTTTGGGTTTGGTGCGGTGACTATAAAGTGGCACAGTGGAGGCTCAAAATTCACATTGAGGAGCAAATGATCTTTTTTTTTTTAAGGAGTTAATTATTATTATGATATGTGCCTCACAACTCTGCTTGGCACTAGGCTCTAGGACCCTTATAGCCTTTGCGTGCCTTGTTGGTTTTCATACATTGCCTAGTATTGCTTATGTATTAGACCGTTTAGATGTTAGTGATATTAAGCAGTTCTACCCAAGTGATCCACTAGGATACAAGTACGTGCTTACCCACAACTAGGTTGTAGCTTCTTGCTGGATCAGTGATTTATCAATGACATCCCATTGAAGCACCCAAAAATAGATTGGAAGGGAGCTGGCCCACTATGTTTGAGATGAAAAGATTATAACCCTATCTCCATTGATACCAGCTTGAGTTAGGTTTAAGGTTGAATTGAGCATTAGCAAATGAACTCTCTCCTCCATGCTCATATATTTGGGTGTCTCTACCCTTCACTCCTTCCAGAATAACGTGTTCGATTTGAGTTAAAGCGAGCCATAACATTTTTAATGTACCAATTATGTTAGAGACTCAGAGTAGTTTGTGTGGTGCTAATAAGTAAAGGAGTATGTAGGGACGAAAGATTGATGGGTACCAAGACAGCACTTAATGGTCTTCTCAGATACCAATATATAACTCTTAGCTTGAAGTTTTGGGTTGCTCTATAACATTGAGTGAGCTATTGAATTATGATGGCTATAAACTTATTATGACTGGAAATGTGGGTGCTTTGAGCCACCATTACGTTAAGGTTTTGTATTTCCATGGAAGTTAGGACAAAGGCTAAGTGGCTACACAGTATAGATACTACTGAAATTTGTTTCTTTTTGGAATCAACAAACTTGTCTTGTATTGTTCTTTGCAGCCTCCATATTGGTTTAGTATTGCATAATTCTAGATTTATCGTTTACTACTTCTAGGATTTTGGAGTCGCTACTATCTAGAGTTTGTATTATCAGATAATATGCAATGAATGCTTTGTCTTGATTTTCTTTTTGATGGCTGAATAAGGATATTGAATATATTGTATGAGTTCATGGCCTTTTTGTTATTAACTTGCCACTTCCTGTTTTGCTTTGTAGACCAATCATGCTCCTAGTCTTCCTCTCACTCCATCCATTATGGGGATGCCTTCCTATCTTCCACCTGGACAGGTAACTGCAATGCATCCATATATCATGCATCAACAAGGAGCTAACCACAATGTAGCATCACAAGTTCCTCAGTCCCATGTTGGGCATTTTCAATCAGTACCAGCAATGAATTCTCTCCAACAGTGGCAGAACCAACAGGTATGAGCTTATTTTTGCTGTATACTTGTATATCAAATTGGTGTGGTGAAAATATTATTTTAATAATTGTTCATATCATTTTTAGGCTGTCTCAGAAGGTCATTCTATCAACTCTCAGAATCAGTACTCATTGTCCCAAGCAGAAGAAAACCCTTCAAGATCAGATTCAAGTTATGGCTATGAGTACTCTGTCAACGGACAAAGCCTGCATCCAGATTATCTTAGTGCTCATCTCAGCCAAGGAGTTGATCCTAACTGCCAAATCACATCTAATGAGGTTGCGCAGGTATTTCTATGGGAATATGTCTTGATTCACAAGTTTGTTTTCGTATGTATTGTTTTCTTTATATGAAAATTCACACTTATTTATTTCAAAATGCAGACTCTTGAGTCTGTGGAGAAGAGCTTTTTTGCTAGCCCTGACACTCAGCACAGCTTACAACAGATTTCTTCACACTTCCAAGAGGCTCTGCGTTTGGACCCTCTCAATCAAACTAGTGAAATCAAGGTTCGTGCTTGTTTTTGTGTGAAGCTTATAAAGTTAATTATTCATTTGTATTGAATTATGTGAAAATGAACCTACTTAGGTGTTTGAAGTTTTACTAATCACTTGATTTCATCATGCTTTAGACTGACGATAATGATACTGGGAACATCATTTCCAACAATGGGCCTGAAATGCATAATGTGGTGACAGAGCAACCTTGCTCTGCTGTCGAGCAATCACCATCTGAATCATCTGTTCACACTTTGCCTTTTGCTGAAGCTACTGTGAACAATGCTGATGAAGTTGCTTCAACTGAATCTTTTGTCTCAACTGATCAGTCAAATGGTTTATCAACTGGAAAGATATCAGAGTCTCCTCTTCTTGATGAAAGAGCTTTGTTAGCTTGCATTGTCCGAACTATCCCTGCAGGAGGCAAAATTCGTATTAGTTCAACGGTAAATGGGCTAAATAGTCAAATTTACTTTTTTTTTTATTTTTTATTTATATATTTTTTTTAATGAGTGTTAAGTAAATTTAAGTCTAATGGGTGGTTTCATTGAACTTGATGCTGATGCAGCTTCCAAATAGACTTGGAAAGATGCTTGCTCCTCTTCACTGGCATGATTACAAGAGAAAGTATGGTAAACTTGATGATTTTGTGAGCATTCACCCTGAAGTAAGTTCCTTTCCAGTACTTTTATTTATCTTTGTGCAAACTGGAATATCGTGGTTACACAGCTCATTTGTGTGTGCAGCTTTTCTTAATTGAAGGGGATTACATACAACTTCGTGAAGGTGCACAAGGAATTATTGCTGCTACAGCAGCAGTGGCAAAAGTCGCTGCCGCTGCTGCTGCATCTTCTCCTTACTCATCCTTTTTTCCTCCTGTGGCTGTCACGCCAATGGGAAATGCTGGCCGAGCTAAGAAGTTATCATCCTTGGAACCTAGACCATTGAGAAATTCTGTTGACAGTTCACATTCATCAACTATGCAGAGCCGCCATTCTAATGGTTCGGGCTATCTTTCTGGAAGCCTTTCCAATGTGAAAATTTTGAGCAAGTCAAATGATTCTTTGGAACTCAATGGCCATGAAACAAGGTCTGGTCAGCCTCTGATGGTTCCTGCTGAAAATGGCGTGCATTCTGATAGATCTATTCTAGGCAATCCACAAAACCAGGTGCCTATCCATGCAAGGGGTGGTGCCAAATTTTATCGCTAAATAGCAGGGCAGGTAGCTCTCCTGAATTCCCATTTTTAACTAGTTTTATCAGTAGCTGTAGCAGCTATAGTTTAATGCTAAGTCTGCTAACTCATTTTTTGTATTTGTCTGCAGGACTGCTGGATTGGATTTGAGATGATACTCTATGATAGTAAGTGTTTTGATTGTTACATGACTGTAAATTATGGATTTTTATTAGCTTTCCTAAGATCAACTGCCTCCTTATAACACGGTTAGCTGTGGGTTTAGTTGGGTGTGCGCATGTTTGAAAATTGAATTCCTGTATTTGGCCTACTTTTAGTGCTCTTTCTTTCATGCATTTAAACCTAATATACGGAATCTGAAATTGTTCCTACCAAGTACCACACATGCACTGAATAATGTGATTGTTTTAAGAGGTGCTGTCACTCTAATTTTGTTCCCATCACCAATGCTCTGCTGTAATTAGGCATCCACTATACCCCCCTATATACGTAACTTGTTCCACAATAATTCTTAGTTTCCTTGAATTTGTACGTTGTATATAAAAATTCAAAGTTAGATCATGTACATCTATGTAATTTCATCTACTAGCAAAAATGCAAGTAATGTAACTCTTCTTTTGTATACACTTTGTTTTTATGAATTGTATCACATTACATAAATATATCATGTATAGTGGCTCTAAGCTGTGTTTATTGGTTTTGACAGGGTTCGCTATTGAAATGTAATGAAATTGTTGGACAACATTGCTAAATGTGCCTTGCAAGATGTCCGCCGGTTTGAAGGAGCCAATTATCCCATTCAATATCTCCATTAATCTTTTGGTCTAACTGAATTTCTGATAGGAATGTCCATCTGATTTATGTTTTACCTTTTGTCTTGATTGGAGAATTTTATAGCAACATGTTTATTCAAGCTAAGAGATTAAAATGATCTGTTGCGTCTTTTTTTCTCTTGTTTTGGTCACCCCCCTGGTTTCCTTTCCTTTACATTTTATGTTATGCTTGCTTTTGTTTTTGCCTATTTTTTCTCATGCTTTTTCATGTCGTTGTCAGATAAATGCTCTGTAAGGCTGATCTTGAACATTCTTGGAAGAAAATTGTTTACCTGCAAAATGCTGAACTTGTGTTCTATAATTCTTATGCTATGCATCGCGCCGTATGGCATGTATAACGCGAATAGGTTATGGAACGAGTAATTCTGAATATGTTCACACTTTAATGATCCTTGTGAGATTCGTACTTGGAGGGTGCTCTGTTTTCACGATTTTAATTTTTACTGCTCATGCCTACATTGGCTTTGAATTTTTTCCTTTACCTAAAGACCTAAAGTTCCTAAGTACTCAAATTAGGTATTCTGGTACACCAGGAACGAATTTCCTAGATATTGCTATAAAAGGCATCATTCCTCAAGTGTGCCTCTTTTACAAAATATATTTAAAGTACTCTCCAAATAGTGAATTGATTGTTTACGTACTCGGTATCACATGCTCATATAGAAACATTATAAGTAGTTGTTTGGTAGACATTAAAAAACATAGGAACATATGCCCAATTTATGAATGAGCCCAATAGGTATGTGTGTTTCCATTTTTCACAATGGTGGGCTGGTGGCCCAACCTTGGCTGTAGCATGCTATAATGTCATGGTTGCGTATATAAACCAAATTATAATTAACTTTGTGAGTTTTATGGTGCCATGGCGAACTATGTTGACAATGTTATACTTTAGTCATGCGCCTTTGAAAATAAAATATCAATTAGACAGCCTCAGATTTGAACATAACTCGAATACACAATAATATGCTGTGGCTATTCTAAGCTGTTGCCATACCACAATTTTTTTCGTGTCGAACCATGTTGTGCCGACGGAGACCGGCCCATCATGCTTATGACTTGGGACTTTAGGAGGGAGTGGTTAGATTCTCAAAATCCATAGTGTTTTAAAAATTAAGATGATGTAAACTTCAATTTGGTATCGTCTGCCACTGCCGCCTTTGCTAACCCCTCTCCTTTTTCTCTCTCTTCTTAACCCCGCAAAGTCCCCGACATTTACTCTGCCAATCCCTGGATTTTCTGCGCCCTTTCTTTTTTTGTTTTTTTTTTTTTTTAGGTTTTCACAGTTTTCTTCCACACTCCCAAAGATGCAGCAACACCAGCAACAACTACAACACCAGCAGCAACAACAGCAGCAGCAGCAGCAGCAGCAGCAGCAACAACAACACCAACAACAGCAACAACCTCAAATGTTTAACATCCCGTCTTCACAACCTACCATTATCATCACTACCGAGCAAATTCAAAAGGTACCCTTTTTTTGTTCTTTAAATCTGAGTCTGGGTATTTGAGTTTTTTAACTTAAAAAATCTAAAATAAATGTTTTTAGTGTTTTTTCAATTAATGGGCAACTGGGCATTGAGCATTTATTATATTCTTTGTAAAGTCTTCTTTAATTTTTGTTTAAAGATATATTTTCTTGCTACTGTAATTTTTTACATTTTGTAATTACTGTGATTTTGATTCAGTATCTGGATGAGAATAAGCAGCTGATTTTGGCAATTATGGAAAGTCAGAACATGGGGAAAATCAATGAGTGTGCCCAGTAAGTTGCTTTTATGTGCTTAATTTTTTGGTAATTTTTAATTTCAGTTTTTCCAATTTGAGTTGTGTGATTAATTTTGAACACAATCTTGTCTCTCTTTATGCTGTAGAATGAATTAATTGTTTTCAAAATGGATATTTGTATCATTAATTGTTGCTGGTTGATCTATGATGATGAAATGAGAGATAAAATTGAAAAGAAGGTGACATGAAGATGTTTGTTTGCAAAAGGGGAGGTGATTTTGAGTTGATTATGCTCTTTGACATTGCTTTTCTTGCTTAGTGTATTTAAAAGAAAGTGGTGTAAAATATGGAAATTGGGTATAAGCTTTTGCACACTAGTTAAGTTTAATCATCAGCTATGTTTCTAGTAATGACCGGAAGGTGCAATTTCTTTTTTATGCTCTATATGTTTCTGCTTTTAGCTTATGCCAACATAGATGTCTTGTAAGAAGGTGGATGTCCCAAATTAGGATTTTTTGATGATTACGGTTCCGGTGAATCACGAGCTTAGTTAATTATAAAAGAAGTTTAAGAAACTGGATGTTCGCATTCTTGATTTTCTCATTTCGGTAGATGAACTAGTATATGTTGCCAAACTACAAATGTATACCAATAGTTAGAACTTAGAAGAAACAAACATTGTTGTAGGACGTAGATGACTTTACATCTGTTTTATCACTTTGTGATAAAAATAAAGGGTAAAACTAAAGTAAAAAGCAAGCTTCTAATCGTTGAAGCATCTATATGCCAATTGGTCAAATCAATTTGTTACTAGATAAAATTTGTTTTGGACTATCCTTGTATTTGTATTAGTCCATAGAGTAAATAAGCATGGTCCTTTGTAAGAGAATAGAAAGTGAATGCTTGCAGAAAGACATCGAGGTTTTGCTTTTCTCAGAGGCACATATACGTGATAATTTTTAGTTTTGAAAATTAGAAATCTAAGAAAATCTCACTTTATTTCAAACAATGAATGGAAGGCTTTATGAGATTGAGAAAGGGTTCTGACAATGTATACGAGTATATTGCATTTGTTCTTTAGTGAAATCTAGGTACTTTTTTTGAGCTGCATGCTAATGGATTTTGTGAGACTTTACCTAATATTCGTGTTAATTATTTGAGTATTCCTTACAAAATTTCTGGGATGGATTTTTCAGCTTTTGAATACCATGTAATTTGAGAAGCTTCATGGAACTTTCCCAAACATATTGGTTTTAAAAAACTGGATCACCCGATTGCTTTTGTCATCATCATTGAAAATATCCAATGTACAATACCAGGGCAATGCTATGTGAAATTTAGTTTCTTTGGTTTGTCAATTGCTTTTCCCATCAAGTGTCTGATTGAATGAGAACAGCTGCAGTTATAGTCATTGTGTCTATCTTATTTATGTCTTCTTGGGTGATTATAGATCACAAATTCACAATTGGCCTGTGTAACTAGAATATACTTCGTATGTTTTTAATTTTTTATTACATTGCACATAATCCAGAAATATTGTGGATCATTTATTAGGAAGTCATTGTGAACAATATGTTTCTTTTTTTTGCTGCTCTTATTTTTCGCAACACATATTCCACATTTTTAGTTGCAAGCTTAATAGTTATCTTTTGGAAACTGAATGAAGCATACTATTTAAGCCAAACCTTGCTTAATTATTTAAATTATAGGTTCAAACTTGAATACTGGCTTTCTTGTTTTATTTTTGTCGTTGAAAGCATTACTTTGTGATGAGGATTTTGTTACACTAAGCATTTCTATCTTAGTTTACTTAATTGCCTAAAAAGTAAGAACTGATTATCAAACCTCTTAATTCATCCCTCAATCTTCCTTTTTTAAGTAGGTAAAAGGTTTCATGTTTTTCCTGCCCGGTTCTAAAGTTATTGAGCTGTAATAATTTCCAGTAGTGACTCCTAGCACTTTGTTTCCGAAGTTAATTTGTATTTGTTTCCGAAGTTAATTTGTATTTGTTTCCGAAGTTAATTTGTAAATGCCTAAATTGAAGAATCACTAGCCAAATACGTCATTCTTAGAGCCTTGCACACCACATGTCAGAGTTAGACAATAAATTTGGGATCAACCATCCACATTTGATATGCATGTCAAGCTCACCAGCAGGGTCGTCTTTAGACATGTTTTTTCTCACACACGGAACCGGGCCCCCCAAAATTAGGGCCCCATAATTTAAAAAGATAAAAATTATAACCTTACAAATTCACCTTCTTCCTCGTAAAAGACCATCATTTTCAAACTAAAACCTTAAAATTCATCTTATATTATGAAGATATATTTGTGGATTTTGCTTCAAAAAATATTAGAAGGATGACACTTTTTAAATAAAACAGTTTTTGTTTGTTGTTTTATTGAATTGCAATTAAACTTATTACTATGTATATTTAAGCTCTATAATAATTTGTAGTACTGTACTCGAAAAAAAAAAGCCATTTTATAATAATAATAATATTTTTAACCTTTTAAAATAGTCCTCTAAAATTGAAGGGCCCAATTTTAAAAATCAGAACAGGGCCACCAAATTGTCGGAGACCGCCCTGCTAGTCACCAGTCACCAGTGAGAATAGCTGGCTATCTGTGTCATGTCTGTGGCATTATAAGTTTGTGTAAAGGTGAAAGTTAAGACAAAAACAAAATCACTATGTGACGGTTTGATTGTTTGATATGCACAAGTGTTTCGATTCTAGTCTTATTTTTTGGTCTGGTTGCTCCAATGCAGAGAAGTTACCTGGAAATTGACTTTTTCAGCCCTGGTGTAGCACAATACACACACACAAAAGAGCTTGATCTCTTTCTCTTTCTCCATCCTTCCATGCTTACAGGTTAAAGTAACTGATGAACACTCCACTTAGTGGCGTTAGTGCACTCACTCAATAGCATCACTCCACTTAGTACCATATGGATTGGATTGTTACAAGCATTTGATACTCGTAAAGATGTCTCTATAACAGACTTTTGGGTTTGAATCCATGACCTGTGATTTATGATATACAGTTCTAATCTTCTTACCACTAAAGCAATATCAAATTCACTGAAATGTTTGATAATACTTCGTATTTTGAATCTGGTTTTTGGTGACTGTTCTTTATCTGTAATCTAATTAAGGGTCTTTATTTTTTACTTTGTATGCGGGTAAATAAATCCTTTGGCGCCTGTTTTATGATTTGAATATTTTAGGTATCAAGCTCAGCTTCAGAAAAACTTAATGTACCTGGCTGCAATTGCTGATGCTCAGCCGCCAGCATCAACAGGGCCTTCTCAGCCTCAGGTCCGTATCCTAGCTATATTTTCTCATGTTATACATGCGTAAATCATCTCCACTTAAATGATCCAAATCTCTTCAGATGCCCATGCAATCTTCCATTCCACAAGGCCCTTTTATGCCGCCTCCAAAACCTGCAGTTAGTCCACAACAAGCAGGTCCTAGGATGCCCTTTGCCATGCAGTCGTTTGACCAGCAGTCACCCCAGATGCAATACCAACAATCTATGGCAGGTTCCATGGGCATGAGAATGGGTGGAAACAATGGTTTACGCCCTGCTTCCCACACTGGTTTTGGAGCTCCAACACAGATGATGGATGCACGTAACAGACAAGATGGTTCTGAAGCCGGTCCTGGTGATGATCATGGGAAGTGATGTAGCAAGGTGCTCGCTTAGAGAATCATGGATCTGCTTGGGTGCTTATGGTGAAAATTTTGCTGTCCAAAGATAAGAAATACTTTACACTAGTTTTCAACCCAGCAGGTTTCACTGATTTCAAATAGAAGAATTTGGTTTGCTTTGCCAAGTTCAATAATTTTGCATAGAAGGGTTTTCCTTGTACATCAGCTGATTGCAGGTGGTTATGCCTGCATTAAATGAGATGAGTTAGATGTATGTCAACGCTTCAACTAATAGATATATATATATAAATCTAAGACGGTGAATGGCTGTTCTTTTGTATGTTGCAGCCTAAACAAAATGTCTTGTATGCATAACAATATTGTTCATAGACTCGCTTGCTCAGTTGAGTGTTGTTGCTAATTACTAATTACCCGGTTGGTTGTTGCCGAGAAATTTAGAGCATCAATCATGAGTTATTTCCTAGTTAGACTAAAAACTATTGTTTAGTCTTTTGACATTTTGGTTAATCCACTTAATCGTGAGAAAATAAAGGAGAACAAATGCATTCTGATCCTACCTCCTCATCGTTCCAAAGTAGGTTACCGATCTTGACTAGCACGCTTGTAAACTACGAAGTGTTATTTAATAAAAAAAAGCATAAAATCAAGTACCTCATCCCATGAACCTAATTGAGGAACACAATACTATATATACTCCGTAGATTTTTTTTAGAGGAACAAAAGAATTGTTTTGATTCTTATTGGGCAATTAGTATTATATACTCCTAAAGTACT
Organism: Chenopodium album; assembly: GCF_948465745.1. Classification (NCBI taxonomy): domain Eukaryota; kingdom Viridiplantae; phylum Streptophyta; class Magnoliopsida; order Caryophyllales; family Amaranthaceae; genus Chenopodium; species Chenopodium album. The sequence goes on along the minus strand of NC_137856.1, from coordinate 34,622,717 downwards.
ATGGTATTTTCGAAAAAATAAGCCTCGTTTAAGGTGTTTTTTTTTGCAAAATTTCAATGCTCATTTGCTCAAATAACACTACAGTTTCTATTGGTAGACTAGAATCAATCAAATTCAAAATCACCTTAAGCACTTTAAAAGGGGAAAAAAAAAAAAAAAAACTTATGAAAAAAGAAATTACAAAAACAAAAAAAAAGTAAAGTGAAAACGACGTCGTTAGAACACGTCTTTCTCTAATAAGGAGAAATCGAAATTATATCGAAGAATGGCGGAACTCAAAAACGCCTCATAAAACATTTGATTAGGGTCGAATTTCCAAAGCTGAAAAAACCCAGAAATTAAAAACCAGTAGAGAGAGAAAGTGAAGAGGAGAGAGAAAATCATGGGATATGTTCTTAGAGTAAGGTTGGCTTCTTTCTTTGCAGGCGCAGCTGTAGCTTCATCTGCTGGTCTTTACATCCTTTACGAAGATTACAAGCTTGCCCATCATTCCATCTCTGACCAGGTTTTTCTTTTTTTTATTTCTCTTTTCAATTTTAATAATTGATTGAATTTTTGGATACCCTTTATAATTTTGAGATTAATGTATTTTTTTTTTTTTATGGGTTTGATTGTGTTATGGGATTATTGGATTAATGTCCAATTTATGCTTAATCTATGAATTAATTGTCCTTAATTGGCAAAATGGGAATTGCTCATTTTGTATTTGAAGTTGAAATTGTAAGATTTTGACTTATAATCTGTTTATTTGGGAGATTTTGTTTATAATTATTGGTTTTTGATGGGGGTTTTTATTTGATTGAAATGGGTATATGATTTGTTGGGACTATTGTTGTTGTACTAGACAGACATTGCTCAAAAAATGATGAAAGATGGAAGTTGTTGTTCTTATACTTAGTTCTGATGCTGGGTAGTTGATTTACAGATATGGAGTAGGTTAAAGGGGGATATATTTTCAGAAACAATCTCATTACTAGATTTTGGACTGGTTAGGGTTAAGGCAACCTACATTTTGACCCTCCAAAGCACATTGATTGTCGGACGGATTGTTCAGTTGAGGAATTTTGAGAGTTAGAGTAGTAAATGAGTTGCTAAGGTTGAAGACTAATACTTTTAGCATAGGAATTTTTAGGATTTAGAAGCTTATGTCTTGTTGGGCCATCAATAGGGCTGACAAAGGAGGATCTTGTTGAATTGTGGACATTGAGGTCTTCAATCTTTTGGGGGTGATTGTGACCTCTATTTCATAGGGAAGAAAAGTGGAGGTTCTTGCAGTATATGATCATATTGCCTAGGTAGGTAGGTTCGTCTGGCAGCTATTGAAGAAGAATAAGAGCAACTCCAATGGTTGCTTTTAGGGACTAGCTTGCAATTTTAATAATTTTCAAGCTAATAGCCAAACCATTTGAGGATACTTTGATAATTAGCTTGGCCAAGCTAATGCCAAGCAAATAAGCTTAACTAAGCTAATTAGCTTAGAAATTAATTGTCTCTAATAAAATACTAATTATTTAAAAAATACAACTGAAAAATCTAAATGCTAATTAGCCTAACCATTGTGGTATGAATTAGCTAGAAGAAAGAATAGCTTTGCAATCCTAGGTGGCATGGCAAGCTAATTTGGCAATTAGCTTGCCATTGGAGTTGCTCTTAGAAAGCAACTCTTGCATTCCCATATGAGGTCTTATTTAGCCTAGAATATGTGAACATGGAACAAGGAGCTAACTTAAATGACACCTTCTTAGATTTCATCGCTGGTGGAAATGGAGGGTGCAGTCAATTGATTAATGAAGGAAAGTGGAAGGTGCATTCAAAATCCTTTTTATCCTCCTTGTTCTGTCTTGTCCAAGCTGTGTTCTGGGCTGATTTTAAGCACAATGGCTCCAATTCCTTGGAACTTATCATGGTTCAAAGTAGATTGCTAAATTTCTCTACCATCAGACTATTTGAAGTTTTATCATCCCCCATTTAAAAATAAAATAAAAATGTTACTTAGTTTGTCATTTGGCAAGTATATATCTCACATTCTCACGTGTCAAGGCTACCAAATATTGCCAAGCACATTCCTTTAGTGACTTATCATGAATGACTGCTTTATATTGCTCTATCTCTTTGAGTTTTAAAGTTATCTAGATTCAAACAAAATAAATTATTATCCATACATACCTTCACTTCATCAGTCATATTTGAAATTGTCATGCTCTTTCTTCCATGCTAATTTTTTTTTTGGACATTAATGCCTTCTTACCTTGCGTATCAATTGGGAGACATGTGCTTTATTAGTTGCTGGATTTTTTTGATTTCTTGTCAGATGATTGCTTTATTGAGTTTGTTTTATAGAAGTAGTACTATGTATCTAGTTTACTATATTTGTGAGTTGTGATATTCTTGCTGTAATTATTTGTGAATATATGTACTTGTTACTAGAAAATGATTAATTAACTTTTGATATGATTCTTGTAGGTTTAGACTGCTTTTGAAGCTCAGTTTTGATTTTTGTATTGTATAAATTGTAGCTTTTTACTTATTGGCAACCTTTATTTTCCTGATTTTGTACACTTTGTCCTTTTAAGTGATCAGTTGGCATAATCCTGGGATAGACTTATGATTTTATAATTTTTTACTTGTTTTGTGCTTCAAGTGTATACTTGCTGTAATGTTATTGATGCCTTGATGTGTGATTTCTACTTGATGCTTGTGCATGTTAAACCTTCTGGATCTGAGGCACTTAGTAGATTATCTGCTGCCACAGACAATTTTTTTGAGTCTGCTTGGCTTCTTTACTCTTATGGTATTTGCCAAACACCTTTGGCCTTCTTTCAATAGAGCAATGATACTTTTATTTATTAATATATGAAACAAATGCTATGATTCTCTATAATATTTAAATCTGGTCTAATTTCAGGTAGATTTCATGAATTATTATTATTTGATAGGAAAATAGATGACATTCCTTGATATTGTGTTAGATGTATGTGCACTTCCTAAGGAGAATTAAGACTATATGGGCATCTTAACTCTTTCTTCCTTCTAGCACCCACCCCCCCTCTGCGGCCCCCCACCCCCCCCCCCCCCCCCCCCCCCCTCCAAAAAAAAAAAAAAAAAAAAACATTACTTTGCTTTATTTGTTGTCTGGAATGACTTTTTGAGAAGTATGACGGGGACAAGAAGAGGGGTTATGTGTTTCACAGGACTTGCTAAATTTGTTTCTCTGAAGCTTCTGTGAACTTCAATTATTCTGATCTGAAATTGGCTTTTGATGTTGAAATTTTGGTCACAGATACCCATTTAGTGTTGATGGCTCTGTAAACTCCACTACTATATTGTTTTTTAAACAAGCTTTTAATTTATATTAAAGCCTGTGAGAAGGCCTCTGTGAATAATCATGCATCAGCATAAGGAAACTCCATCCTCTCCCTTTTCTTTGCTTATTCGCCTCTCTGCTCTGCAAGGCTGTAACAGCCAGATATGGATAGCCAATGTTGGCTGACCTACTTTGATTTCTTATGGTGAAAGAAAGTGCTTAGTACATGAATACTAGAGATAAGCTGATTTTCTGGATGACTTTTTGAGCAGTTGTTTAGATGAGGGCCGTTATGGACATTCTCTTTTAGCCAAGCCTTTTGATAATTTGCTGTAATTTTGTGAAAAAGTTACTCCGTAGTTTATTTAAATGCAAGTTCATACTCTAACTCTTTCTTTTGCTTCTTTAGATGAAACGTCTCCACGATTCTCTGGATACGCGTGTCTCTGCTCTGGAGAAGTTAAAACAACCTGAAACTCCTCAACAAGAAGTGGAAGCAACAGAATAAACGTCGTAGAGGTTTTTGACTGATTCTGATGTTGTACACTGTCAGATGCAGCGATTTTTCTTGAATACCATTTCAAAACGAGGCTCATAGAAGGGTTGTTTTTCCCCTGAAGTATAAATAATAATCATGACCTATTTTCTCTTTGTTAATCAGGCAGTTGTGTTTATTGTCATGGAGTTGGTTGTGCTCTATTATTACACTTATGTATCAACTGTCAGAGGCTGTCATTGGAGGACAGTAGTTTTTTCTAATGAAAATTGCATCTTGTCCAATTTACCATTTTAATGTGCTAACAAAACTACAGTCGATGCTGGAGAGTTGCGGATATACTGTATTGTTTATGCAACTTCAAGACTCATAACTGGTGAAAGGTGTCACCTGGACTCGAACTGGAGACCTTCAGTGTGTTCGACTGACGTGCTAACCAACTACACCACGACTTCGTTTTGGCAGTAAAAAAAGCCACATAAACTCTATTTCTAAGCTTTGGCTTATCCGTTTATAACATAGCATTGTGTAAACGGATAAACATGGACGTACCGGAGTTCAGGCCAACTTAAAGAAGGCATTGGAGTCATTTCTTGGTAAGGTGTGGTATATGTTCGAGCGTAGCTATGAGCCTATGATGGATGATCGGATGTGGACATGGTTTGTTGGGAAATGGTCAGAAGAGAAGATAGGATTGCTGTGTATAGAAGAGCTGCTGTGCTTGGTGATCCTTCTAGCCAGTGTAATACTAGTACAATACTTCGTAAAATCAAGATGGAAGCAATGAGACAATAACTCAATTGTCTAAACCTTAATCAACATCACTTGAGCGATAAATAATTGACAAAAATTAATATGTGTATGGAGTATCAACAATAACTTCAACTATGAATATCTTTAATTCCAGATATAAGTACAGATTATGAAACATATTTATGTCCCAGAGAGTATTAGGGTCCATGTTAATCATCTCGGCAAATTTTATTTTCGGCCCAAAAAAAAGACAAGGATATTATCCATGTTTTTTGAGAAATTTTGGAGGTTTCGGGACCCGGTATCAGAAAATCTTGATATGCTAGGGGTTACATATCCGGGTCATATAATGACGTTTGGAACCATATATGACCATTATATGTTGTCATAAATGTCCGTGGTGTAACTTCATGAAATCAGTGCAAGTTGTAATCGATTAAATTGACTGTTTAAAGGCATATTGGATGGTTTTATCCACCCAAATGGGCTCCTGGAGGGTATTAGGGACCATGGTAAATATCTCGACAATTTTCATTTTCGGGCGAAAAAGGTCAAAAAATTCCAAAATTGAAGGCTATTATCCACGCTTTTTGAGAAATTTTGGAGGTTACGGTGCCCGGTAGCGAAAAGTGTTGAGATCCTAGGGGATACATCTCAGGGTCATATAATTCCGTTTGGAACCATATATGACCATTATATGTTGTCATATATGTCCGTGGTGTAGCTTTATTGTATGAAATCAGTGCAAGTTGTAATCGATTAAATTGACTATTTAAAGGCATATTGGATGGTTTTATCCACCCAAATGGGCTCCTAGAGGTTATTAGGGTCCACGGTAATCATCTCGACAATTTTTATTTCCGGGTGAAAAAATGTCTAAAAATTCCAAAATTGAAGGCTATTATCCACGCTTTTTGAGGAATTTTGGACGTTACAGGACCCGGTGGCGAAAATTGTCGAGAACCTAGGGGATACATCTCAGGGTCATATAATGTTGTTTGGATCCATATATGACCACTATATGTTATCATAAATGTCCGTGGTGTAGCTTGATTGTATGAAATCAGTGCAAGTTGTAATTGATTAAATTGACTGTTTAAAGGCATATTGGATGGTTTTATCACCCAAATAGGCTCCTAGAGGATATTAGGGACCATGGTAAACATCTTGTCAATTTTTATTTTCGGACGAAAAAAGGTAAAAAAAACTCCAAAATTGAAGGCTATTATCCACGCTTTTTGAGGAATTTTGGAGGTTACGGAGCCTACTGGCGAAAAGTGTTGAGATCCTAGGGGATACATCTAAGGGTCATTTAATGACATTTGGAACCATATATGACCATTATATGTTTTCATAAATGTCCATGGTGTAGCTTGATTTTATGAAATCAGTGCAAGTTGTAATCGATTAATTTGACCTGTTTAAAGACATATTGAATGGTTTTATCAACCCAAATGGGCTCGTGGAGGGTATTAGGGACCATGGTTAACATCTCGACAATTTTTATTTCCGGGCGAAAAAAGATCAAAAAATTCCAAAATTGAAGGCTATTATCCACGCTTATTGAGGAATTTTGGAGGTTAAGGGGTCCCGTGGCGAAAATTGTTGAGATCTTAGGGAATACATCTGACTATCTGAGGGTCATATAATGCTATTTGGAATCATATATGACCATTATATGTTGTCATAAATGTCCGTGGTAGGCTTAAGTTCACTAAATTGGTGCAAGGTGCGAACGGGTAAATTGACCGTTTAAAGACATATCGGATAGTTGCACCCACCCAAATAGACTCCCGGGGTGTATTAGGGTCCATGGTAAGCATGTCGGCAATTTTTATTTTCGGGTTAAAATAAGTGGAAAATTGGCCAATATGAAGACTATAAGCCTATAATACACGATTTCTGGTTAGTAGTAAATTGAAGGAAAATTTGTCAAGAATAAGTCAACCTTTGCGTGGTTAGCTCAAAATAAGTCAAGCTTTCAATTATCTCAAAATAAGTCGACCTTTATTATATATCTTTTCAAAATGGGTCAAAACCTGTTAGATTAGAAGGTAACCGGTTGTTAAGGTTAAATATGACATGTGTCATTATGTGGTTGGTCCTATTTAAAAAAAATAATTAAAATTTATTTTTTAATTGATTATTTAAAAAATTACAATTAAAATAAACAAAAAATTAAAATAAAAATGAAAAACCCCAGCCACTACCAACTGCTAGTCCACTCCCCCTTCCAGCGGCTGGCGGCCAGAGACCATCTTCCTCCTTCGTCGCCGGCTGCCACATCCCCTCCCTTTCCCCATTCCCGTCCCTAAACCCAACTCCCAAACCCTAACCGAACCCCAAACCCTAAACCCAGCCCCAAAAACCAGTAAACCACCTTATTACTGGTCGTTTAGCGGTTCACCGAACTCAGCAGGAGGAGAAGGGGAAAGCGCAGAGGTGATGAGAGAGAAAGTGGATGAAACAGAGATCGATTCAACGAATACCCAGCTCGTGATGAACGCAAAACAGATATTGCGAATGAGTCGAACGGAGGCGATTTTATGGCGGTTGACGGCGGCAGCGATGTGTTGAGGTGGTGAGAGTGAAGGAAGTGATGGTGTTTAGGAGGAAGAAGAGGAGAGAGAATTCGTGGGTTGGGAAAAGAGAGGGGATAGGGGTCACCGGCGCCGGGGTAGGGAGGTGGTCGCCGGCGCCAACAGATGGCGGGAGCTGGCAGTTGGTAGGTCCGTAGGGGAAAGGGCTGGCTGGTTTTTTTTTTTTTTTTGAATTTTTGTAATTTTGTTTATTTAATATAAATTATAATTAATTAAATTTAATATACTAAAATAACATTAAATTTAAATTTTTAATTAAAAAAATGACCTGTTTCGTAGGTCGTAGGTCATTTGGCCTATTAAATGAAAATACCCTTAAAAGTCGACTTATTTTGAGTTAATCTAAATGTTGGTTTATTATAAGCTAATCACGCAAAGGTTGACTTATTCTTGACAAATTTTCCTAAATTGAATGCGTTGGATAACTCCTGGATCATATAAGGAGGTTTGAAATCATAATTGCATTTGAGTGATTTGACCAAAATTGGAGCTTGACCACTGATAATTTCTCCTACAGCAAAAAATAAAACAACACAAAATCTCCACGACTCAATTATTGCTCAACTACTGCTGTTGCAGCGTTTCAAAAAAAAAAAAAAAAAAAAAAAAAAAAAACTACTGCTGTTGCAGTGAGCTTCTTCTATCACAACAATGGCGATTTCCTCACCTCACACTCACCTCCTAACTTTCTCTCTCCTCCTAACTCTAACCCTAACCTTCGCCGAAATCCGATTCGCCGAGATCCGATCCGACTCACGACCCATCATCCCATTCGACGAATTCGGGTTCACCCACACCGGAAAACTCGACCTCAACGTCACCCTCCTCTCTCTCCGACTCCATCAAAATGACCAAACTACCCTTCCCACGAACCCTAAACCCAACCCCAACGATCTCTCCCTTGTCGGATTCTTCCTCTCTACTCGCGATTCTTGGTACCATGTCGTCGATCAACTCGATCAAAACGACATCGTTTGTGCCCTTCAATCGGATCTTATAAAACCCGTTTTTTCCTTTGATCGCCTCAACAATGGCGGACTTACCCGTTTTAATGTCTCAATTCAAATATCTGACCCGAATCTGTATACCCTAGTTTTCGCTAATTGTATCCCTTATCTTCATGTTTCAATGGATGTTCACTCTTCTATGTATAATTTAGAAGGTAAATCGTTGTTAATTCGTGATTATCTTTCAGCAGGTAAGTCTAATCTTCCCTCAATTTACTTCAATTTTTCCCTGATTTATTTTACCCTAATTTTGATCTGGGTTTATACCCTTTTCTCGAAAAGAGAAGTAATTTATCGAATTCATTACTTTATGCTTGCTGTTCTTGTATTGAAAGGATTGAATTTGTTGTGTGAAGCTGAAGATAAATCTTATATTAAAAAAACTGGAAGTGCTCATGGTTGGGATGTTTTGTTCTACATTTTTAGCTTTTTAAAGGGTATTACTTTGTTTACTTTGATTGTGTTAATTGGAACTGGTTGGTCGTTTTTGAAACCCTTTTTACAAGATAAGGAGAAGAAGGTTTTAATGATTGTGATCCCACTTCAAGTAGTTGCTAATGTAGCTCAGGTTGTCATTGATGAGACCGGGCCGTATGGTGGGGAGTCGGATGCTTGGATGCAAGTGTTTTTGTTCGTCGATATTGTTTGTTGTTGTGCCGTGTTGTTCCCTATCGTTTGGTCGATTAGGAATCTTAGGGAGGCTGCTACGAGTGATGGGAAGGCCGCGGTTAACTTGATGAAGCTGACATTGTTTAGGCATTACTATGTTGTGGTGATTTGTTATATCTATTTTACAAGGGTGATTGTTTATGGGTTGGAGACCATCACGAATTACCGGTATCAGTGGACTAGTGTGGTTGCTGGTGAATTGGGTACTCTTGCGTTTTATCTGTTTACGGGGTATAATTTCAGGCCTAAGTCGTGTAATCCGTACTTTGCTATTGATGATGAGGAAGAAGAGGCTGCTGCTGAAATGTTGAAGATGGAAGGAGATGATTCAGATGAATTTGAATTGTGAAAACTGAAAAGAGTGCATTTTTTTTGTCATGCTCTTTTCAGAGTGTTGTGGTGCTTTTGGTGGTGTGGCTTAGGGAGTAGGGAGGTGCAGCTTTCAAATTGGATGCTCAATTTTGTGCTGATATCTTGTGCTTCTTAACCAAGCGACGGATCAACTTCTATGTTGGTATTGTACTATCTTATCTGTTTGTATTGTAGTATCTGTGTTTCTGTACTATTTTTTGCTGAAAGTTTATGTTTGTATTGTAAGCTAGGTACTTAGGTAGTTTATGTTGTCACACTAGTAGTAGTGTATGTAACATTGTAATGTGAGTACAATTTACAAAAACCATTTGATGTTTCCACTGATTATATATATATGGAAGTTACAGATTCTTAGCATTCTTTTACCTATGGTGGTTGTCCTTGTTACCCCTTCTTGTTGTGGAGATTCAAATACCTTTTTGATTTGATTCATTGGTCTCCTATTGTACTCTGGTTTTGCTTGTCAACTTAACTTTCTGAGGAACTACATTACCTATTTTGCATTTCAGATTGTTTCAAGTCATGAATCACAGCATTCATATGTAGTACATCAGTATGATTCTTCCTGTGTAAAATTTTGGTTACATCGAGTTTAATCGGGTGAAATGTTCAAGTTTCTGTTTCTGCCTATCTTCTTGTGTGTATCAGACAATATTCTGACTGATATCGCCCAAAGTTAGTGCCTGGTCCTTCTTACTCCGTACTACTATTAAATGGAACTGCAAACTGGTTCTCATCATTTTATCATTCAATCTCTGCTTACAAAACCTTCCGAGAAATAGATATCAGAAGCAGCAGTCCACAAAGCTAAAATTGTTTGCTTACTGCTGGAGTGCTGGTGGACTATGGACATAGGAATAAGTATAAGGTATTCAAGTGGTCAGGTCTCAGTTGAGCTCCTTTCATTCCTATATTGTAAGGCTCTTTCACTCCCATTGCGAGTAAAAGACAGAAGGGCTGTACTCAGTTTGAGCGTTGTGAATGCTTTGAAGCTCACTGATATGGAGTAAGATAAATCATAGAACAAATTCAGTAGTTCCAAGTTTGTCGGGTTATATTATGTGTAGGAGGTGGAAGAAGATATTTGCAATGAGTCAATTGAGTCCACACTCCACAGAGATGGCCTCATATTCAGGTTTCCTTAAGATATGACAATTGAGTTCTCTAAAGTACTGTGGGCTTTTTAGATACAGAGTACCTCTTAAGTCAAGTTCACTCCGAGGTTACTAATTTCTTTTGGCCCAAGAGCCCAAAATAAGAAAGTACTTCGTATTAAGGTATAGTTTGGGTTATGGCTAAACAATTCGGAAAACCATTTTCATTAGGGCAGTACGTAACTTAGAACGACTTTGTGCGGCTTCTTTCTCTGTCTACTTTGTCGGAGCTTGATTTAATTAATTCATGCGTTTTGACTTTTCCCTTTGACAAAATCGTTTGATATAACCTATTGGAGCTCAATTTTGGACTGTGAAGAACCTCATTGTAGAGGTGTATTCATATAATGTGTACTGAGTCAAGGTATCGAGGTGAAGAAAGAGCTTAAATAATAACTTGGATCAAGTTTCATGGAAAATAATTATAAACCATTTGAATCATCAAGTGACGAATTCAAGCCTACACCACTTATTCCTTCATTCTTGTACTTGTTTTCTCTTAATAAGTGTTCATATTCATCAATGAAATCTTAGGCGTTTGTTGCAATTAAAGGGACATAGGTGCTCAAATTATCACCTTACCTAGTAAAAAGACAATTATTCAATTACTACGTAGGGCGCTCGGGTCATCTGCATGCTTTGGCGCCATGTAACCAAGGACACTCAAAATTCATCCTCTAGCTATTGTCCATACCAGGGTAAACTTAGGATTCCCGGACAGCGCGCCAAGCCGATATATAATTCATGGCTGTGGGACTATCAGGGTAATGAAGCACCCTAACTAGGGCCACAAGTCACAAGAAAAATGGCCATAGTTTTCTTCACCCTGGGATCATGGAAGAGAAGTATTTGGCTACATTATTAAGGCTTAGCTTTCGTTTTCGAAACGGGTTCGATTGTTGAATGCACAAATTAAATTTTTGTTCAAGAACATCCAGCTGTTTCCTTCATGGGTAACACATTGATGTATTAATCACGTACAATTGAAGAGGGTCCATATTCACAGGCTTCTGCATGTAACCCAGACCCAAAGGAAAGTTTGTTCATCTTGTCCTTCCAAACATATTAGTAGATGTTTGTCAATCATCAATAGTGTTTGAAATGAATTCCCGGGTATTTTATAAAAAATTTCTTGTAAAATCGTGTGTTAATATTAGACTTATAAAAAATTAACCCGACTCAATAACCAGCCTAGTATAAAGTATTACAGTATATCATTTCTTAAACAAAGTAGTGAAATTTGCACAAAAAAAAAAAAAAAAAGAGGAAATACTAGTATTTCATTATTAGACATTGTATTATTAGCCTGAAATAGTGCAATTTAACTTTACTAGAAAATAATGGGGGATGATACATATTTTTCATGGATTATTAATCATATACTACAACTCATTTAATTTGGTTGGTTGCATGTCACTAATCACTAAAATTGATCTTTTTTTTTTTTTTTGGTTTGAATAGTCACTATCTTGTAAGAAGGTGGACCTAAAATTTGACCCTTAATTATGTTAAAGTGAAAACAAACACTTCACTCTTTAGCATTATTTAGTTTGCAAAATCACAATATAACAAGTATAAGGTGGGTTATAGCGACCTTGTATGGCTTTATCTTTGCCACTTGCATGACTTGCATCTAACACACTCTTTTTCTTTTGAAGAGGGGAGAGGGTGGTTGAGTGTAATGTCACTAATGCCCACTTTATTTTCGGAAAATTTTAAGTTTTATTGTCTAAGGTTATTGGTTATAATTTCATTTTAGTGACCAATATTTTTCATTGATCGATCGCTTTAGATCAGGTACTAATCGTATAACTCATCTGGCCACGGACCTTCATTTTACCCTTTATAACCTACCTAAATTAATTGTGAAATGAATAATCATGGAATGGTACTAATGTACTATGTACCTTGTAAGATTGTATTGAAAAAGTTGTCAAGCAAGCATAGCTTAAGACCTCTTCTTTACTTTCTAGCTTATCAATCTATCACACCTTAATAATTTATGAGCTACTAGTTTAGGTTGATCTAGTATGAACACAATAATATTATATCTTGCAATTATTACCTTTCATGAAGAAACACTAAACATAGTTTCATACATAGATCTCAGTATATTTGTCATCATCTTATATCTAGTCCAAATCACAAAATTTAACTATTTAAGCACCTTAAAGTTTGAAGTGCAGAATAATTTTAATTCGTATTAGCTTGCATATCTCAAAAGTAGCTCACTTATTGTAAATCTTTTTAGTCGATTCATGAATGTTAGCTAAGCTAAATCGATCTATCATTACTAAGTATTCAAGACATAAGATCAATATTGATCTACATAATTGTTATGTGACTCGGCTCCATCTTTATACAACAAAACAAATACACCTACAAAGATACGAATGATGTACGTGTAATAAGATTTTATTAAAATCCTTCCCTTAGTGGTTGGGATATTTGGTGTTATGTTCCATAAAAGTAGTATATTATTGATTGAAAACTTAGGAGTTAGGACCAAAAAATTATAATGCTTGAAAAAGAATGCTTTAATAACTTGATATTTACTCATAAAAAAATAAAGCTAATAAGGGTAGAAGAATAAAAACACATACATAATTATGTCCTTCCTATGAAGTGTTTCTCTCTTCAATTATATCAAAGGCAGTACAGAATCACATGCTTGTGGTCCGGTAAATCTTTGAGATCAAGACATAAGCAATAAGGGGGATTGAGATTTGAGAAAGAGAGAAAATGATATATTGAATCTGTTCCTTTGTCAAAATACATCCAACCACCTATTTAATTTTATTTTAATTTATATTTTATAAGGAAAATATTGCTTCAAATTAGAGTATAACATAAGAACCACGTCAAAGTTATGGGGCCATTGTGGTCCTATGCATTATAAACTAAGGGTCTGTTCACATTTACTGAACTGAACTGAACTGATTGGAACTGAACTGAATTGAGCTGAAATGAATATTTTATGTGAGAGGGAAATTAAGAGCTGAACTGATTGGAGCTGAACTGAACTAAACTGAACTGAACTGAAATTAAGTAAATATGAACAGGCCCTAAGGCATACTTGTAGTATGATCGTATCCCTTTAGCTAGCTAGTTAACACAATTTCGAAAATTTTAATAAGGGTTAATTAAGGCTATGAAACTAATTACGGGAAATACTTAATTATTCTTTTTGTCTCTGCTCGCTTTATTATCTTTAGATAGCATCATATTATTAGTGGATTAGTACATTGTTAATAAAATGATCTCTTAACTAGAATTTGAAGCTTTCACGTCAATTATTATGGATAATTTAATATAGTTTTGTTTTTATACTATTAAAGGTTGGTGTATGTTTAAGTGACATTTGTGATTGCATTAAAAGTGAAAATGTGTTTCTTAGTAACATTGTTTGCACAATTCATACAAATGTATGATATGGTCCCATAATTCATTTAATAACCCTAAATTAATTTAAACTTTTCTATATTCATGATAAGTTATTAATTAAGTGTTTTCAAGTTATATATATAAATTGGCTAATAAAGACATCTATTGAGTACATGGACAAATTTCAATACATAAACTTTACTTCGCATGTTATTATTTACAAGCTATTACTTTGTCAATTAAATTAATATAGTCTTTTATAAGGACATGAACATACATACTAACATAACAATACGCGTTCCAAATAAAACCTACCATAACTTTTAAACTTTTATACCAAATACAAAGAATATTGATGTATAACTGGCATTGTAGTATCACTTCATTATTTCAACAAAATTTTCCCATAAATAATTTACTTGAATTTATATTATTTTCCCATAAAATTGTGTGGGTGTGGAAGGGTAGTTGGATGGGAGTGTTGGCGATAAGGGAGAATAATGACAATTCTTTGAATCTAGAGAGTTTCATAATTAATTCTTACTCTTCAATCTTTTATCTCTAGGCTTGATGATAAGAATAAAATCATGGCTTCTATAAATAATAGAAGAATATAATTTATACACTTTTAACAAATGTATACATTATTTTTGTTATTTTAAATTTAACTCTTTTTTTTTTGACACCAAACCGAGCCTAGCTTTATTAATTCAACAAAAGTTCGAGATCATTACAAATCACCACATGAATTTCCGGGGGATATTCTTCTAACCACACCCGATACTCACTAAAAGAGCTACTTAACTTAGCTAGACTATGGGCAACACAATTACCCATTCTTTTCACAAAAGAGAAGGAACAAGAAATGCAAAGATTAGACAAACGAAATATATCCTTAACTACAATACCAAAAGCATTTGGCAGCGTAACACCCTTCTTCAAATGGTGGAAAAGTTTGATGTTATCTGTTTCAAGAATGAGTCTTGTAAAGCCAGCCTCCAAGGCAGTTTTGAGGCAGTAACGCAGAGCAATAGCTTCCCCTAATTCGACATCAAAACTTCCCTTTAGCTTCGAACAGACAGCCACGACCACATCTCCTACTGCATCCCTCAGCACCCCACCCACACCAAGCTGCTGCCTACTGCTAAAATTAGCATCTGAATTTAACTTGTACGTACCAGCAGGAGGTGCTTTCCAGACAGCACCAAAGCTCTGAGATGGCAGCCCAGCAGCGCATAACACCATAGCCTCCTCATATTCCCCCACGACACTAGCAGCCTTATGAAGAACAATATGGTCAGCAATAGATTTCTTCTCAAAAACCCACGAGTTGCGTTTCAACCAAATACCCCACGCCAAGCACCAGAACAAATCCCACCATTTCGAGTCTCTGATCTTTACACTTACCCCAGCACACCAACCTCGAAAGCTGCCATCCTCATCATTACTAACATCAAGCCTTAGCATCGAATGTCTCCATATCGGTCTCACAGCAGGACAATGCAGCAGCATATGACAGGAAGTTTCCTCAGCTTCACCACACATCGGACAAATGCAATCAATATCCATACCCCTTGCAAAAAGCCTCATTCTGACAGGAATAGCATCCTTAATACACCTCCAAGCAAAAAATTTTATTTTTGGAGGTATCTTAGCATGCCAAATGAGCTTCCAGTTGAAGGTAGGGGGAACTCCGGATGAAGACGCCCTGCCTCTTACTTCCTCTCCAATGAGCTGATTGTATGCACTCTTAACAGAATAATTGCCATCTTTCGAAAAATGCCAACACCAAGCATCCAAGTCCTCAAACATAGGGATTGGAATGCTACAGATTTCAATAACTTCTCTTTCAGAAAATAAATCATGAAGCAAACTCAGATTCCAAACACTATCCTCCCATAATTCATTCACAACAGTTGGCATATTATCCCCTGCCCCCTTGATAGAAATCACTCGGTAGTTGGGTAAGTTAGGAACCCATGGGTCATCCCAAATGTTAATATTGCAGCCCGACCCAACATTTTTCCTCGCCCCCTTCACAATGACATCCCTTACACTCAAAATTGAACGCCAAGTGAAGCTCATACCTGATACAATTTTGGCATCAAAAAAATTGGAGGAGGGAAAATATTTTCCTTTAAGCACTCGAGCCATCAACGATTTTTCATTAGTCAAAACCCGCCAGGCTTGCTTCGCCAACATTGCTTTGTTAAATAATTGCATATTTCGGAACCCCATTCCCCCTTTATTTTTTGCTCCATACATTTTTTTCCATGCCACCCAACACATCTTCCTTTCTTCATTTTTTTGTCCCCAAAAGAAATTTCTACACATGTTTTCCACAGTATTAAGAATACTTATTGGGATAGAAAAACATTGCATAGCATATATCGGAATTGCTTGGGCTACAGATTTGATGAGAATTTCCCGGCCAGCCTGTGATAAAAACTTTTCCTTCCACCCTTTGAGTTTTTTCCAAACCCTATCTTGAATACTCTGAAAAACCTGCTTCTTAGAGCTCCCAATATAGGTTGGGAGCCCTAGATATTTGTCATGTCCCTCGACAGCCTTAAATGATAACTTCATCTGAAGCGTATTTTTCTTCTCACAATCAATGTTTCGGCTAAAAGACACTTCCGATTTTTCCATATTCAACTTTTGGCCCGAAGCCAACTCATAGGTCGAAAGAATTTCAAGAACTCTGTCGGTTTCATCTTCATTTGCTCTAATAAACAGCATACTATCATCAGCAAAAAATAAATGTGAGATAGGATCAACATGTCTACCTATCTTGACCCCATGAATGAGTTTCTTCCTTTCTGCATCCCGGAGAAGAGCCGATAAGCCTTCCGCACACATAATAAAGAGGAAAGGGGAAATAGGATCCCCCTGTCGGAGCCCCCTACTAGGCTTAAACACACGAGAAGGTTGCCCATTCACAAGAACATCAAAAGAAGCCGATGAAACACATTTCATAATATTATTCACAAAAGACTCCGGGAAGCCAAATTTCGCCATCATCTTCTCTAAAAACAACCACTCAACTCTATCGTAGGCTTTGCTCATATCAAGTTTGAGACCCAGATATCCTTTTTTCCCTGTCTTCTTCTTCCGCAAATAATGAAAGCACTCATAGGCTACTAAAATATTATCAGTGATCAATCTTCCGGGAACAAAGCCACTCTGAGACTCGCTAATAATTGAAGGCAAAATTTTTTTTAGCCTATTTGCTAAGACTTTTGAGACAATCTTATACAATACATTGCACAGACTAATAGGCCTATAATCAACAGGAGACACACATTCTTTTATTTTCGGGATTAGAACAATATGTGTCTGATTAATCGAGCTAATATCACCTCCATTATTAAGATAATTCAACGAGCTAGAGATCACATCATCACCAACAATATTCCAGAATTTTTGGAAAAAAATAGCAGACATACCATCGGGGCCCGGGGCTTTTGTAGGATGCATTTGAAAAAGAGCCTCACGAACCTCTTCACCCTCAAAAGGGGCAGCTAAGTCATTGAATTGGTCCACCGAAATTGCTGTGTCCACCTTCTCTATCACACTGTCAGCATCAACTTGGCCACTCGAAGAGAATAATTCAGAAAAATGTTGCACCATAACTTCAGAAATCTGATCCTCATCGTCATATATGTTGCCGGCAGCATCCTTGATCTCACGAATATGATTTCTAGCTTTCCTCTGACTAGCTTTAGTGTGAAAGAAAGTTGTGTTCTTGTCCCCAAATTTTAACCAATCTTGTCTGCTACGTTGTCTCCAATACATCTCCTCCCTGCTTTCTAACTCATCCATTCTGTCATCCAAAGCCCTCATTTGAGCTATCACACTCTCAGTTTGGTTTTCCTCCATCAGATTTTCCATTCGGGCTCTACATTCCTTCAACTCTTTTATAAAGTCTCCAAATTTATTCCGACTCCAAGCACTCAAATTCAGGGAAGTGTGAGCAATTTTTGAGCAAATATCACCTCCACCACTCCACGTATTGGCCACAATATCACCACAAGTTTCATCCCTAAGCCACATTTCCTCGAACCTATATTGCTTCCTTTTCTTTTTTTTCTTCTGTTTTCCTACACCTTCATTGATGCAAAGTAGAATAGGAAGATGATCAGATTTCCGCTTCGAAAGGTGAGACACAAACGAGCCCGGGAAAAGCTCCCTCCATTCCCTATTTGCCAAGTATCTATCAAGTCGTTCCTGCATATTATGCACTCCACCTCTATTGTTCGTCCAAGTGAAAGGATGACCAACAAATCCCAAATCCTCTAACTCGCACACAGTCACTGCATTTCTCAAGATATCCGCCTCAGCATCACGGAAATCCTTTCCTCCTTGTTTCTCACTCGACATGAGCATCAAATTAAAATCCCCCCCATAACCCAAGGGTGATTACGGTTATCATACAGCTTCCCCATCAATATGCTCGTTTTGTGCTTGTTATCGTCTTCGGGGTAACCATAAACTCCCGTGAACCTCCATCCATCCTTCTTTGGCATTTTGATCCAAGAGTCAATGTGGTTTAGGGAGTATGATTTAATCTCAACATCTATAGTGTCTTTCCATAAAAGAGCAAGCCCACCACTCCTCTTTCTTCCATCTCCTTCACAACTAACAGCAAGAATATTAGTGAACTTTAGTTTCACTTTTATTTTCTCCATTTCATAGCTTTTCAATCTAGTTTCTGACAGAAAAATGAGTTGGGGTTTTTCAAGAAAAGCAACATTTTTAAGAGCAGTAACCGCCGCGGTGTTCCCCAACCCCCTACAATTCCATGAAAGGATGTAATTCATTGATCACCGAGAGCCCATGGAGTGGGGCCCGCCACATTTTCAGTCATGACTTCAAGCTTACGCCTTTTGTTCAGATCATCATCTACTTCTCCATCCACCATCATGTCATTTTCCTCTGCTATATCCTCCCTTTCACTTCTTTTAGTGCCAACCAAAGACTTCTCATCTTTCATACTTCTATTTTTCTCATTCTGCAACAATATGACTTTCTTAAGTTTTCTAGTTTTTTTCTCTTCTGCACCCACCCCTATTTTATTCCCATCTGCTCCCCCACCTCCCTCCACTAAGATATCTTCCCTATATATTTTTTCACTCACCTCATGATCTTTTTTTCCAAAAGAAAGGTCCCCTGCCCACTCCACATTCCACTCCTTACTACCAGCTACACCCCCCACGTAATTCCCCTCCTTATTTTTTCCTTTTTCTATCATCTCCCCTGTACTAGCAAACTTTTTATTCAACAAATGCAAACCATTCTCATCATTCTCAGCAGTCCCTACTACCCTTAAGACCATCTTAGAGTCACTACCAACTACCACAGGAACAAGGTCAGCTTTCTTACACTTTGGGCTCGTCATGTCTTCCTTCCTGCCCCTGGCAGCCGGAGAGGTGAACGCTAGTTTCCTGGCAACTCCAACCGGTCCTAGCTTAATCACATCAGGATCATTATAAGTAGGAACCTTTTTTGTCTTCGACGATTGTCGCAGCTTATCCATACACATCTTCTCCTTCTCACGCTCAGCCAAATCTACTCTCACTCTCTTTTTTGGTGTAGCTCTCAGCCATGGTCCATATTGATAGACCATTTCCGTCTCTTCATCACCCTCCTTGAGTTCTTTATATTGACATTCTCTTTCAGTGTGGTCCAGTCTACCACAGTAAAAACAAAAATCTGCCAAGCGTTCGTACTTTAGATCAATCCAACGAGATTGATTCTTCCCCATTGCCAAGAAGAGACCCCTTCTCAGAGGCTTATTAATGTCCACGAGAACCTTGATTCTCAAACAGTCACCCCATCCCAACGGATCCTCATCATCAGCTTCTATAAAACCACCCAAAAACTCCCCTACATCATACATCACTTCCAATGATCTTTTGTTCAAAGGAACATCCAGCAAGCGTACCCACATTGGAGTATGCTTAAAAACTATCTCAGACGGCTGCTCATCACCTATAACCTCTTGTAATAGCAATAACTTTTCGTCAAAGAACCACGGTCTGCCTTCGAGAACACGTTCCTTATCATCAACACAAAAAAATTGAAAGACAAATAAATTTGTCTCTACAACCCTAATCGCAAACTTCTCCTTCAATCGCCATACATTAGTCAATGTGTTTTTCATTGCCTCCAGGTTATAGGGTTTAACCGTCCATAGCTTTCCCACCAATGTGAGATTTAATTTGGTTTTTGTATCCTCGCTCACAATCTCTACGTAGTCACCTCCAAGAACCTTACCCTCTTCATCGGTTAATCGGAGTTTTTCCCAATCTTTGATTAAATCATCCCCCATCGAAAGACTCACAAACTCAGCACAAAGGAATTAGCAATAAAATTATGAAGAAAATCGTTGGAGAAAATCAAGAATTCGAAGAAAATTTTGCAACTCACTCATTAACCCTAACACGGGACTAACTCACCCTAGAGAGGGACTTTCTATTACCAATAAACTTAGCTTAATATCGCTTAATAATATTTTATATTTATAATACATTATTTTAAATTTAACTCACTTACTATTTATGTTGCTAAAATACAAGCCTTGATTATGTTTATAATTATTAATTAATACTCCGTAAAAATAAAAAAATAAAAATTCGCAAAATTTAATCTTGTTAGATACGTCTAATATAAATTTTTACAACCCGACTTTTAAACAACTTTCACTTATATTTAATTGAAAATAATTAAAATTAAAGTCATGCATTAGATATCGTAGTATTGTCAAGTGAATCAAACTAATCAAGAACGACAATTGTATACAAACAAGGGTGAATAAAATGGTATTGAAATTAGGGGATGAAGAAGAAGAGTGTTTCCTTGGCGGTGGTAGCTTGGGAATTACAAAACACTTGGATCCACTGACCCATTTGCCCATAACCTCTCTTTATTCCTTTGCTTCTACCTTGGAGACATCTCACCTTTTCTTCTTTTTCTTATCTTTATTTATTTATTTAAATATCTATGTAATTTTCTCTTTTTCCTTCCCCTTCAATCATTTTCTGTCCACAACCCATTGTACATAATTTTTCCCAATAATACTTTATTTAAGATAATATACTATTGTGTTCTTAATAATGTACTTTTTAAAATATATATATATACTACCTCCGTTACATATTATTTGCAACGATTTGACATAAAGTAGAGAGAAAAAATGTCTAATCGTGGCAAATAATATGTAACGGAGGTAGTATATATTTTGAGTGGGGTGAATATGGTTTATGTCGTATTTAGCATTGTATGATGCGACTAACAAGAATAGAGATACTTGTATGTAGTATGTACGTTGGTTGATGGGTTCATTAATGCACTAATCATGCTTAGCTTATCATAAACCAATCAAACTATGTCAAGTTCGATTTAGGGTTGGGTATGATTGAGCCGACTCAAATTTGGGATGTCAGATAGTTGGATCATGGGAATCGACATTGAGCGATTGCAAATGAGAAGTTAGGAAGAATAGCAAATTGATCTTTCCATCAATGAGCCGTGCTTAGAAATTCCCAACGGGAATATATAAACATTAAGTAAGTTTAATCTTAACAATTTATACTAAAAATTATATGTACTTGTGAGATATATTATGTCTATGCCCTTTTATAAATACGGAGTACAATTGTATCTTTCATCGTTCGTACCAATCAATTTGTATCTATATCTATTTCAAATTTCAATGCAACCATATCTTCTATTTACTACCTCAATCAAGAGGACAAATTGTACATATATACATCATATATCTGGTCCTAAGGAATATAGAAATAGGAATTCCGCATTACAGTTGGATATAAGTTAAGGTTTCCACTGTAACTTTTAGCAAAAAGAAGGATTTAATGGGAGGCTAAATTTGGGAAGTAAGAGGATAATTTAAGCAATTCGTGCAATCCCATACAATTTAAGAGCAATGTCTGATGCACATTTGAGATTGAATGCATTATTGATGGTGACAACCCATTTTCTTCATTACGGTTCTCCCTAATGCCATTTTATGGTCTACTATCACTATCTTTTTTTTTCCGTAGTAATCTAAAGGCCTAACAATTTTCAATCCATCTCATATTCTTATTTAAGAGTTAGATCTATATAAGCTCGGTATACATATGATGAAATAACAAAATATTTCATCACATGAAATTATGTGTCATTATATTAGAAGACCAACTCAACCAAAAGCTTAAACTTATGGTTGGAGGTCTAGGAATATGTTTTATACTCTATCATATTATAATAATAAAATAATTTAGAACAGATGGATTAGTTAAAACATTCATTTAATCCATATTAACTTGCTTTAATTTATAAATCCCTCATATCCCACTCACCAAACAACCCATAAAGGCCATAACTATATTATTTCACCATTTCAAAGAACCATTGCTTTCAAGGGTTGAATTAATAAAGAGCTTATTTTGTAAAGAGATCTCATACTAAGTAAATTTAATTTGAGTATGCATGATGTTACTTAAATCACTAAACTAGAATCAACAATTACAAAATTCAAATAAATTAATTATTTTGAGTCTCTGTATCAATCCACACTAATGTGCTAATTCTTTTTCTAGAGAAAGAGGGAGATACAAGTATGTGAAATTCAAGGCCTGTTCTTTTTATATTATTTCCAGTCCAGTTCTAATAAGTTCAGTTTTGTTCAGTTTAATTCTTAATTTTCTTCTCTCATAAAATATTCAATTCAGTTCAGTTCAGCTCCAATAAGTTCAGTTTAGTTCAGTCAATCAGAATAAACCCTCATTATTGATGTTTTCTTTTTTGGAAAATAATTCTAGGTACTTTTGTAAGAAGTTTGACATTAACTCTAGGAACTTTTGTGAGAAGTTTGACAAATAATATTTTAATTACACTAACTCAAAGAAAAAAAAAAATAGAAAAGTAAACTACAGTATATTCCTAATTAACACAAGGCTTTCTTGAAGACCTAAACTCAACATGGGGCTCAAGAAGAAGAGAAACATAGTTCCTAAAAATTTTCAATTGGTGAGAAAAAAGAGAAAAAAAAAAAAAAAAAAAAAATTAAAAAGTTGGCAATCTTATAGAATCTCTTTGCATGGACCCTGTTGTTAGACTAGCTAGCCAATTAACTGGGATTTTGACTTTTTTTTTAACCTATATAAATCATCACTAATTTTTTTGCCGTGACTTAGTTAAATTTATCAGGAGTGTCTTATTATTAAAGTTCTGAATCTCAATAAATTACTTTTGGATTTAGTTGAGATCATATAATTTCAAATATTGATCGATAACGATGGTTATAATATACTCCGTACGAAGAAAGAAAAAAAAATACTCGTAAAAAAGATTATTCAGTATAATTATAAATGACAGTATATAAAGTGTTATTCTAGAAACAAGAGGGGGGAGGAGAGGGAGACTTGTACAACTCCATATGTTAATGTTTGCATCATTTTGTTCATTTGCGGGTTAAAACATACACTACGTACTTTACTTTGTTGATTTATGTGTATTAGTGAATATTATTACAAATAAGATTAATACAAATCTTGCAAAATTCCATATTAATACTAGTACGGAGTATATTTTTTCTTATAAATCAATGAGAATTCACGATCAAAGTTGCAATTAGAGCCGAGATAGAGAGAGTATGAGATATTTATTGAGATAGATAACTTTAAGAAATGATGGATAGTTATAAGAATAGTTGAACGGATATAAAAAAAAAATATTATTATATTTTAGTGAGTTATATTTATTTAATGTGTAAAGAAATAAATGCAAAATTTTTTACGATTTTCTGCATTATTCATGAAAGAAATATCTATTGAGATTATTTTAAGACATGATAAATAGTTGCCAACTTTTCATGAAGCTTTTTAGAGCAATTTAAGGGCATGTTCTCTTCGGCTTAAGTTCAATTTAGTTCAGTTAAGTTCCTAATTTTCTCCTCTCATAAAATATTCAGTTCAATTCAGTAAATTAGATTAGGCCCTATGATTATGAAAATTGGGTTATATACTTATATCTTCTACTTTTATATTTACTTATCATCAAATGCTAAAATTTGTGATAACAGATACGAAGTAAGTAATATGTAATTCAGTACGTAGTTGGATATTTTTCTCGTCTTCTTCTACCAATACTGCTTTAGCCATTAGAAGAGAGTTAGGCACATAAAATTGTCACTTACCAATTAATTAAATAATTTATAGGGATTTAAAAACTTTTGCACATAGTACACCCCGTCACGGTATCATTATTGTATATTTTCAATTAGTCACAGAGGAGAGATGCTGAGTTCATACATAAATCAGTTGATGATAACATGAGTAACTTCAATATTTTGCCTTATAAGCTAGTCTCTCTCTTCTTTATCTCTAATGTAAGACGATTTGCAAATGAACTACAATTAGGTTTCAATAGTGAGATTATACGAGAACACAAAATATACATACTTTGAATACTTTAAATACATGGTGTTCTTAGGTCATCCCATATAACATTAGGTTATTTTAAAGGAAAATTTGTCAGGAACTACACGCTTTATAGGGGTATTTGGAAACAACTATCCGCTAAAAAAATTTATCAAAAAAACTACCCCTTAATTTAAAAAGTTAGAGTAGCACTACCCATTTGCATTTTCCGGTGAGAATGTCCGGCGCATGGGCCCACTTTTTCAATTTTTCTCTGAAAAGACACGATGCAATGACAAATTGGACCTTAATTTGTAACCCTAGGATAACCAATTTGAATTAAAAGCAACAAATTCAACTAATTTCAAATTATCCCCAATCTCTAAGAACCCTAATTTTTCTAATCGTTATACCCTAACATCAAAATTCATAATTAATGGATTAAAAGAGAAGAATTAATTATGAATTGCATGCCCTACTTGTTTTCACTTCTTCAATTAAGGATTTTCAGAAGAAAAATTGAAAAAGTGGGTTTCACACGCCGGACTTTCTCGCCGGAAAATGCAAATGGGTAATGCTACTCTAATTTTTAAAATTTAAGGGGTAGTTTTTTTTGATAAATTTTTTTAGTGGATAGTTGTTTCTAAATACCCCTATTAAGCGTGTAGTTCCTGACAATTTTTCCTATTTTAAAAGCAGGTTTCATATTGTATAATTTAGGATGGATAATTAAGTAAGAATCAGTATTACTTTGTCATTTATCGAGTGCAAAACTCCAAACAATATACTAGTAAAAAATAATTATTGAACCACTTGAAGATTGGTCCAAAAAAGAATTAGAATAAATTTGAAAAATGTTAATCCGTACTAGTAAAGTTAATTGTGTCGTCTCAATTTATGAACAGTAAAATTACAAGGTGTAGTCACATCTTACAACTGGTAGACGCGCAAGAATTCCACTCGCTATAAAAACTTGGTGTGGGAGAAAGGGAGCAATGTTTGTCACTGACCCCCCCAAAACCCAATGGCCCTCTAATCACCTCTCACCAAATCACATCATCAATTTTGTGTGAGTGGGAGCGAGTTTAGTAGCTACATAGAAAGCAATCAATCAACTACTAGTACTAGCTTATTAGCTAATCAATCACTTCTTATCCAACTAAAATCTCGTTCTTTTAAGCTGAACTAAATTAAAGTAGAAAAATGAACTAAGGGCCTGTTCTCATTGACCGAACTCAGCTGAACTGAACTGAACTGAGCTGAACTAAACTGAAATTAGTATTTTATAAGAGAAGGAAATTAAAAGCTGAGCTAAGCTGAACTGAACTGAATTTCAACGTAAGAGAACAGACCCTAAATTAAACTGAAATGAACAAAGTTGAAATAAGTTCAAAAGAACAAGGCTAAAATTCGTGTCACTTACTATACTCTTACATTCAATTCTATGAAAAGATTTGAGTTTCTAATTTCAATAAGGGTTACTTGAATGTCATGATCCTTTAAATCACTCTTTCTTTTTACTTTTAAGTATCGATCTATAAATATTGGACCAAAAAACTGTAATCCGGCCAAAATATACTCATTTCATATCACATCTTAATAATTGTATATAATACGGAGTTAATTAGTAATAATACAATACAGCTTCACCACAGCAATAGCAGTGTACGTATACTACGTACGCATCTACCTGATGGATGAGGTATGAGACATGACATGATTTGATATGATTTGTTCAGGTGAGCCAACGGCAGCATCCTTTTTTAGCCATTTTTCTACAACGTACAACTTGTCATCATTCAATTCTTTTTATTGCTTCACCGTTGTATGTTTCTATTTAAGGGAACTTCAAGCTTATACTAGGATAAATGCTCTTAATTAAAAGGTTATGTAAGGGATATGAATAAGAATTTGAGAAGTAAAAATAGCTAAAAGTATGTATATTTATGATGTTCTAGCATCATATTTTTCCTTAGAATGAAAATGATCATATATAATGTGGTGAATAGGGGTGATTTTAATTTACTTAATACAATAGAGATAAGTTTATTATACGAAGTATATAAGCCAAATATATTCAAAATTTCAAATAAGTGAAATAACCTTTGACAGCGCTTATAACTAATATGGAGTTATAAAGTATGATTTGTCGTAATTTATTAATATTGCATTAGAGCATAGTAGTATATTTGATGCCTTAATGCATCATGCATGATTGTAAAATGACAAAAATAACAAAGAGCAAAAAAAAAAAATCCTAAGGGCCTGTTCACATTTACTAAACTGAGCTGAAATGAATATTTTATGAGAGAATGAAATTAGGAGCTGAACTGAACTGAACTGATTGGAGCTGAACCGAACTGAGGGTCTGTTCTCATTGACTGAACTCAGCTGAATTGAACTGAACTGAGCTGAATATTTTATAAGAGAAGGAAATTAGGAGTTGAGCTGAATTGAACTGAACTGAATTTCAACGTAAGAGAACAGGGCCTGAACTGAATTGAACTAAACTGAAATTAAGTAAATGTGAACAGACCTTAAATGCAAGCCAGTTCTTATAGTGTGTGCATGAACTTTAAATATGAAAAGTTGTAAAGCTGATAAATACAAAGAGAGTATTATTACAAACAAAGTTTGATATCCATTTTAGTTCATCACTTAAATTATAGTAAGAATTTATCAGTGTTTGAATTTCATAGTATTTAGAAATTAGAATTCAAAATCATATTCAAATATATATGTTAAATTTTTTGTTCCAAGATTCGAACGAAATTTTTATTTTAAGCATTCTAACAAATTTATAGCCTAACATTTATCAAGATTATTGGTTGCACACTCACACCTTATGGAGTCATGATGAAGCAATAATTTAATAAATTATAAATTAAGGAAAATTTTCTACACATCTTAAGACATCAAGGTCGATATGATCTTGTTATGCTTGACAATACTAATAGTCACAAAATCCTCATCTATTAATTCCTCCAACAATCCCATCTATCTAATTCCCAAATAAGTTTACCATAGTACTATGGTAGAGTTGCTATAATGTCATTTGTAGCATCCTTCCTAATCTGCATTACTCTTAATTACCAGAATCCGAGACCTCCCTTAAGCGACATCAAATTGCTTACCACTTGAGCCAATTCTTATTGGTTAAGACTTTTGTTAGTCAACGGGGTTAATTATTACTCTTTCCTTTTTAATCACTTTCCTAAATGCATTTATATACTCTAATAAATGAGCAACGGTAAAAGAAGTAACAGTAAAATAATTTAGAGGTAAAATCTTTATAAAATAAGATGTTGTAGGGGAGGGGCCCCCACAATATTAGGCTCAAGTCCCTATATCATTTAAAAATAAACCTAATAAGGGGCCTCGGTACGGTGCAACATGCATAAAAGATAGTCCTCTCCAATTGCGTGGCATTTCAAACAAATATCAATACTCAAAAAATTAATTCATCCATTCAATTTTTTTATTTTAATTTTATTTTAATTTTATTTTAAAAGGATTTTCTCACAAGTTGACATAAACATCGCAATTATGTCATGTATCTAGAGAGAGAAAGTGTTATATATATCTAGAGAGAGAAAGAGTACTTTTTGCAAAATGGTAAGAATGTTGGAAGCATGGAAGCAAATCAAAGGGCAAGAATGGCGGCAACCATGTCTTTAATTTTCTCTATTTATTAATTCATTTCCCTTCTTTCTTCAACCATTTCACAAAACCCCCAAATCTCAAACACTTTAAAAAAACTTAAAGATTGAATTTTTATTCTTCCTTTAAAAGCAAGTTTCAATCTTTCCTCTTATAGAATAGAAACTCAAAAAACTTAAAAGATTGAATTTTTATCTTTCTTGGGAAAAAAAAATTGAAGCATGAAAAAGAATTCTGAAAATGGTGAACAAGTTGTAGTAGTTGAGTTGGGTCTGAAACTGAATCAGCAAGATCAGGACCGTTCATTTCTGAACAATCAAACAAGAAGAGATGATGATGTTCATAATGGTGGTGATGGCAATGGTGGGCCCAGATACAATAACATGATGATCAGTGATACTCCACTTGTATACTGTAGTCCTGTTGTAGCTGATAATTCCCCTTCTTCTGTTCATTCTTCTTCTACTTCTACTACTACAACTACTGGTCTTGTAAGAGGGTTGCAGCAGCCTTTTGATGTTTCTTCATATTATACTTCTGCAAATCCTTTCTACAAATCCTCAGGTAATTATTTATCATTTTTTTAAAAACTTTTTTACCCTTCTTTATCCTGTCTTATGAATTCATAGAAAAAAACAGCAATTTTTTTGTACATTTATTGACTTTATTGTTGTTTTTCTGATGAAAAGATCAGAACTTTAGAATGTTTATCTGGGTTTTTCTTACTGCTTAAAACAGAACAATTTTGGGTGATAATTACTTATTAGAACAGAGGAAGATCCAATTTTTAATTGTTCCCACTTATCAAGATTAGATTTTTCAACTCTTTTTTAATTGAATTTTGTATTTTAATCTCTCTTTTATTGTCTCGATTACAAAAAAGAAAACTTTACAAATCTGTCTGTTCTCTAATATCGATAATTTTTTTTTACTGAAAACAGAGCAATTTCACCCATTTTTGGTATTTTTTTGTAATTATTTGTTAATTAATTTAGAGAAAATGTAAATGGGTGCAGTTGGAATGGCTACAGCAACAATGGGATTTCCATTTACAGCAACACAATGGAAAGAACTGGAAAGACAAGCAATGATTTACAAGTACATGATGGCATCTCTTCCTGTTCCTCCTGATCTTCTCTACTCTTCTTTCCCCACGAATTATTCCTATCCTTCCACTTTTGCCCCTGCCTCCTATTGTATGTCACTTTTTCCCTCACTTTTATTCTTGCTTGTACATGTTTTTTTTTTTTTTTTTTTTTAACATTGAAATTACCCCAAATTACATAATTGTCAACTTCGGCACCAAGGTGACTTTTATGTGATTTGGGGTGACTAATTTGTTTATTGTTGTATGTAACACACACATTGTATACAAGATTTTATGTACTCCAAATCATAAGAATATCAATTTCGTGCTAAGTGGGACTTTTATATGATTTGGGGTGACTATCTGCGTATGTTGTTACATGTACCAAAGTCCAAACCTTATATTCATACATCCTCAAATTACATGAAGACCAACATTTTGCACTGGGGTGGCTTATATGTAATTTGGGGTGATTACATGTCCGTGTTGTACTGTTGTTGTTTGTAATACGTCCGTTACATACAAGTTTTATGTCATGCGGAGTATTAACATGACATGTTTTTCTTATGTTTGGTAATTGGTGGAAGGGCAGATATGGGAAAGTATGGTAGTGGAATAAGCATGAGGTGGAGTGGAAATAGTAAAGATGCAGAGCCAGGAAGATGTAGAAGAACAGATGGGAAGAAATGGAGGTGCTCAAGAGATGTAGCGCCTAACCAAAAATACTGTGAGCGTCACATGCATAGAGGACGCCCCCGTTCAAGAAAGCATGTGGAACAACAACAACAACAACTTCAACAACAACAACAACAACAACAACAACGTCATCAACACTCTCTCTCCAATCTCTCGAACGACAAAAAAGAAAAAGACAATTTTGCCCCTGCTAAGAGAACTCGTTTGAGTGATGATTCCTCCTCTTTAAACCCACCTCAATGTGTTGGATCTTGTTCTAAAGCTTCCATCTTTGATCATTCCTTGGTTTCTCCTGCTAACCCTTTTGATGATTCTAGGTGGGGTTTTCTTAATCATGGTTCTTATATTTGTTTTATGTCTAATTAGTCAACTTTAATTGGGTTTAAAGTGTAAATTATGCTGAATTATGTTTGTTTCTTGTTTTTTAGGAATTTGGGTTGGAATGATGAGCAACAATGGAATCAATTAGTGCAGACAAACATGAATTCCAGTGTTTTTCATCAGCAATTTGAAGGGGAGCCTTTGAATTTGAATTCTCAATCTGATTACAACCCTACTAAATCTGATGAATTGGGATTGTTAGAAAGGCCTTTGTTTGATGCTTGGTCAATGGGTATGGCAGGAAATAATAAGAACAATGGAAGTAGTAAACTTTCTTTGTCCTCATCAAATGGAGGTAATTCCAATGTTATTGATGATGAAATGTGCCATATTCATATGGGTCTTGGCCTTATTGATTCATGGGTTTCTTCTTCCACCACACCTGGTGGTCCATTGGCCGAAGTTCTGCGGCCGGGTAATATGGCATTGTCTGATGTCAGTGAGGTGGAGTTTGTCACTCCCCCGGCGACTGCAGTCTCATCGCCTTCCGGGGTTCTGCAGAAAACTCTTGCTACATTTTCTGATAGCAGTGAGAGCAATAGTCCTACTACAACTACATGCCACAACTCCAAGGCAAACTCTGATATGCCATTCCACTGGTTGAACTAGTATGTTTGTTTTTCTGTCAAAGCGCCTTTTGAGTTGTTTAAAGGTTCAAGTAGACTGGAATCCAGGTTTAGCTGGATGTTTCTTGTAGCTAATCAGCTGGAAATTTTGTATGCTCTTTTAATTTCATTTGTTCTTGAATGTATTTTAATGTGTATGAATTTCAACTGTGTAGTACTTGGTGTTCTGTTGCAGGAAGTGCAGAAATATTAGATATTCTGAGTTCTAAAGAGTTCAAATATTGTTAACTATTTCCTGTTATTTTGCTGTAAAATGTCAGAAAACTCCTGCATCTCTAGAATCAAACTGAAGTAGTGAGTATATAACCAGACTTAAGATTGCATCAGCCTATGATGTTCTACTAAAACAAGCTAACAATCAAATATACAAGAATTACAGTTACAGTCAGACTTCACAGTTCAATGTCAGCTTATCTCTGCACCCTTGGAGTATTTCTGCAAGATGGTGAAGCTACCTCTTCTGATGATCTGAAAAATAAGCGCCTTTTTGGAATTCCTATCCCTTCTCTCTCTGGTGTAGAAGGCCTTTGTTCTCTAGGCACACTTTGTGATCTAATTCGAGCCTTAGCAGATGCAGTGTCTGCCATGTAACTCGGCACTGCAGTGCTGTTTCTGTAAGAGCAGCTCAAGCGCGGTGTCTGGGACTTTAGATAGATTGGTGCCTGTTGTCTCATGCAACGGGGGCTAGCAGAATGAACTTGTAGATGTTTGAGTTCAGGTTGGTATGGTTTGATGGGTGTTTGGAAAGACGAATATGAACTTAATTTGACCTGTTGGTAAGGATTTTCCTCTCTGATTTTGTGAAAACTTGACCTGCGATTTGTGCTGTCTACTTGATGTAACTTGATGGGGAGTCTTTGATCACAAGAGTATCTGCCTGGCCTTTCCCACCGAATCGCTTCCCTCCAATCTACAGCTCCATCTAGTATATCGTCCGATTCTTTCATGCGAGATTTCCACATCTGATAATGGTACAAATATAAACACATACTAACTGATTATCATCTAGTCTCATTTTCGAAAAAAGAAAAAAAAAATTAAAGCTGCAAAGAAGTTTGGAACAGGTGGTTGGATTGATTGTTTTGGAAGATTCCTGGGTTTGTAGCAAAAAAAAAAAAAAAAAAAAAAAAAAAAAGGGCTAATTTCTTCAAGTACAAGGAATGTGAACATGTGGTAAGAGTTATCTAGATTCTAAACATGTTTTTCTTTACATACATTTTAAAACTAAAGCACAAAAAGCAGCATTAGTAAATTGATTCAACAGAGAAAGAAATGGAGAACCTTGTCAGAGAAGGCATAAGCAAGATCCCTTTCAGATTTCCAAACATCTTCCTGGGTCATTCCAAGGATGGAACTCGAGTCCATTTCTTTTTCATCATTCTGAAATTCATCCCATTCGCCGTCTTTTGACTGCATTACAACATACAGGAGGGACAAGTAAAATCACTATAAGGTTCAAGCATAAAAAATTGAAAGCTTAAATTGGTTAAACACTCAACTTACCAGGGGAATTTTGTCAGTGAAAGAACTGGAACTGAGGCTGCCCTCGCGTGAGACTGAAAGTCTACGACGTTGATCACAAACTCTAGCTTGAACTCGAAAGATAGCTTGCATACGCGTTAGAGTCAATGTTGTTCTCTTCCTCACATTGTGACCTCTTACTAATGCCTGCAGCTTTACCAGCCCTTTCAGTGCCCTTAATGCTCGTCTTGCCTGGAAGAATTTCACATTTTACACCAGTTAATTTTTCAAACCATGAGTTGCATGGACTAAAACACGACAAACAATACGAGTATCAATATACATTTATCTAAGGTTATGTTCACATTAAAGTGTCAAAATTCCACACTCATTTCCAGTAAAATTAGTTTCAGTGCACTTAAAATAAGTGAGGAGACAGGGCTTTGTATAATCCTGTTAATTCCAATAGAAAGTGCAATGATAGTTTAACAAACAACTTAACCTTGAGCCATAGACCTAATTACATAGAATTCTCAGCCACGACAGAAATTTGTCAGAAAGGCGCGCACTTTGTAGTAATTTGAAAACAGTGAATCAGTAATTCAATTGATTCTACAACAGAAATTAACCTTGATTTTGGTTCAAATACACAAGATTACACCAAGTCAGTCAGTAAAATAATGACAACATTAAAAATTCTGTGCCAATAAATTTCCACAATTTTCAAGAATCTGAAACAAAAAAATTGAAGCAACTTAGACTTCAGATTCAGCATGCACACTAAGAACCTCAAACTACTAGTTTTCTGAAGTCTTACCACATTCAGTAACATCAGTAAAGACACCACATATGCAAACCTATTTCAGGTGATAAAAGATGAAAGAAATACTAGGGGAAATTAGAGGGCCCCAACCTACCAGATATCCTCTGAAGGCTTTCTGAATGATAACAGCAGCTTGATTTTCTTTGACCAAAATGCATGGCCTAGTCTTCCTGATAAACTCAACCGCAGCCTGAGCTGTCGCGACTGCTGCCTCAGCAGCTGCAGCAGTCGCCATTGCCACCTCGATGGCCTTCTTTCTTTCCTCCTCCGAGGCAGCCACATTTGGTGTTCCAGTACCAGCATTTTCACTAGCATGATTCTTTATATTTGTAACCTTTGTCGCGTCATTTGTGTTTAAGGGTTTTCCAAACATCCACCTACGCTTCCCTCTTCTCTGCTACATCAAATATAAAAATACAATAAATTTTGTTAAAGGACTAACTCAATCAAAAGCTTAAGCTGATGGTTAAAGTCCAGAAATATGTTTTATACTTTATCAAATATCAACAAATGATTTACAAAAACTTTATACATGAATGAAAATGATCACCTTTTCTTGTTCTTGTTGTTCAAGATCTTCACTTCTACAACTTCTCTTATCACTGTTGTTCTGTTTATCTTTACTAGGAGACCTAAACGCCTTCTTAACCGCGCTAAACCACGAAGAACTTCCACCATTCTTCCCCATACTTAGAACTTGATTGCCTGAAGTGAACTTTAAGGTATATTACATGTTATAGTAGTAATATTTGCTTAGGATGCTTTTGAGATTGATTTTGTTAGTGGTATTAATAAAATGCAAAAGTGGGTACAAAGAAATAATTGGTGATCTAATAAGGGTGTAAACCATAAAAATTCAAACCTGCAATATACAAATAAAGAGGCAGAAAAATATACGGAACAATTATTTCATTGATAATTTGTGGGGTTACAACTCTCGTAGATCTCTTGATTCCTCTCTCCAAA
The DNA here is from genome assembly GCF_948465745.1 of Chenopodium album. Lineage (NCBI taxonomy): Eukaryota > Viridiplantae > Streptophyta > Magnoliopsida > Caryophyllales > Amaranthaceae > Chenopodium > Chenopodium album. The sequence continues at coordinate 34,588,854 of NC_137856.1, read as the reverse complement.
GGGCTAGGGTTTTGATATTTGTTTATAGTACGGGGCTTTGTCGGCTTATTCCATACTATGTACCTACAATGTTTGGTAGTAGGGAGGAGATGGGGTCTTTGTGACTTGTTCCATCTGAGCCTAATTAAACCCTAGATACGACCCTCTTTATATAGAGTGTCGTAGAGTAAAAGATAATAATCTATGAGATTCTGAAGATAAATATCTTATATTTTTTGATATTATCTCCTTATTTACATATATCTGACACCTAATAATTAACAAAATTTCGGTGTCAACAAATGGTATATTCATTCATATAGAGAGAGTTAAAATAGAATTTTGTCTTAGTGATGAAAATGTGAAGGGTGGTACTAAATGAAATGTCATTGTAAACTAAAATTAGGAAGCAGGTTGGTACTTGAAATATGCCTACTGTTTTAAAACAACTTCTGCACAACAAAAAAGTGCACTAGTTCTTCTGTCGGGTGTTTGCTGCAAAAGGAAATAATAGATTAAAGAAGGTTTGTGGATTTCAACTTTGAAATGCAGTAAGGTCCACAAGTGAGTACATATGTGAATTTAAAGTCACTTGTTTATATATACTCCGTACTACGTACTCGTACTTTGTATCAATTAAAATATTATACTTGTTCGTCTCTGAGTAGTAATAGGTCGGGTTGAGAATTTCATATATATAGATGGAGGAAGTAATCATACTATACTAGATCATGTTGAGAATTAACAAATTTCATTTAGCAATTAATGAGTGGATTGTGTGTACTAATAATCTCATTGTGTATCATGATCAGTAACATATACTTCGTATATATGTACCTCACTTATATGAGTGGGTTAAGTGGAAGAAACATTATTTAACCACACGGTAGCAGTCAACTACTATTATTCCCTAAATTTGGAATCAATTGTCATCTATTCCCAAATAAGGGCCTGTTCTGATTGACTAAAATGAGCTGAACTGAACTGAATATTTTATGAGAGGAGAATATTAGGAACTGAATTGAACTAAAATTAATCTAAAGAGAATATGCCCTAAATCTAGACGAAGGTAGTACAAAATAGATATTGGCTTGAGTGCTCCGCTATCTATGACTCTATGAGGATACGTGATCCTTGATTTTGCATTGAATCTTTTTGTGTATCGGAATTATCTATGTTACAGGTTACAGGCAACATGAGTGAAACTTATACAATATTTTGCTTGTTAATGTATATGTGCCTAAGTATATGTGCTAGACGAGTTGAAGTATAGCCTTTTTAAACAACAATTATACGTGTACCACATTGATGAAAGAGTTGAGCATAGTAAAAAGTAGTTCCGCCTACAAACAAATGTATGGATCGGAGTATAGAAGGATTAAATAGAATTGTTATAGTGAGACAAATGGTTGTTTTGGTTCAAAAGCAAGTTATGTCTTTTTTGTTACTAATAGTAAATAAAGAAACAAGATAAAATGAAATGAATGAGTGTGTGGGAATTAAAGGTACCTCGAGACCATTGAAGGCTGGATAAAGAAAAGGAAAAGAGAGAGAATGAGCAATGCTTTAATGTCCTTTATATAAAGTACTCTTCTTGAGGTATCTGATGAGAAACTCTAATGGTTTCACGTGCTAATTTTTATTTATGCAGCAGTATTTTTACTGTTAGTTCGAATGGTACTTGTTGCTGCATGTTAGTGGAGTAAGAACTAACAAAGGACAATTATTTGAGCTTGCAGCATCATTTAAGTACCTATGTTTAGTGCTTGTTTTTGTCTTTACATGGTTAGTTTTGGGATTGAGATGCTGTACCATTGTAGTGCTCAGATTACTTTCTTGCTTGTGGTGGCCGGTTGTGGGCGCCTTAGCTAGTGTTATATTGTACGACTTCTCATTCGGATTTAACTATAGCGTTACTAGTTTTTAGTTAACACTTCTATCAATGGCCTTGTTTGGTTAATGGCTTTTCATTGGCTTTTTTATTGACTTTTGGTTTTTGGATTTTTCATTTGGTCAAACATTCAAAATTCGTGTTTGGTAAATGGCTTTTTTAGCTAGCTGAAAAGCTGGCTTTTAAGCCAAAATGAAAAAGCTATTTGGAGTAGCTTTTGGCTTTCTAAGTTACTAATAACATTCAACAGCCGATTTTACCAAACAAGTTTACAGACTGATAAAAAGTCAAACAGCCAACAAAAAAGCCAATACAAACAGCCAGTCAAACCAGCCGACAGCCAACAGCCAACAGCCAATTGCCAAACAAGGCCAATATGGATGTTTGTAGAAGTATTGGCGAGTAGATTGTTACAAAATAAATCGGTTTTTTAATGTATAGATATGACACTTCTATCAATGTACTGGTTTATTACGTACTCTGTAGTACTTAAAATTTAAAGTCAAAGTTTTCAAAAAAAACTGTCTCTGTGTATTTTTATTTTACTTAAAATTTACAATAAATTCTTCCATGTTAATGTTCAATCACTGTTACCTTTTAAAAAATTTAATAGATAAAAAATTTAAAAAATTGAAACGAGATAGAAGGGCAAAAGAATAATTGGCTAGCTCTTCGACTTTCCAGCTGAGTTTAGGCCTTTTGGGTGTCAAATTTCACTCATTCTTCCTCTTTGGTAGTTGCTCATTAATTAGTTGATAAAACGACAAAACAGAACAAAAACACAACAAAAAAAAAAAAAAAAAAAAAGGTTTTCCTACACAATATGAGATTATGAGGGGTCCTCTAACAAGATGAAGAGAATTCCCGAATAAAAGAGAGAAAACCAGAACCTAAAAAACGACACCGTATTAACCTAAGAACCCAGAAACTTCATAGTTGCACTCAAACCTTCACGATTTCTCTCAACAAAAACATACTCATCTCCTTCAACTATATAAACCCACTTCACTCTTCATCTCCCTAACAAGCAGCAAAACACAAACACATCAACATTCACAAACAACTCATCGAATTCGACCTTAATCTAAAAGAGTTAGAATCATTTTTATTTACAAGCTAATTGTACTTAAAAAATGGCCAGCAAGTGTATTACATGCAGTGCATCATCACCTGCACCACTAGTTTCAAGCAAAACAACATCTAGCAAACTAGTTGGATTAGGCCCATGTTCTGTGACTTTTCCAGCACCAAAGAAACCTTCTTTGAGATCACGTTTGGTGGTAAAAGCACAACAAGCAGGTGGTGAACAAAATAAAGAGGGTAGTCATCATGTTGATGTACAAGTTCAAAACTCTAACAACAAACAGTCTTCGGCTGTCGAACGCCGCCCTCGAAGACTTGCCGTCGACATGTCTCCCTTTGGTAAGTTAAACCTGCTCTTTCTTGTTATGGTACATTTTATTTATTAGACAACCTTGTAGTATGGACAATTTTTTCGATAGTGGTGTTAAAACGCTATCGAAAGCCCATGATTAGTTTATATACTCGATTAAGTAGATACATACCTTAAAGGCTTATACTTTGTATGATCACAAGTTTTACGTACCACCTTTTACATGTTATCTTTACAATAACTAGGTAATTGTGCAATATACACATTAATTTATTTTTTTAAAAAAATTTATTAAAACATATATTATATTTTGCTAAACAGAAATTAATTATATAAAACAGGGGAAAGCAGGGGAAAACAGGGAGGCCAATGTTACTATTATTATCCTAAATTTTCTAATGTATACTTAAATTTCTTAAAACGTGAAAATTAATGATGCTAATAATAAAAATTTGCAGGACTGATTGACTCATTGTCACCCATGAGATCGATGCGCCAAATGTTGGACACAATGGACCGCCTCTTCGAGGACACAATGACAGTTCCAACTAGGATGGGTGAAATGCGAGCCCCATGGGACATCATGGAGGACGAGAACGAGTACAAGATGAGGTTCGACATGCCAGGGCTCGACAAGGGAGATGTCAAGGTATCGGTCGAGGATAACATGCTTGTCATCAAAGGAGAGCGCAAGAAGGAAGAAGGAGGTGACGATGCATGGAGTAAAAGAAGTTATAGCTCATATGATACTAGGCTTCAATTGCCTGATAACTGTGAATTAGATAAGATTAAGGCTGAGCTTAAGAATGGCGTTCTTAACATCTCGATCCCTAAGCCTAAGGTTGAACGCAAGGTTATCGACGTACAAATTCAGTGAAAAATAATGCCATAGTTGAATAATGTCTAAGGATCAAAGTTGTAAAACGATGTAGTGTTTTATGTAAGAATGTGTAACTGCTCGTTAATTGAAATGTACATGATATAAAATAAGATTATTACAAGGATTGATTACCTCCAAAAGACTTTTGAGTGATGTTTTATCCATTTCTAAAGCTAGAAGATAATCTCAAATTAAAAAGCTATTAATGTTTAAGATGAAAATGTATGATCTCTTTAAAATCATACACATTAGTCAAGTTTTCAAGCTAAATTTGCACCCAATTACCCAATACAATCTATTCTAATTACGAGTAGAGGATAAATGAACCAATTTAATACGGAGTAATTTTAAATCTACTTTTGCTATTTGGTGCCAAGTGTACCATTCGATATTCACATTTGCTAAATAGGCAAGTTTAAAGCATAATGGTTTTCTAAAATGTAGACTTTTATCATTATTAGTGGTTGAAATCATACTCCGTAATAAAATGTTCTATGAAACTAATCCACATGTTAGAAGAAAACAAACTTAGAGAAAGACATTCCTATTATCTTGGTTGCAATCATCTGTGTGCACCACAATGGATCTTGAATATTTTGAATTTTTTTATTGATATGAAGAAAACAACAAAAAAAACCAAAAAACCTTCAAATTTCAAGAATTTATGGGTAGGAAAAAGAGAAGAACTAAACGAAGCAATTCAAACTAGGAAGAATACAATATAATGGGGCATTCAATCGTTTTACATAGTTTATTATTGATTCTTCTATTACCACAATTGCAAGCACCTGTTGTTGCTGTTTATAAGGCAAGTCTTAACTTCATATTTCATAAATAATTTATCAAATCGCGTATATTTTGGGGGAAATAATAATAAAATAAATAAATAAAAAAAAGATAACTTGTTTCGATTACCCACTTTGTAAAATTTATTGAGAATAAGACAATGTAAAGTCTTTTAACTTTATCTCTTGCAGCATTATATTGTTTATTTAGGATCATTTGATGGTGGACGTCCTTTGTTAGGGGATCCTGCGAATGTAACAAGATCACACCATGATATGATTTCCAATGTGTCAAAGAGGTACATATCTATAGGTAGATTTCAACGTACTCATCCAATCTATAATAATGTACATTGAACATCTACCATCACTGATTCTAAATTTTATGAACATTTAGTAGGAAAGACAATGGTCATGACCCTTCGAAGAAGCTGATTTACTCTTATGCAAAAATATTTAATGGTTTTGCTGCAACTCTACATGAGGAGGAGGTTGAGGAACTTGAAAGTAAGATATATATATATATATATATATATATATATATATATATATATATATATATATATATATATATATATATATATATATATATATATATATATATATATATATAATCTTTGATTAAATTTTTTTGCATATAATTGTCATGTAAAACCTTGACCCTTTTCATAATTATTTTTATGGCAGAGCATCCTAATGTTATATCGATTTTTGAAAATCTTAATGTTAGACGACAAACAACTCAGTCATGGGATTTCTTAGGATCATTTCAGCATCAAATTATCCCTTCTAAAGAATCTATTTGGGAGAAAGCCTGCTTTGGAGAAGACATTATCATAGGAGCTTTTGATACTGGCAAGTTTCTCTTGTATACTATAATTCGTACATCTTTGCTCATTGTTAGAATATATTTAGTGAATGATAAGTATATTGATATGCTAATAGTCTTGCCGTGATGAAAGTATCAAGTACGTAGTATAATTATATTATGTTTTGAAATTGTATGTGATAGGTGTCTGGCCTGAGTCCAAGAGCTTCTCGGATGAAGGCCTTGGAATCGTCCCCCAAAAGTTTAGAGGTCATTGTTCTAATGATAATGATCCATCATTCAAGTGCAACAGGTTAGTGTTTGTACAAGAAACTCAACGATGTCTGTCTAACATATGAACAAGTTTTTTGATGCATTATGTTAGAACTAAGAAGTTTATTATGTTTGTTTGACATGGTGTGTAACATTTGAAGTTACCATAAAAAAAATGTAATCCTCATTTCACATACATTGAGTTAAATTTTTGAATTTTTTGATGATAGGAAACTTATTGGTGCAAGATACTTCAACAAAGGGTATGTCCAATCTCTAACATCCAAAAACCTAACCTTTGCCACAAACTCCAGCCCTCGCGACATGGGGGGCCATGGGACTCACACACTATCCACTGCCGGAGGCAGTGTAGTCCTAGAAGCAGATGCAAGGTCTCTAAGTATGTTAGGGCTAAGAAATAGCACCATAAAAGGCGGAGCACCAAAGGCCCGAGTAGTTGCATACAAGGTGTTATGGCCAGAAGCCGCTTCTAAACTAGGGGAAGGATCTTTCATGGATTGCTTGGCAGCAGTTGAAGCTGCCATCATCGACGGTGTAGACATCATCAATTTATCTCTAGGATTTACCATCCAAGATTCCATGAAAGGTGGTGATTTTTATTTTAAGGATGCCTTGTCTATAGCCTCTTTCCATGCTATGGCCAACGGTATCCTAGTCGTTGCCACTGCCGGAAATAGTGGGCCATCGTCGGGGTCTGTTAACAATATTGCCCCTTGGATGCTCACCGTTGGTGCCAGTACTATTGGTAGAGAGTTTGCATGCTCTGTTGTCTTAGGCAACAACCAAACGATTAGGGTATGTATTTTCTACTCTATTCATCTTCTACTCTTCTTTTTATTGCTTATTTTTGTAATGATACTTCTCATTTAATTTTTTTACTCCTCACTTATCATAAATTTTCATAGAAAGAAAGTGAGAAAATATGACTAAGCATAAGTAAAAAAAGGTAGATAATTAAGTATCGATGAGGCCTTAGCCTAGTGACAAAGACTGAGAGTCTGTGTACAATTGAGACTTATAAAGTAGATGTGCATTGTATATCATCGAAAAAGAAGTTTATAACACTAATCAACCCACTTTTAAGATCGAACTAATATATATGGTTTGAATTTAATCAATAAATGCAGGCTACACGGTTTATAGATGGCAAAAACAGTCTAAATGATACATCATTTTACCCTCTAATCACCGGTGCAAGTGCCCGAATCAATGGCGCTAACCCGATTAAAGCGTGAGTACTCAATAAAAACTATTGAAAGATTGTACTATATTGATCACTTTCATTGCATTCAAATTTTTGTCCAAAATCATATTTTATTATGTATCGATAATCTAGATCAGATCATACTGTAAGCATGGAACTGTTGATCCAGTGAAGGTGAAGGGGAAGATTCTAGTTTGTCTCTTGGAGGGTCCTGGTCGCATGATAGAAAAGAGCGAAAAGAGTAAGGTTGCGTTACAAACAGGAGCTCTAGGCCTAATCATCGCGAATAATCAATTTGTTGGATCTAAAATGCTCCCTGATATGATCCATCCTCTCCCTACCACTCAATTGAAATTCGATGATAGTCAAGCTCTTCTTTCTTATATCAGCTCTACGAGGCAAGAATTCACCTCGAACCCTGCTTCACTTTTTTACTACTTGTACGTACTTTGAATTATCAGAGGATCAACTCAACCAAAAGATTATGGTTATAGCCGATGATTGATATGATTTTATACTATATTGCGTCCTCTCACATAAAAAGTCTTTTGGTTGAGTTGATGCTTTGATATTAAGTTGGATCTAGTTGTCACGTTATTTTGTTAAAGAGATTAATTTGATTTCGAAGTATCAAATTCAGGGATCCTATTGCATCAATTACTGGAGCAAGAACAGAATTGGGGATAAAACCTGCTCCAATAACTGCATACTTTTCTTCTAGAGGTCCCAACAAAATTACCCCAGAGATTATTAAGGTGTGTTTGTTTGCTTCATTCTCTTCAATTACTGTTAGTAATTTCTGTTTCTCACATTTCAAATATATATGGTCTACAACAGCCTGATGTAATAGCTCCTGGAGTAAGTATTGTGGCTGCTTATACAGAAGCTCCGAACGTTCCGTTGCCTGATAAGTTTCTACCATTGTCCGGGACATCTATGGCTGCTCCTCATGTCACTGCCATTGCTGCTCTTCTTAGAAAAATGTATCCTCTCTGGAACACCGCCGCCATCAAATCTGCCATCATGACTACAGGTACGTATGCATAGAATATAATGAATTATAAGTAATTAATTGGTTTAATTTGGACTATCTCATAACATCTATTATGCACTCGAGTGTACCTACATTTTGGTGCACCTCTTCATATATAATTATCCCCATTTTTTATAATGTGAGGGTACACGCGTGTACCATAGCATTTTGATGCATATATGTATGTGAGATTCTCGTGTCATATGCTATTAATTAGTAATCACTTGTGTCATTTCTGGTGTATGTAGCAAGCTCAGTAGACAACAACGACAAGCAGATTTTTGAAGATGACATGATACGTGAGGCAACCCCATTTGCTTACGGCGCAGGCCTTGTACAACCCAACCTAGCAATGGACCCTGGCCTAGTTTACGACATGAATCACTATGATTACCTTAACTTCCTATGTGCACACCATTATAACACTACACTTCTCAAATTGTTCACAAAACAACACGATTACAAGTGTCCCGAATCATTCAATATCTTGGACTTCAATTATCCCTCCATAAGTATTCCAGAGTTCACCGGCGCAGCAACAGCTACACGAAAGTTGAAAAATGTTGGAGAACCAGGTAATTATACTGCAAACATACAAGCACCACCCGGGGTTTCGATTGTAGTTGAACCTACGACTTTGGTGTTTAGTCAAAAGGATCAAGAGTTAACGTTTAAGCTCATCTTCTCTGCCGATGCTAATCAACTTCCCACCGGTTATGTTTTCGGAAGTTTGGTGTGGTCAGATGGGAAGCACATTGTGAGAAGCCCTATTTCAATCAAGGGCAAAACATCTGTAGGAAATACACCAACCAAATTCCCTTGAAAATTATGGCATATATTCATGTGTTAGAGTGATTAAGTACTCTGAGTTTAGTACTTAAACGTTTTATTTTTGTAGTTACAAACACTTTAAAATGAGAAGTTAGATTTTTATTTTTTTTGGTAGAGCATCGAAATTGATTCATATACTTCCAACTTGTGTCTTTAGTCTATATATTATGTTGTACAAAATATATATCAACTAATTTATAAGTTAACACCCTAAGAAAAAAAGCTTTATTATACAGTATGCGTGTACATATATAATTTTTGCATACGTGATTGTAAACTTATTAAGTCGTTCAATATACCACACGTATAAAGTAATAGGATTACAAGTATTTTGAGGATTAAATACCTCAAAAGATGTTTTCTAAGTTTCTTCCCCTGTTTTCATTACTAAATCTACTATATACATGCTCTTACATTTGCACCCTTTCATTTCTCACTCACTTTCTTCCCCAATAGGCTGTAGCTTTTGCAAATGAGACGATGACATAACAACCGGATAACACGATTTCTTACCGATCTCCAAGAGCATTGCTTCGACTCTCATAGCTTGACTCGATAAGAGTTGTCGAAGTTGCTTTCTTGTTATAATCATTTTGATCCTTACAACACCATTTCTTGGCTTTGGAATAGGAGATGATGATAAAACATCTCCTATATTAGTAGGGTCAAGAATTGTAGCACTAAAACAAGGAAGAAGATAGTAAATTTTCCCAACTTTTAGCTTGTACTCTAAGGGCAAAGGTTGGGTAGCCTCCTTAAATAAGCCCACATAAAAATTTGGATAGTTTTTCAACAAATCCTTCACTTTTAAGGGAGCTCTAAACTCTAATATCTTTCCATCATGGACCTTCATAACTTGTAACACCTTGTCTTGGTTCGACGTTGAGCCTCCTACCGCGCATAACCCTAATAAGTTCCCCATTGAATTTAGTGTGTTGATTGACTATGAAATGCATAGATATGGTGAAGTTTTGGTGAAATATAAGAAGTGAAAGCAAGGTTTATATCATTGAAGAAGTGTGAGTTAATAAAGGGGTTAAACTAAAAAGTCGGACAACTTTGTGTGAAGAGGCGGTTCTTTTTTGGGTTTAAGTGATCTACTTCAGTTGAGAAAAGGCATGATGGGCTTTAGAGGTTTAATAAAGAAGAGACGGTTAAGGAAATTTATTTTAGTATTACTCTCTTTCGTCCCAATTTTGTTCCATTATCTTTTTTAAGTTGTCCATTTAAATTTGTCTTATTTTATAAATGATCATAAAGAATTCGTCGTTTATCCTCATGTTTCTTGTATTTGATCCCACGCATCAATTTCTTTCCTCATTAATATTTCTTAATTAAAATTTTAATTAATGATTAATGGGGCAAACAAAAAGAGACGGAGCGTAGTGACATGCACGGATGCACCATGTGAATGACAAAAATAGAAGGGGGAAAAGTGAGGGATGTAGTAATTTACTTGAATCGTCAAACACGCATGCAACTTAGGACGGTTAGTGACCTTAGTGTGGGCCATTTCGAAGCTATTTTAGGCTTTGCCTAATACTTCTTAATCTTTTGAAATTCCATTCATACTACAACTTCAACTATGTATGTAGTTCATGTGGCTAAGCTAGCTAGGTAGACTAAATTATGGGTCTATAGAAGATTTCTTGTCCTTAATTTCTAATTAAAGTAGGGGCTATTGGTTTTTATTCTTTTAAGGGGAAAGGTCTTGTTACAATTTACAAGTCATACAACTAGTGGTGGACCATCAATATTTAATAATAATCGTTAAATCATCAATTTTTATAGTGATTTAAAATGGAAAAAATTAAAAATGAAAAATAAACTCGTAAGTTTAACCAAGTGGGGGTTAAAAGCTAATCTCGCTCTAAGGTCCTATGTATAGCATGTTGGCCTCCTGAAATTGTATAGGAGAAAGCCCTCCCAAATGGCTATTGGTCATAATGATATGACTCAAGCACTAATACATTACATACTTTCTTTGTTTTTTTTAGTTATTCCAATCACTTTCGTTTAATGTTCGTTTATTTATGATCTACCCTAACCGCTATGTTTAATTTAATATTTACTAAATTGGTTAAATAAATACAAGTATGTGTTTTAAAGTAATTGGTATGTGCGTGTCATATGTCATCATATTATCAAACCTAATTTGTTAGATAGTAAGGCATGACTTTGTGTGTAATTAGAAGAAAAACTATAATATAGACAAATGAGATCCACCCCTAGGCAGTTTTTTGCAGCTTAGGAGGACTGGAGGAGTTCCTTCTCAAATTGGTAAAGGGATTGCAATTTTAACGAACCTTTAAAATTAGTCACATGATAAAGTTGTTGTGTACTTGTGTTTGTGTACATGAATAGATCAATTATGAAATTCCTCGATTTTTTTTTATTTTTTTATTTTCTCATATAAGGAAATAATGTTAGTTATTGCACTTTATAAGTTTTCCAACATACCACATCCTCCATTATATACACGCTTATGGATATACTGAGAAGTATGATATGTTTCAATTTGAATTGACTTCAACAAAAACAAAAATTCCTATAGAAAATTAATGCTGTATAAATGTTGTCATGGTCATTAAATTATCTCCATGATACTTATAGTTTATAATCTTTTATCACAAGTTATAAGGACAAATGATGAAAATCGATTCAAATTTTTTCTAATATTAGAAGGGAAGCTGTAACCACTTGAGTGACTTGACAAGTTGAGCTATCCCTTACTTTCAATATTTCGTATAAAAAGGCAGAAATTGTACATCCGAGTGAATGAAAGAAATTGTACTCGTGGATTTTCTGATATTCTCTTTGTAATCCTCATTATACATTTTTACCCAAGATTGTACTTTACTAGGCAAAGATCCTAGAAATAAAGATTTCTAGGACCCACATAATTGCTGCATATAGAAGTATTTAAAAGTATAGCTGCTGGAATGTGGTGTGTCATTCTTTTTGTTGGAAAACGCTTCTAATTAAGCCTAATCCATGTTGTTTAATCAAGTCAATTAAGCTGCAATTCAACAACTTAGAGCATAAAAAAAGTTGTTCATTGAACCCAATTATAACACCTTTGCTTATGTTTCTATTTATTATGGCAACAAAACATGTGATCTCAACTTGTTTATCTTTGTAACCCCCTATTTTTGGCCTTATTTTGAATAGTTGTTAGTTTTGCCCATAATTTATAGCCAATTACTTCCGTGTTGTAAGCCTCCTTGTTGACTACAAATAAGAATGTATTTACACTCATACATCACATGTGATAGATAGTTAAGTTTACGAAGAGTTGGCAATTTCACAAGGAAAGATTTCATGGAATTCAATGTGTGACTCTTGTGAAGGTATGGGAGAAAGGAGCTTTCTATTGGCCCATTTAACACGGGATAATTATATATGAGTAATAATGTAACATTACACGTTTTGTTTTTTAGTTACCTTTTAATCGGCATTATTTTTTATTGTCATAACTGAAAGATAGTTAATAAAGAAGTAACGTACACAAATTGGAATATGATTCAATTCAAACATGCATGTTCAGCAATATACTTCGTATACATTATCTTAATGTTAACCATTAGGCCAAGATCAGACTTCATTAACGAGTTGATGAATGTTGTGTTCAACTTGTTGATTTTATTTACATAATTTCCTTTGAATTAGCTCTTTATCTCATAACCATTTTTTTTTTATCATAATGATTAAATTACATTATTAATTTGGTTAACAAAACGATATTCATATTTTGTAAGGAGAATTTTCAACAAATGTTAACTCATCATGCATGAGGGACGATGAAGATAATTGATAATGAAATAACACGGTATTGCCTATGCTTCCCGTCAAAAAAAAAAAAAAATCCAATTTTTGTTCTCCTGTTGGTCTTTTGACACAATTGACTACATTAAAAGAGAAAATTTGCTGATTATTTTTTATAATATAAAAAATAAAAGCGCGCTTAAATAATTTATTTACAAATAGCAAGTAAATTTTATTCATAAAACAGACTTTTTAAGGTAAATTTTGAGCTCCATCATACAAATTACAAGCTAGCTTATTTTTCCCTTTTCTTTAATCTCTTCCTCTTGTCACCATTTCTAATTACAAAATCAAAAAAAAAGCCTATATTACAACTCAAAGAGTATATATTATGAGTATATGTAACTATGTAACAACTATATATAATATAATTACATAATACATAATATAATCAACAAACTACATCATTATTTCCTTCAGGAATAGACTCAAGCTTAGGAAACCAATTAGAAGAAGAAAAAGAACAATCCTTATAACTCAAATCTTTCTTAGTAGGAACAGCTCCTAAGAGAAAATCTTCAACTCTCCCTTGTCTACTTAATATCTGTTGAAGCTGCTCCTTTGTTATCACCACTTTTATCGTCGTCTTCGTTGTCGTTGTTGTCGTTGTCGTTCTTGGATCTATTTCTCGTTTAGTACCACTAGCTCCATCAAATCTAGTAGTAGTAGTACGATCAAGTGAAGTTAAAAGGTAATAGACCTTACCAATTTTCAACTTGTGATCAAGTGGTAAAGGTTGTGTAGCATCCTTAAATATACCAACATAAGAATTTGGATAACTTACCAATAAATCTCTCACACTTATTGGATTTGTGAACTCTAATATCTTCCCATCAACCTTCTTAATTATTTGCAAAATCCTTTTTTGCTTCAATAAGGCTTCTTTTGATTGTATGTCACCAATTGTACATAAAGCTAGATAGTTTCCCATTTTTTGTCCTTTTTTTGGGTGAATTAAATATACAAAAGGAGGAAGCAAATTAATGGGATTTTGGTTGGTTTTTTATGAGTGTTTTTAATGGAGTTTTAAGGGAGTTCACTCTAATATATATATATGTTGAGAAAAATGATGTTATAATATTTAGGGAGAGAAGATGAATGATGTTATTTATATGTGTGTGTGTGTGGAGTGGAGGGAAGATGTATAAAAGAATGAGCACTACGCATGCAAATGGGTCGGTTAGTGGAATATGGAATATCTGCCGTTTCTCACCTGTTCTCTGTTTTTGTTTTATTTTACAACACTCTAGTGGATTACATTTATTAATTGGAGTCCAGATATAGATGATTAATTTTTTTTTTAGGCTGTTAACAGTTTTCACTCAAAACTATATGTAGATTTTTTTTTTTTTAAGGTGGGTTCCGTGACTAGAATTTCTCACGGGTCAATTCAGGGTCTATTTTATTTTATTGAACTGAGTTGAAATGAACTGAACTGATTGAAGCTGAACTTTAACTAAACTGAATAGAGTTGAAATTAAATGAATTGTTTATGAGAGAAGGAAATTAAGAGCTGAACTGAACTAAAATCAAGCTGAAGAGAATTGAAATAAGTTGCATAACAATATTTGTGAATGTGCATGTAAGTTTAAATGCTATAACTTCTAACGAATTGAAATAAGGTGAACCAAAGAAAGCCTAAACTATTACAGTTATTAGTTGATCCAGAAGCCCAAATTTTATTTCAATGATCCTAATGAGCAATAACACCTTTTTAGCACCACCCAAATTACACCATCATTACCTTAACAAAGATAGTATCTTTCTGGATTCAAGATTTCATATGCCTCATCGGTGACGTCAAGAAGAAAGCCTATAGTGGATTTTGATGTATTTATCCAACATAAATATCCATTCTTTCCCCACAATTGCAAAAAGGAAATAGGAATTTTATCACAACATCAACGATTAACATATCAACCATGAAGCTTATAGAGTGGCTAACTATCTCCTCTCTCTCTAACTCGTCAAAATTTAAATCACACGGAGATAAGATGTGTTTAATTCATCCGATTTCACTTATTCATAGTTAATTAAATTTATAAGAATTTATATTAGTTGTAATTTAAACATAAGTAGCCATTATCAACTCTTATTAGGCCTTCTTTTCTAAAACAAACTTTAAAAACTTGAATTGGTCATCTTGGTCTTTCAAAGAAATCCGAATTATGAAATTTTGCCTTGAAAGATGGCAAATCTTGATTCGTCGTATTCTCATATTGACCAGTTGGCTATAAATTATAAATTTACAAGAGCGTACAGTAAAAGAATTACGAGGTATTTTAATTAGGGTGATTGATTGATGATATGCTTGACACTACTAATGGTAATATTTATTAAAGTGCAGCTGGAAGAATAGTGGTTTAAGGTTAGGCTGTGAAAGAGACATTAAGATAGTGCTAATGTAGTGATATTAGTTTACAGTATTGTGGTAAGAGTGAGAATATTTTAGGTTAAGTATGGTGGAATCATTAAGATTTGTGCAAACTGTTCCAAATTATTTGGTATGGTTAAGATAAGAAAGCTGTAGACCTACTCATACTCATAAATTCTGAAGGATTCAATAATTCAACCAATCTACTTTAGGGAGTACTGGAGTAGGACTGTAGGAGGGTAGTTTATGGATTGAGGCATTTAGGGTGTGCATCTTGCCACCTTATTTATTTTATTTATAGTCAATATGTTATTTTTATTTTAATGAAAAATGTACGTAGTACTCGTATAAAAGTTAGGATATTTTCTCTCAATGTTTTATTAATTTACCAAAATAAATATCAAAAACTTTATAAATCTTCTCTCCATTTGTAAGAGATTCACCTGTTTCAACTATTTTTTTCCGGAACGATCACTGTCAAAAGTCAAGTTTTTAGCTGATGGGAGCATGACTTAACCACTTTTAGTTTCAAAATCTCAATTTATAATTTCCAAAATTAAAAAAAAAGCAAGAGATTGTTATATACACCCGGCCACCCGGATATGCGGTACACTCAAGTCTCAAGGGTATATGTTTGTTCATTAGATGATATTATGAGCAATAATCATCGAAATGAGCAAAATACTCTTGGGTTCACCGTGCATCCGGGTGTATAAAACAATTTCTATAAAAAAAAAGTGATAAGTGTTCACTACTCCGTATTACCTTTAAGCATATAGAATATTACAGATATCAATGGCCAAAATAGGGAATACATTAGAGACCGTGGAAGTCATATGCAACAAATTTTAGACATAGGAAATATGATGGGGATGCAAAAATGAGAGTACTATTTTAAGAGCTAATTCAAGTTTATCAGAATGAGAGAACTATATAATTAGTAAGTTGTTTATTAAATGGGGATACGAGTCATACAAGTATACAACTACTCTCAAACGGTATAAAATGAGAGTTGACAATATTAGTCAACTAATTTGTGGAAAATTAATTTTTTAGAAGAAGTAAAATATACTTCCTCTGTTTTTTATAGTTACAATACTTCTTTTTTCACGCTTGTCGATGCATGTTTTCATTCGTTGATATCTTTAATTCATAATCTATGTAGTAGTCCTAGACAGATTTGCAACCAACCCAGTTAAGTTGAAGCTTCTCTCTTGTAACTGTAAGTCCAAAACAATGTCCAACTTCTTTTTTTAGTATATGTCCATAAGCCTAAACAAGTCCACAAATTTTGTGAGAAACAAACCTAGCTAAGCTAAACCATCTGAAGACTCAAACATAAGATCCACACTTAGAGCTGTCAATTCGGGTATTCAAGTCGGGATTGGGTCGGGTCAAATAAGGTCTCGGGTTAAATCAGGATTAGGTTATGTCGGTCAATCTAGCTTCAAATCAAGTTCAGGTTCAAGTAGGTTCCATTTCAGTTCAAGTTATAACGAGTCGTTGACCTTTTCGGATATAGGTCGGGTTCAATTTGAGTTAAAATCTGATCGGGTTTAATTTCAGATTCAGGTTGTGTTGAGTCAGGTTTGGATGGATTAACAAGATGGTACATTCGGGTTAGGGTTAGTGTTGACTTCTATTCAGTCGGATTCTGGTTGAAGTTCAATTCAAATAAATATTGATGTGGCCAAGTGAACTATATAACTACGCCTTCCATAATTTGATCAAGCATCATCAAGATTTTATTAAAATATTTACGAGTAATAGAGAATAAAAGTTATATAAGCTGAACAAAAGATTTTATTAAATCGGATTGAGGGTTTACAGAATTATACCAGTATATAAGTTGAATAAAAGGTAAAGGTATATAAAATTTTACTAAACCTTCCATGACTCGTGTTCATGTAGTTTTAATTGGGTTGGGTACTGGTTCAGGTTCAGGTTGTTTTCGGGTCGGATTAAATCGGTTGACGATTACTATCAAGTCGGGGGCACGTTCGGGTTCAGGTCATAAAGTGTTGAATCAAATGGGTTTTCGGTAGATCAAGTCAGGTTACAGGTTACTAGTTTCACCCCATTGTTCGAGTACAGGCTGGGTACAGATCTTTGTCCGTTAAGGTTAAATTAGGTTCTCGGGTCGAGTCAGTTTTAGACAGCTCTAGCTATAATCCACACTTTTTGAGAAAATTTTGAGGTTTCGGGGCCCGGTGGCAAAAAGTGTTGAGACCCTAGGGGACATATCTCGGGGTCATATAATGTCGTTTGAAACCATTGACAGGCTAAAGTCGTATCACCTAATCAAAAAATAATTACCTAAGTCCTCTAACTAATGCAGATAGGGAAGTAGGGTCGAATCCACAGGGAAACAAGTCTTTTTACTCCTAATTAATTATTATAATCTAAATTATTAAGGTAACCAATATTTGTTGTGATTATAAAGACTATACTACGAAGATTATGAGTAAGGAGAATAATTAGGGAAGAAATCAATAATAATAAGGCCTAGGGCATAGGCTCACCAATAAATAATACTCCAGGGTAAAACATATAAATCAATCATCAATGTATCAATTAATCAGATCATAAAGGGCTTTCGCTGCGTATTACAATCACAGAGTTAATTTACCGGTATTAAATCTCATCTCTCGAATCTCGACTTAACCATTTATAAATTAAACTGCCTATTGAAACTAGGCCTTAATATTAATTCTCATCTCTCGAATCTCGAATCAATATTGCGTAACTCATACAATTAAACCAGCGCTAATCTAATTGCATAGTATTAAATCAATCAATAGGAAATTAATCTAGCACTGACAATCAATAATAATAAATTACCCCTTCATGTTATTTATGGATCCCCATAAACCCTAGAAAGAAAACTACTCACGCATAATTAAATATAAACTAAACAAAGCAATTAAACAAGACATGATAGAAGAAGTAAAATAAATAACTGAGATTAAACCAAGAGTTGTAGAGAGAGAAACAAGAGAGAAAATAATACTAAGAGTTTAATTAAGGGAGAGAGAGAAAAGTTAGAGAGTAAAAAGAGAAAAGAAAACTAATCTAAAAACTAAACTTAAACTAAGAACCTAAGCTAAAAACTTGCCCCCCACGTACTACTACTTCCCTTATTATATAAGAAAAGAAAAGGAATCCTACTAAAACTCAACTAAGAAAACTAATCCTAGTTGAACTCCCGAAAAACAAAGCGTAAAACTAACAAAACAAAACTAAAAGTTAGCCCACTAACATGCTTGGCCCAAAATAATTTAACCAACAAAGCAGCAGCGGTAGCTTGATACATCCACGCCCGATCGGGCCCGCTTGGCTAGGGTTGTAACTGGGCCTCGACATTCTCTACTACCCTTTTCTCTTGGACTCGGGCTTTTAGAGTTCATTAGCCCAAATTTATTCACTTGTTTGGTCCGTGATATAATAGCTTGTAAAATCTTGGACCTTCTCTCGTATCGAGCCCTTAATCACCGGATTAAATTTCTCTAACTCGGCCTTGGGCTTAAAATATACGGTCATATAATACGATCAAACTCCAATGACTTTATAGTGGCTCAATAAGCTCGGGAATTATCATAAATCTGCAAATTCCTACAAAATAAAACCAACTCTACAAAAACACTAGAAAACGTATATTAGTAATAAAAATAGCTCCGCAGAGCTCAAATTAGCACAAATATGACCGTGGGACGGGGAATAAAAATATATATAAAATAGACTAATCAACCATATATGATTATCATATGTTGTCATAAACGTACGTGGTAGACTTGAGTTTACGAAATCAATGCAAATTGTGAACAGGTAAAATGACCGTTTAAGGGCATATTGGATGGTTCCACCGACCCAAGTAGACACCTGGAGGGTATTAAGGACCATGGTAAAGATCTCGGCAATTTTTATTTCCGGGCAAAAAAAAGTCAAAAAATTACAAAATTGAAGGCTATAATCCACGCTTTTTGATGAAATTTTGAGGTTTCGGGGCCCGTTAGCGAAAAGCCTTGAGACCCTAAGGGATACATCTCGGGATCATATAATACCGTTTGAAACCATATATGATCATTACATGTTGTCATAAACGTCCGTGGTAGGCTTTAGTTACAAAATCAGTGCAAGTTGTGAACGGGTAAAATGACCGTTTCAGGACATATAGGATTATTCCACCGACCCAATTGGACTCCCAAAGATTATTAGGGACCATGGTAAACATCTCGGCAATTTTTATTTTCGGAGGAAAAAAGGTCAAAAAATTACAAAATTGAAGGCTATAATCCACACTTTTTGATGCAATTTTGAGGCTTCGGGGCCCGGTGGCGAAAAGCCTTGAGACCCTAAGGGTACACCTGGGGGGTCATATAATGTCGTTTGAAACCATATATGGTCATCATTTGTTGTCATAAACGTCCGTGGTAGGCTTGAGTTTACAAAGTCACTACAAGTTGTGAACGTGTAAGATGATCGTTTAAGGGCATATTAGACGGTTCAACCGACCCAATTGGACTCCTGGAGGGTATTAGAGACCATGGTAAACATCTCATCAATTTTTATTTCCGGACGAAAAATGGTCAAAAAATTACAAAATTGAAGGCTATGATGATTCACGTTTTATGAGGAAATTTTGAGATTTCGAAGCCCGGTGGTGAAAAGTGTTGAGACCCTAGAGGATATATCTCGGGGTAATATAATGTCGTTTGAAACCACATATGATCATTATATGTTGTCATAAACGTACGTGGTAAGCTTGAGTTTACGAAATCACTGCAAGTTGTGAACGGGTAAAATGCCTTCGTTTAAGGCATATTAGATGGTTCCGCCGACCCAATTGGACTCCCAGAGGATATTAGGGACCATGGTAAACACCTTGGTAATTTTTATTTCCGGGCGAAAATATGTCAAAAAATTACAAAATTGAAGGCTATAATCCAGGCTTTTTTACAAAATTTCGAAGTTTCGAGGTTTGGTGGCGAAAAGGCTTGAGAACCTAAGGGATACATCTCAGGGTCATATAATCATTATAATGCCGCTTGAAACCACATATGATCATTATATGTTGTCATAAACGTCTGTGATAGGCTTGAATTTACGAAATCACTGCAAGTTGTGGACGGGTAAAATGACCATTTAAGGTCATATTGGATGGTTCCCTTGACCCAATTGGACTCCCGGAGGCTATTAGGGATCATGGTAAACATCTTGGTAATTTTTATTACCAAGCAAAAAAAGGTCAAAAAATTTACAAAATTGAATGCTATAATCCACGGTTTTTGAGGAATTTTAAGGTTTCCTGGCGCGGTGACGAAAAGACTTGAAACCCTAATGGATACATCTCGGGGTCATATAATGCCGTTTGAAACTATATATGATCATTATATGTTTTCATAAACATCCGTGGTAGGCTTGTGTTTACGACAACACTACAAGTTGTAAACGGGTAAAATGACCGTTTAAGGGCATATTGGATGGTTCCACTGACCCAATTGGACTCCCAGAGGGTATTAGGGACAATGGTAAACATCTTGGTAATTTTTATTTCTGGGCGAAAAAGGTAAAAAATTAACAAAATTGAAGACTACAATCCACTCTTTTTTAGGAAATTTTGAGGTTTAGGGGCCTGTGGCGGAAAGCCTTGAGATCCTAAAGGATACATCTCAGGGTCATATAATGTCGTTTGAAACCATATATGATCATTATATGTTGTCATTAACGTCCGTGGTAGGCTTGAGTTTACGAAATCACTACAAGTTGTTAACGGGTAAAATGACCGTTTTGGGGCATATTGGATGGTTCCACCAACCCAGTTGGACTTCCGGAGGGTATTAGGGACCATGGTAAACATCTTGGTAATTTTTATTTCTCGGTGAAAAAAAGGTCAAAAATTACAAAATTAAAAGCTACAATCCATGCTTTTTGAGGAAATTTTAAGGTTTAGGGGCCTGTGGCGAAAAGCCTTGAGACCTTAAGGGATCATCTCGGGAACTTATAATATTGTTTGACATATATGATCATTATATCTTGTGATAAACGTT
Source organism: Chenopodium album (assembly GCF_948465745.1). Taxonomy (NCBI): domain Eukaryota; kingdom Viridiplantae; phylum Streptophyta; class Magnoliopsida; order Caryophyllales; family Amaranthaceae; genus Chenopodium; species Chenopodium album. The sequence goes on along the minus strand of NC_137856.1, from coordinate 34,567,510 downwards.
CGTGGAAGGCTTGAGTTTACGAAATCACTGCAAGTTGTGAAAGGGTAAAATGACCGTTTATGGGCATATAGGATGGTTCCACTTACCCAATTGACTCCCGGAATATATTAGGGACAATGGTAAACATCGCGAAAATTTTTTATTTCCAGGCAAAAGATGGTCAAAAAATTACAAAATTGAAAGCTATAATCCACGTTTTTAAGGAATTTTGAGGTTTCGGGGCTTGGTGGCGAAAAGCCTTGAGATCCTAAGGGATACATCTCGAGGTCATATAATTCCAGTTGAAACCACATATGATCATTATATGTTGTCATAAACGTCCTAGGTAGGCTTGAGTTTACGAAGTCATTGCAAGTTGTGAACTGGTAAAAAGACCGTTTAAGGGCATATTGGATGGTTTTACCAACCCAATTGTAATCGTGGAGGGTATTAGGGACCATGGTATACATCTTGGTAATTTTTAGTTCTGGTCGAAAAAAGGTCAAAAAATTACAAAATTGAAGGCTATAATCCACGTTTTTTGAGGAAATTTTGAGGTTTCGGAGCCTGGTGGCAAAAAGCTTTGAGACCAAAAGGTATACAAGCTGAATCAGATTGTGGTTTTACAGATTTGTACCAATATATAAGTTGAAGAAAAGGCATATAAATTTTATTAAACCTTCCATGGACTCGGGAACAGGTTCTATTTGTGTCGGGTACTAGTTCGAGTTCAGATTGCTGTGGGTCGGATTAAATCGGTTGACGCTTACTCTTAGGTCGGGAGCAGGTTCGGGTTCAGGTCAAATAGTATTGGATCAAATCGATTGTCGATTAACATATGGTCAAGTTCAGGTCGGGTTACAGGTCATTAGTTTCACCCCATTGTCCGGGTACAGGTTGGGTTCAGATCATTGCCGGTTCAAGTTGAATTCTCGAGTTGGGTCAGTTTTTGACAGCTCTATCCATACCTAATCTTATAATTTATGACATCCAATCGATATTAATTCAAATCGGATATTTGATCTAGAAATTAAATACATAACAGGAATAGTTCAGATTTTCGAATATCCCAATAATAAAAAAGCAACACTCCATATCACTCTGTAATTCTGTATAGTATTTCGGATATCAATAATCAGATACTCAATATATCATTCCAAAAATTTCAGATCGGATATCAGAAATTTCAAATTTCAGATATAGGATATCTATTTCGGGTTGAATATCCGATCCATGCTTAACCTTCAGACAAGCAGCAGCATATATATCATATATGGGCAGTGAATTAAAAATAATGTGCCCACAAACATAGACCAAACTCAGACAACATTCAAAATAAGAAGAGCTGAACAAGTTGGACCATCTTAAAAAACCAAAGAAATGGACCCATAAATTTGTTGTGGGCTTAAGAAAGAAAGTCAGAAAACATCTGCAAAGATATTAGTCTTAAGCAGACAAATCTCCAGCATAGTTTTCAGTCATACTGTGCTGTGCAACATAAATTAACTCATGAAAGAAGAGCCTCGGAACTTGCCTCCAAACTCACTACATGTTCAAATTGAACAGAGCCTTGAAAAGAACATAAAATACCTCCCTATAAGTAAAAGCAGGATACTGGGCCCAAGATACGAAAGGCAAAACTAACGACGCCACGAGTACCTTCATACTATTCTGTGTATCTATATATATTTATGTATATATATCTGGAGATAAAGATGAGCAGCGACTTGGTTTGGAGAAACCAATGACCATTCAGTGCAATGGAGAGCGAGGAGGACGAGGGCGAACAGGAGTCTTTGACGGGCTCACCCTGTATACATAAAGAGTGTATTGTTATGATTTGCCCCTGAAATAGGATATTTATAGAGCTAAAAGACAAGGGTGCTGCAAGAGTATCAACCTGATAGGCAGTGATCCCAGCACTGCACCACTGCAGTTGAGAGCCAAAATTGCACTTTCAGCCTGTAAGCACCAAGAGACATGTCAATCCTAATGACATGCAGAAAAGGAAAACAAAGAAAAAAAATTCACAGAACTTCAAATGATGACAGACCATATATGCAACTTATGAATTTGTAGTGAAAGAAGTGGGTTAAGTATCAATTACAAATTCTAGAGTGAGGCGGGGATGGATGATCTAGGGTTTTCTTTGATTTGGTACCATAATACTCTCACAAAGAGAAGAAGAAAAAACAGCATTTTGCATGCATATAGGCCTCAAGCAGTCAAGCCACAATAAATGTAGCCCACTAACATTCATCTACCAACTGCCAAACTAAATGGAATTTCCAATAACCAGAAAGCATACTAGAAAAGCAGCCAGCCTACTTCAGGCAAAACATATGACAGAAAAACAAGCTTCAGCTACTGTGGCAACAACCCCCTTTGACAGCCTTATAAAATGCTCATTCAAAGAACTGTCGCACAAAGTTCAGGACAAACTGCATATTGATATATCATAAACCTTTCAAATGTGCAAAGGTCAACAAAAATGTTGCTGTAAGGTTTGTAACTCATCAAACTATATGCAAAAGAAGTAGTGACTATACATGAGTTTTCATGACACAAGATAATTAAAATGCCTGCGCCCTGCAGCTTTGTAACCAAGGACTTGGACATTACTTATGTCTTCATCAATATCATGTTAACTAATACCCTCCATTCTCACCCATTAGCCACTGGATCCTAGATTCCACCAAGGCATCATGATTCTGCAGCCAAAGCCCTAACAAATGAAGAGACTACAACACAAGCAGAACAGCTATCTAGCAGAAAAATATTGTCATAGGGACCTTTCAATCACAATACCACAAGAAAATTAAAAGCAACAAAAACAAAGCAAGGCAACAAGGCAAGCTCAAGGAGTCAAGGCCAAGGCAAGGCATCCTAAGATATGATAACAACGATTGGGCCAAGGCATGAATGAGATGGTCATGGGCACCAAGTAAGCCTCACAAGGTCCTTGGGAAACCCAGGGAAGCACCTTGTTGCATAATCTTGCCCGGTCAAAAAAAGTTTTCCAAAGGCTTAATTTGAAGATTAGAATACACGAAATCGGAGCATTTTTGAGACCCGGTGTCGAATTTTTAAGGGATGGTAGGTGACGCATTTCAGGGTCATATGTTCTTTGGAACCATATATGGCCCTAAGTTAGTCACATAACCTCCCATGGTAGCCATGGTTCAATGAAAAGAGATGTAAGCAGCAAAATTGCCTATTTAAAGGAAAATGATCGGTTCCAACCACCCATGTGGCCTATCAGGGTGTCATGGGATCCATAGAAATACCCAAACCTCTTTTTTTTCAGGCCCAAAAAAGTCAAAAAATATCCAAAATTAAAGGCTATAATTCACACTTTTGGACCAGTTTCAAAAAATTTACCCAAAGCCATTTCCAGATTCATGAAGCCTAAGAAACATAATTGGCATATATGACATTATGACCACAATCCCAAAGCAAAGTAACTCTCTTTTTATATGACTGTCCTCGCTCTTTTTGCTAGTCCTAATTTGACTATCAGAATATATCTAGTGACATAAATTTGTTCCTGAGTCTACTCAATCGAATTTCAGTTGTAAATTTTTTTTTTTTTTTTTTGAAAGAAATTTCAGTTGTAAAATGAAACAACATCAATTCAATGAGATGGTGACCCTAGATTTGCAGTTTCCATAAAATAGAAAAGGAAATATAAAAATAGTCACTATGGTTTATGGGAGAGTAGTTCATTAATATATCAAGAACTAAACATCTCACGCAGCAAGCAAGATGAAAGACAAAAGCTAGCACTTTCATGGTCTTCTAGAACATCATTCTATAAATTTTGAAAAGTTAACATGTGTGCCATATGGAAAATCCTAATCATCAACTACAGTCATTAATCACAGTATATTCCACAAAATAGGCAATAAAGCACTCATGGTACCAAACCTCTATGTTTACTAATGTAAAAGAAATATATTTCGATCTATTTATAAACCATACATATAACACACCTGATGAACATAAGAGATAGACGTGTACACAACTACAGCCCCTCCATTGATGACAGGATACCATAGTTATTTCAGTCTATATGCTACAGATTCTCAAAACATAATTGATTGGAATGCCTACAAAATTCATTAACCCCTAAAAAAAGTTGAAGCGTGTTAGTATAGCATGTAATTTCCCGTGACACCCCTGAAACCACCACGAGGATTGGTTTTCAAGGTGGTAAGGCCGTAAGGCTATTTCAGGGTGGTTGGGGTATTTTCTGAGTTGTTGAAGGTAGATACGGGCTACGAGATGGTGGTTTAAGGGGTGGTTTTAGGTGGGTCAACGTGGGAAAATTAGGTCAACAATGGAAATCCGGCAAGAGAATTACAATATTTTGCCCTTTTAATCAGTTATTTTTTACAACATTTTTTTTATTTGGTAGTTGCTCACAAAATCTAGGTTTTATTAGGTAGTTTCTAACAAAAAATCCTAAAATTTAAGTATGTGAATAATGGATCGTGCTTCTGTTCAAGGCACTCCCAATAATAGCACAAAGTATATTTAAAAACCTATTTGGGCTGATGATTGTGTTCCACTAAGACAATTTCCAAAGTCTCAAACTCCATATCCTTCAAGTGCTCTACAAGACTAATGAGGTATAAAGAAAGGAGATCCCCGAGATGGTAGAATAGTTAACATTATGCTTTATGCCTAGCAATAAAGTTAATTTTAAAATAACAATTTTATTTACGTACCATACAACGTCAAGGGTGAATGCCATATCTCAAAATCTAAAGATAAATAAGCACTCAATTTTAAAGTATTATAAAAGTATAATGCTTGTTTAAAAAAAAAACAGTCAATACCAAACTAGAACCAAATTCATACCTTAATAATAAATAAATAATAAGAAGTAAAAACAGTTTCTATGGAGTAACATTTAATGCATTATCCAAAGAAGGCACCGGAATGACTGAAACATTAGAACATGTGCAAGGTAAGGGAAAAGGGCAAAATGCACCAAATTTGAACTACACGCGGCATAGGAGCCTAGCAAGTCTCCATTCCACTGTTTTTGATTCAAAGTGTTGACTAGACTCCAATATTCAAGTCAAAAGAATATGTTGAAAACCCAAAGAAAGAAATATAGCTTCTAATTTGACATCAAGAGCATGAGACTTTCAACCATAAAATAGTAGAAAGAAAAAGGAACCAATAGAGGTTCAGGGATTACCATAGCAAACTCCACAAAAGCAATGCGAGTTGAGTGATGATAGTCTCCAAGCAGCCTCAGGCGATGTACCTAGAAAGTAAGAATCTTTACACATAAATTTAAAAAAGACAGGACCCAATAAGTCAATATTAAGATACGGTGAACTACAAACCTCTCCACAAAATGATTCAAAGAACAGTTTGACTTCTGATTGTGTAACCTGCAATGAATATCAAAAAACACATGAACTTAGCAATGAGGACTAGAGGAAAATCAAATGAAAGGATCAACATACACACAAGTAATGGATGGTTGACTAAATAATACCTTCTTATCAATGTTGGTACAATAAACAGTTCGTGCACACATTTCTCTCTCACCTTCAGACTGCAGACGGAAGCCATTAATTACCTCACTGACAATAATAGTGTTTAAACATAAAGTCCATAATGATCATTATGCCAAGATTGAAGCTTGTTTCGAGCAGTAAAAAACTACTTGCTTGCAAGGGGATAGATTACAGATTGCAGTGCAGAACCAACCTTGGGCAGGAAAGTAGGATTAACAGGAGCAATGGCAGTCTTAGAAGGCAGCACCCTGACAGGATAGTACCCAAGCATAGTACCCGACAGGCTTAAAGCAGCATTAGCACCCTCTGCCAAAATAGCAAAGCCAAAACAAATCGCAACATGACTAACATAACCAAGCATGATCCCCAACTTATCAACAGGAATAAAGTTAAAGCCGTTACCTTCATCCATAAATTCCACGAAAGCAAAGCGAAGTACAGAGTTCGGATCACCACAAATACGACAATCAACAACCTAACCACCCCAACAAAGAAAGCAATTCAATATTTACACTAATATACATTCAACCAAACATAAAACAGCTAAAAACAGCCCAATTACCGGTCCACAATTGATAAAAAGCGCTGCAAGTTGCTCTTCAGTGACCTGATTTCCACCATTACACACAAATGTCACAACACAAACTCATACCCAAAACACGAAATTTCACAAGCAATTCACCTCAAATCTCACCAACATTATATTCTATAGCTTTGCTAGATAATTCAATAGATAAAATAACAAAAGCTACAAACTTCATTCGAATTATAACGCACAAAACAAACCTAAATCAACAACAAGCTTCAATAATCTAAACAATAATTACAAAAATCCTATACCTGCTGATCAATGTCCGAAACATACACGGTTCGCCGGATTACATCTTCCCTCTGAGCCATACTAGTACGGGTATTCATCCTCCTTTTCCCATTACCATATCCATTCCTTCTCTGTTCATTCACAAATACACACACAAAACAAAATTCAATAAATCCCTACCAAATTCACCCCAAAAAATCCCAAAAAAAATGATAAAATCAATCAGATAAATGAAATTACCCTTCTACCGGAGAATCCATTGACATTGCCGGCAACCGGACTCGGCGGCGCAATAAGAAAATTATTAACATAACCAAAATTGCCATTGTTATTACTAAACATATTATTATTATTCACATAATTAACCAAAGAAGGAGGCACAAATTCCTTAGCCATAGGGTTTAGCTTCGATAACATCTCCTGTAAATCCCTAATTTCCTTCTTAAACCCTTCTTCTTCCTCCTCATTTTTCTTATCAAAATTCTTTCCATTTTCATTCTTATTATTGTTATCATTATTATTCCCATCAAATTTGATGTTGTTTTGATGATCGTCATCAAAATCATCATCATCAGTAACACCGCTATTCTCGCTACTTCCAGAATTCGTCAGATTATTTTCCAGATTATTATTATTATTATTGCTACTATTATAATCGTCCTCCTTCTCTTCAGAGACAACAACGACGTCGTTTTTTGGCAAAGACTGCGACTTAAAACTGCATTTCTCAGTCTTCTCGTTGTTGTTGATGTGATTGTCGTTTGATCGGTCGAGATCAGTCGTTTCGCAGTGGTTTCCACCCGATGCGACGCCGTTTTCAGCCACCGCCATGATCGAAATACCAGAATTCTTCACAGAAATAACGAAATTTGATTACCAGAAACGATGAACAGCAACAACTCCTTCAATTTTCTGGAAAATCGCCGATCAAATTCATCAGAAATAATCAAAATCGAAATTTCGTAAGAGAAAATAAAGAAGAAATTTACCTTATTGAAAATTAAAGAGTGGTGAGGTCCATTGATTTGATCGATGAACAGAGAAAAGGTAATTTTCTTGAGCTATTCTTTAATGGCGGAAGAAAATACTGAAAATTATTTATAAAATAAAAAGAAAGGAAAAAAAAAAATGTTACAGAAGAACAAAACACGACTTTTATTTTAATTTTTTTAAAGAGTGGCTTTTTAATGATGCAGTGATTCTTTTGTCTGCAAGAATTTAAAGGGTGAGAGAGGAAAGAGAGAGAATAAAATAAAGCAGTGTGCGTGTAGCTTCTTTGAAGAATCTGTTTTTTATTTTATTTTTTTTTTTTTTTTGCTTTTTATTAATTAAAAAAAATTGAGTTGAAAATTAAAAAATAAAATGGGTAGGTTAATTATTTTTGTTAAAAAATGGAAAACTTTTTTTTATTTCTTTGATTAAGAAGTCATAATATTTATGGACTAAGGGTCTGTTCACATTTACTGAACTGAGCTGAACTGAACTGAACTGATTGAAGCTGAACTGAACTGAACTGATTGGAGCTAAACTGATTGGAGTTGAACTGAACTGATCTGAAATAAATATTTTATGAGAGAGGGAAATTAGGAGCTGAACTGAACTGAACTGATTGGAGCTGAACTGAACTGAAATTAAGTAAATGTGAACAGGCCCTAAATTTAGAATCTATAATTTGTAAGACGTTTTTCTAATATATAAATTTCATTCGTTCTTTAAATATTGCAATGTTTGCACTTTTGATAATACGAAAAAAATTTATTATTGAAAATATTTTAAATTTAGGTTAATAAATTTTGTTTAAAAAAATTATATTAATTAATACTTTTACTAATATTACTACTTTGTATAAAAGTATATATAAAAAAAATAATTATATTCAAATTATATGTGATCATAGACCTGATCATATTTTGTACTCCCTCGGTCCCTAAATTACATTCCTATTTTCCTTTATTATGTGAGGAATAAATGCTATAAACAGGAATGTAATTTAGGAATAGGGGGAGTATTATATTAGATATTTGACGAGATGTATCTTGTAATTTGACTTTTTTGGGAGGATTAGCTCACAATATTGGTGAGCATTTATATTTTTAATTATTAGTGAGACTTTGGTGTTGTAAAGCACAAGGATTAAGCTTTTAATTTCAATGAGACTTTATCTCACGCATTGGCAATATCACATGATACTTCTTAAGTTTGACTTTACAAATAGGAATTAATATATTTTTTTTTCTTAAATTAAAAGAAAAGGTATAGTTTAATCACATGATTTAATTAAACTATTTTCTTGTTAATCATGATTTTTTTAAGATAAAATGAAAAGGATAAACCTTAAATGAAAAGGATAATCTTATTGACATAGAATAGTACAATCCATTTTAACCTATCCTTTGTGATATTTGGATAAAGGATAAGATATATGTCTCAATAATTATTAATTAATAATATCGAACGAGATACACATTTATCAACAATATATCAAGTGAGATACAAATCTAATTTATTTACTGCATTAAATAAATAATGAACAGATTTTTGGGAACGTATCTTATATGATCATATATATATTCAGATTTTCCACAATAGAGGTAATAATCCGCTTTATCACCTTAAGCATTAAAGGTGAGGATTTGCTGATTGTGTTTGGGTATCATTCAAATTTTTTATATAATTAATATACATATGCGAAATCAACATTTTTTTTGTTATTATGAAAATATATAAATGGTACAAATTAAGTAACTGTTAATGAGTAAAATGTTAAGATCAAACTTGAGAATTTGTGACCTAGTGAAAATTTGAACAATACTTTAACTAAGACTAATGTAACGTCATAGATACATATTTTGAAAACAGAAAGTGTATAAAATTGATTAGATATATACTTCCTCTGTTTATTTAGTTGACCATGTCTGACTTTTACACTATTCACACAACACGCTTTGACTTGCTTTTGTAGTTTATAGATACGATAAAACATATTCATGTAAGATCTTGTTTGAATCGTTTCAATAAATATTTTATTAATATCCACTTTTTATAAATTTTCAATGTTGATAATAGATATATTAATCGTTATAAACATGCGTTGGCAAACGTAAAAATAGAAAGGTGTCAACTAAAAAAACAGAGGTAGTATATAATAAAGGTTTGGTAAGAACAAGATTTGGTTTCAACTTTCAAGTGTTGCCACTTGGAGCAACATATAACTTGGAGCAACATATATACAAAAGTTTAAGCTAATGGTTGGGACCCAGGATAATGTTTTATACTCTATTACACCTTCTCACATGAAAGCCTGTGGGCTTGAAGTGTGGATGCAACATGGGTCTTCTTTATACCTAGCGCTTAATATTCCATTTAAAGGTAGGGGTGGATAAGATTTGAACCTGTGACCTTTATATCACGTTGGCTCTGATACCATGTTAAAAGACCAATTCAACCCACAGCTTAAACTAACAATTGAATTGAGGCCTTAGATAATGTTTTATACTTTATCAATTTGAACTTATTTCAAGTTTAGTAAGTTCAAATAACTTTGATAAGTTCTAATAAAGGTTACCCAAGTTCAAATTACAACTAAAATAAGTTTTAATAAGGTAATAATTATAAGTTCATATAAGTGTAATTAGGTGAATTGAACACAAAGTCCTTTTACACAAATTTAAACAATTATTACTACAGAAGATACTCGTAGATGTTTAAAATCCAGTCTTTTTACACAAATTTAAACAATTACTACAGATGGTACTCGTAGATGTTTAAAATCTTTTAAACATTTTTATTTTAATTAAGGACTTGTTAAGGTCGTAATTCATTCACCTAATTCAGATTAGATAAGTTCAACAATTAAAGATCATATAAGTTCTTATCCAATTTGAATTTTAATTAAAATAAGCTCTTATAAATTCTACAAGTGATAAATTCCGAATTAAAGTAAAAATCAGGTTTAGATAGATTAATTATTCAAATAAATAAAAATCAAGTAAATTGAATACAATTTTAAGAAAATGATTGATCTATGGAAATAAGTCATAGGGGCCGGGCCTCTACCAACCCGTATGTGATCTTTGAATTCACTTTAATTTATGAATTATACACTTTGATTACTAAACAATTATCATACTCCATAAGTATAGTTTCCTTTCCATATGAATGACTAAGGGTCTGTTCTCATTGACTGAACTAAACTGAACTGATCTGAACTGAACTGAACTGAACTGAAATGAATATTTTATAAGAGAAGGAAATTAGGAGCTGAACTGAACTGAACTGAATTGAGCTGAACTGAACTGGGAACTGAGCTGAACTGAACTGGGAACTGAGCTGAACTGAACTGAATTTCAACGTAAGAGAACAGACCCTAAGAGTTGTAAAAAAAAAAAAGATTATTAAATCCTTAAAATCTAATACGAATGACTTGTAATTTTAATTATATGATCATGGCCAAAATCAACTAGGTCAAATCACCACATACAAGTATTAATTAGATAGCACGTTAATTGATTGATTAATCCAATAAGAAAAGTGACACATATACACAATTATAAAGACCACGATGCTAATGACAATCCAAAAAATCCAATATAGTTGCATGAGGGAAATTATGTTGCATGCGTGGCATGTGAAGATTGGACAATGACGGATGATAAAGTAGCATTGCTTGACACTAAACATATTTCATGCCACATGTTAATGGAGGTCCCAAATTCCCCTGCTTTTTATTTTATGGGGGTTAAATATAAAAAATACAAGAATAAATAATTAAACATAACAGTATAAAATTAAAGTGGGTGTCTTTATCAATTATCATTTTATTATTTTCTGGTATTCATCATTATTTAATTTTTAACTGATTTTCATATTTAATTTAACGTAAGTTGGTAAGAGTTGTCGTTTTCGACTGCAAAATAAATATTTCTTGAGAAGGGCATCAAATGCTAAAATAATTTGACAAACTTTAGCTTATCCAGTCATTCAACTTTTGTTTGTGCAAACAAGTTAGAAGTTACGTTGTCAAGACTTCCTCTTCTTCGAGTTTATCTTGTCCTTGTTCGACGAAATTTGTGTTCGTTTGCGTAAGGTTTCTAATGTCGGATTCTATTCTACGGAGTATCATTTAATTTAACATCATCTAGTTAGTTAAAGTTTTGGATAGTATTCAACTCTCGAGATTAAATTATGTCTACATATTTACTTTTGATTTTTACTAACGTATTGGACTCATCTAAACTTTTATTAGCTGTAAACTAGAATTGATTATCCTTATTAATTTTTTACAGAGTAATTTGAACTTTATTTTCTAAAATTAATTTATTTATCTAAACTTATCTATTCAACTGATAAATATAAAACAAATAGATTTAGACCTTAATGATTGTACATACTTTGCATAATTTTGAAGTGTTTTTAAGATATTAGGAAAAAAAAAAAGTTTATGACCGGATTTTGATATATCACTAGGGCGCTAGTCCATCACTCATGTTAAATTGTTAATTAACGAAAAACAACTGTCTCTTTACTACATATTCTTTACATTAATCGTAATAGTAAAAGACAATGTATAATATAATTTACTTGTTCAATAGTCCCCCCTCTCACACACATAATACTTAAACTTAATGATCCATATGATCGAGTATACGAGTAAAATATGTAAAAAAATGATATATTGCGTAAGCTAAAAAAATATAGAGTATTTTTGTGATTTACTCGTTAATTAATCTAGTAAAAAGTAATTCCATAGAAGCAAGATGCAGGAACAATGTATATCTTTCTAACATGGTACTAAGAGCTTATAAGGTACTGTACTTTGTACAATAATAAGTACATCATTGTTATTTTCACGTATACATGAAAACAATGTAGCGACATGTCACCATCAAATGAATAATGATTAATAATTCATGATTCATGACAAAGTGTATAATCTATATATTACTCGTATTACTATAGAGTATATTACAATCAATTACTTACTATTATGTCATCAAAGAAAATGCACACAAGCGTATAATTTAAGCCAACACACGTAAATAATCTATTAGCAAGACTACAACTCGTATTTCGCACGAGCTATAACATAAGTAAAATAGTTTAAAATCCAATCTCTATCATTCTATCGTAGTCTTTCATTCATTCTCATCACCCAGAAAAGAAAAAAAAAGTCTCACGTTGGAAAGAAGTTGGTTAGTCCAATATAACAAAGCCGTCAGCGTCTAGAATTAAATGGGTTACGCAGTCATGAATCATAATGCATGAAGATTTATGAAGGCAATTGACAAAGTGGAGTGCATTAGATGCGATGCTCTTTCAATTCTCAGACTAAATCTAAGGCTCTAATTAAGCTGCAATTTTATGGTATGTCAGGGAAAAATATGCCCTATTGTTACAGAGATAATGCTAAAAAGATTAATTTTTTATTTGGACATCTACCTTTTTTTTTTTAATTTTTTTTTTTCCCTTCTTGGTTTTCAATGTGACCGATAGTTTAATCAAATTGGAGAAAATTTAGATTATATGAAAAACTTTAATGTTATTACTATACTAATTTTATTTATATAAAAAGATTTACATTTAACTTTACTGTAAATTAAGGGTGTGTTCTATTCACCTGATTTTCACTGATCTAAATTTAGTTGTAATTTGTACTTCCCTTATCAGAATTTATTAAACCTGAACTGAACTTATCTAAATTTAACCGAACTTATTACACCTTAAATAAGTGAAAATAACATGAACAAAACATACCCTAAATTTATATAAAAAGCATACATCTATTATCATACTGATTTTCATAGTATTACTATACTAGTTTTATTTTGAGTTGACTCTATATCATCATATTTGTATAGATCATCAATATTATCATACTAATTTTCATATTGGTTAAGCTTTGTATTGATGTCATGATGTGATTTAATAGGTTAGATATATAGACTTGTTTTGAGGGTATAGTTTTGATTCAATAATTTGAATAAAATAATGGAGTAATAATTTTTAAGGTCTTAATTTAATTTTAAATAACTAAGGGGAGAAAAAACCAATAAATAAGTATCATTTCGATTTATTTTATTTTATTTTATACTTTTACCAATTCCTCTTGTGAAGTCAAATAATATGTACTAATTTAATTTCATGCGTAAGCTGATTTTTTTTTTTTTTTTTTTTTTTTTTTTTTTTTTTTTTTTTTTGGTTTGTTGAGACACATACGCCATATTTGACAAAGATAGAGGTGGCTAGTTTCATGCTCTCCACAATTGTTTTATTCCTACTTATTTATTCGGTCCTTTTTTTTTTTTTGAAACATATTTATTCGGTACATTGATTTTGAATAACGACTGGATGGCGATTACATACATATTACATCTACATCATATAATACGGGTATTTAATTATGAGAATTTTAACATTGCATTTTATTAATTTCGGTAGACATGATTGGCTGCTAATCAAATTAGACTTCTTCATCTTTATTTGATCTTGTAAACGGCGAAATAAACACGTAACGTATTTTGCATAAATGTTAGTGTGTATCGTGTGAGCGATAATTCTACTACACAACATGCAGTTCTAAGGTAATAAGTTGGAGTGATTTTTAACATATAAAGATTGTTTTTGTCATACATAGTGATTTTATTAAGAGGTAAGTGAAAAGTGAGTAACATATACGAAGTACTTTGTAATTTTGTATGTACATTTTAGGTGATTTTTGATCATTTTTACAATATTTATTATAATTAATATTTTTTTTATTTTTTTATATTATTGAAGTACTACGGGCATGTTCACATTTACTGAACTGAGCTGAACTGAACTAAAGCCAAGTGAACTGAACTGAATAGAGCTGTAATTAATAATTTATTAGAGAAGGAAATTAAAAGCTGAACTGAATTGAACCGAAATTAAGCTGAAGTGAACAAGCCCTACATCAATCTTAATGTAAAGTAAATGGGTTTGAAATTTTTTATGTGTTTATTTTGTTTTTTCCTTTTAGCATGAAAAGAATTTTGGCATCTGCATAAGTTTTAGCCGAATATGCGGTACGGGACCAATGTACAGTGCATAGATTTGTCACCATTCCTATAATTTATCGAAATTCCTATAACAGAGAGTGATGATATACGGAATAGTTTGTAACTTACAATAATGCAAGTGATACAACTGATCCATCACAATTTAAGGGTCATTAATTCATTATATAACAAATTCCAATTGTACATACAAATTGAAGTCCAAATTCCCCTTTCAAAAAACTTCTTTATTCTTGTATTTTTATATCCTCTAAAAAAATACTTAAGAATGATAAACAGTTTTGAACAAATTTTATATAAAAAAAAAAAAAACAGCTATTTGACTATTTGAGGAACAATCAACTAAGCAATATAATTTTTGTAGATCAAGATAAAATAAGTTTATACGAAGTATAAATTAAAGTTGAGTAAATTGAACATATCTTAATTAATTCAAATACAAGTAAATAAGAAAAGTCTAGGAAATATAAATTATAGTAAAGGTTGGTAAGGGTAAACCAAGCAAAATTATACAACTAAAATAAGTTTTGCTCCGTAATAAGTTTAATAATCTCTATAGATCCAGATAAATACTACCATGTCTACGATTACTAAATAAAAGTCAAGTAAATTGAACACATCTTAAGGGCCTGTTCTCATATGATTATTTTCAGTTCAGTTCAACTCCTAATTTCCTTCTCTTATAAATATTTATTTCAGTTCAGTTCAGTGCAGTTCTAATAAGTTCAATTTAGTTCAGCTGAGTTCAGTCAATGAAAACAGACACTAAGAGTGACACTTGTTGTATGTACTAAATAACTAATCCTACAAAGTACAATTATTTCAACAGTCTTGACGTTATATTAATAGAGAACCATAATAAAACAAAGTCAACATTACATCATACATTTCCAAGATCAGATCATGTCTCCAAAGTCCAATATATATACCATGATTTATTTACTTACATATTACGGAGTATGAAATATAAGCAGTATAAATAATAAAACTGGTTGTCAATTACGCTAATCACGCAGTTTTTGAGTCTCTTTACGCTAATCATTCATTACATAAGACGCAAGATTACTACTTTAAAGCAGTACTCATAAATCATAATCATTAAACTAAACTATTGATAGCTGCCTACAGTATGTTGTCTTATTGTTACATACACAAACAAAAGGGCGATAGACTTTTGTTTGGCTTTTTTAAGGCATTTCCGAGAAGTATTTTTAAATTTAGTCACATCATAAATAATTGGAGTTAAATATTTTAATGGGTTTCCTTCAAAAAAAATAAATAAATTATAATGCGTGTATATTTACTCTCACGTTTTTCACATTGTTATACTTATATTTAATTACGTAATTTTATGTTTCTATTTTTTAAATAGCTCAAAGATTACTTAAGCTCTAGAGATATTATTAGATGTGACGATATTAGATGTGGATGCACTTTTGGTTGGTAACAGTATAGTAGCCAATTATAAATATTGATGATGAGAATGTATTATGTATATAAGCGTAATTTAACAAATGACATCTCAATACAACCTCATTCCTAGACTTGATTTTCTTCATAATATAATCACCACACTATGAGTAAACAATATAAACATTCATAAGACGTATGCAGTGTTCATAAGCATTTTCACAAGCTAGCAATCCTGGCATGAATAACTTATACTCCTTCCGTCCTTACTGTCTACTCACAACTTTACCCTCATAAAAATTACTTTACGTCTCATCGATTCTCTCAATTATTACACTCAACCAAAAGTTAATTAAGTACTGTAAAACACTACAACAAAATGCTAATCTTAAAGCAGACAAATTAATGCAAAGAAACTCTAACTAAAAGTTACTTGTACTTTTTTTTTTGGTACATGGAAGTTACTAGATGTTAAGCGGATTGAAGGATCATATTCATATCCGTGACTTCCTGCTATCTTGTGAATACTAACAGAGAGAGAAAGGTATTCATTATTATCATGAAAAAAGATAACACTAGGAAGGTATAACTGAAATTTTGCTCTTAAATTTCACAAGTTGATTAAAGAAATTCCAAATTAAAGCCAAATTAATCAATTCATCAGCCAATTCAAGAAAATATGAAGAAAACAAATAATTACATCGAAAAGAAATATAGCACAACAAATTCAATGGTAAACATTATTGATAATATACACTAATGGCATTTCCTGTTCTGAACCAACATTACAATATTACACTTGATATTCCAGTCTCACAAGATGGAGACCTATTTTCAGCTAACTCGGCCTAATCTTATTCGTCGTAGAAACATACAGACAGGCATCGCTACCAGAATAGCAGAAACCACTTATGAAATGAACTGTATTCATTACAACAAATGTGGCATTGTACAAAGACTGGTAGTGATAATGTTATGCTATACAGGTGATATAGATAGGAGAAAGTCTGGCTGTGATCTTTGTAGAGATATCCCGCAGAAGGGACACAAGGGATTGGGCAACAGATTAGTTATCATAGGTTTAACGAACGACAAAATGTCAGGGGGATTATTATTCATGGTAAATAACTGGAGAGGTGGCAAATTTGAAGCACGTCTCCGACAACACGTGCAAAACCATAAAGTAGTAAGAGGGCAAACCTTCATAGAGAAGGCACAACGAGTGAGTTTATGCTGTTGAGGGGATTCCTGATCACTAGATTTTATGCCTTTGCAGGTTGCAAAATCTGGAGATTCGAAAGGAACAGTAGCTGAACAGAAGCTACACTGCTCTTCTTCTGCGTCGTAATCATACATGCTTTGCAGCCTGTTTTAGAGTAATTTTTCCCGGTCAGTACGTATACTACAGAAACCAGTATAGCAGGAGTGACTGAGTAAGTGTGACCAAAGAATATACCATCAAATATTAGAAAAGCTAGCACCAGCAGAAAAATGACTTGGTGTTTACGGAACTGCAAATGACCATTAAGCTATAGAACCTATCATTTCCAAGAAAGATACAGTAGTTTCACACTACATAGACATTTATTTCCCCACACCCCTCTTCCCTTCGATTTGGTTTGGTGTCTTCTATTTCTAGTTTCTACAGCAATGAGAGCATTTCATATACAGACCCGAAGCAGATGAGGAAAAAAAAAACAAGCATAAATTCAACAACAGAAAGGATCATAAGGTGCCAGAAATCACTCTAAACATTGTGTAGCATGCATTATGTGTCTAATACTGATTTAAATAGTTTAACTTATGCACTATAATTCAAGTGACAAATTTCAGCAGCTAGTAAAGATGTTGAGAAATTACCTTGCTCCAAGCCCTTCAATATCAGATACAAGAAGACTTAATTGTTGACTCACACGATCTTGATTTTGCGTGACCCACTTCACCATTTGAGTAATTCCAACAGGATTCCATAATTCAGTCTCTGCTTTCAAGGTCTGATCAGATACATGGGCATAAACAGTAGATAAACTCAAACCCACGAGCCTCTCTCTGAGTTCTTTCTCACTACTTAACATTATGTCCATCCACAGTTTCTTTTCCCCATATACATCGGCTAAGTTAGCTGGTTTGGCACAAACTTTGACAGCCTCAAAATCAATTAATGGTACAACACATCTACATAAAATGTTGAGCAGGTGCAACTGCCGAGAACTGATGTTCAACATATATTCAGGCACTTCTGACAAGATATCGTTGATAGAAGGATCCAGATAATCCCTGAATATTAACTCCAGCCACCTCAGAACTATGTGCTTAATAAATCTAGTTGCAAACGGCTTGAAAGCCGAAAAAGCAGCTACAATATCCCAAACAACCAGATGTTTTGTATGACACTCAAACTGCTTTAGAGACCACAGCAGCTTGGATCCCCAATATCCTAGCTCTTCTTTGGAAAAACCAGGGATACCTTCAACATCAAACTCTAAATTTGCAGTTGATGGAATGTTGACCTGCTGCCCTCCAATCCAGAAGAATTCAACCCCAGCCCTCTGGGTCCTGCATATTAAAAGCAAGACAAATATTACTGTCCACATGCTCGACATATACTTCTAAAACACTCACACGATACACATATATTAATGCAAGCTTTTCAAGTAATCAGCACCAGATTTAATCACAAGACAGCTTCCAAGCACAATTTCTAATAGTCAGAGCTTCTTCTTGACTTTCTCATACCCCACAAAATGTCAACCCACAAATATTAGAGAACAGAAACTATTTTACTAAATTTTCATGCATACATTTATAGTTTTGGGTTCTTATTCCACAAGTGTTCCCAACACATGGAAATTTCAACCTTTGCAGTGCCAATCAACTAATTTCAATATCTTTGATTTTTTTTTTTTTTTTTTTCAGGGTTGTCAGATACAGAATATTACCTCAAGGGTACATGGAATCAGAAGATTACACTTGAATGAATTTACTAGAAACTAGTATAGCATGTGGACATTAAACCAGAAATGATATGGGCAAATGGTAACCAGTCAAACATGGCCAGATACAAAAGTTATGGCAGAACACTGATGGTTAGATGGGTGTAGTACTACAAAAGAATTCGCAACGACGTAATACCTAGATTGGATGAGTTTCCCCAAGAAGCCTAGGGGCGAAATGGACGGTTGGTCAAGTGAAAGGAAGATGTCATAATGCTCAAACTAGGAAAGTAAGAGCAATAAAGATGGTAAAAGGTACCTAGTCAACATATCACCTGCAAATCTATATATCTTGCAGGATAATGTTCTTCACGGAGCGTGTGGCATCATACAATAAGGCCCCGTTTGGTTTGATGTAAAACATTATCAATGAAAGTTTTAAAGGAAAACATACTTTCAAGGAAAAGTATAATTTGGTTCCATACAAGAAAATTCATGAAAAATCAAAACTAGGAATGGGAATGTGAGGATGGATGAGAGGGAAGTAAAAAGGAGGTACAAAGGAAGGAGGAAAATGTGGCTTTACCTTGTTTTGTAAAGGAAAATGTTTTCCATCATTAAGGATGCAATTTTCCACCATTGGGAAAATTGTTTTACACCCCTTCACAAACCAAGGAAAAAAGGAAATAAAAAAATGGGAAAAATCATTTTCCATGAAAATATTTTACATCAAACCAAACAGGGCTTAATTTGCAGCAATCATACAAAGGAGATAATATGTTCATATTGTAATAGATTAACCTAAGGAGGGGCAATATAGGTAGTCTAGTATTATTACTTTATTAGGTTAAAAGTCCATAATTTTAGTATAAATAGAGAGAAAGGAGAAAGGAAAAGGGAGGCAAAATTTGGGAGTGAATCCTTAAGAGAGAGAGTTGTGACCTTAAGTCACTATAGAGCTTAATACACTAAACCTATCTAGTGTAGTAGTGTGTAAACCGTTGTTTTGTTAATTAAAGCCTCAATCTTTCTTCTCTATTTTACTGTTCTATTGCTTTTCTCTGTTATCTGGATGTGCTTGGCCTGAATCTATCACACATTTGTTGGGTAGTTACTTCACTACCTGTTTACTGTAATGCTAGGTAAGGACTGTTAATGGGTGGTAGCCACTGCCACGCCATTGAGAGTGGAATAGAGAGCAATCATAAATAAATCACAAGTTACTCCAGGAAAAATTGAAACAGGTAGCAGGAGTACCTTTTCTGGTACATATGATCTAACTGCCCAGCATCAAACCTGCGTGCCTGAAGAGAGGTACAAAGTAGTGTTAATTTTTATATGTACCTTTTCTGGTACATGGTAATCTGCTACACCATGTACACATTATACAAGGACAGGCCACAGTAATTGTAGTCTACAATCGTATGTATTCATGTATCACATCTTTCAGATATGCTAACTGTACCAAAATAAAAAAAAAAAAAAGAAAAAAAAGGTGCCTTACAGCTACTCTATTAATTTGATATAGTCAAGACAGGAAATAGAATTGGAGTGGAGTTAAGCTTTGTTAAATTTTGTTGGCATTGCAGATACAAGTGATTTTTCATATGTAAAACTATATAGTTTTGCAAGTGATTGATTATATCTGGTCCAAAGAATATAACATACAGAAGGAAAGAAAAAAAAAAAAAAAGTTTCGCATCCAGGGGGGATCCAACATATCTCCAAAAAATGGAGTAGAGCATCTTAAACTAGCTTGACTGACGGAGAGGTTTAGCCTAAAGTAGCTTGACTGACGGAAGAGTCTAAAGACCTAAGCTAAAATTCTAAGAAAAAGGGATGAAAGTGAATCAGAACTTTTCATCCAGCTATAGCAAAAACTTTCTCTGCATAAGTGAATGCCAATGGTTTAAGCAAAAAATATAGTAAATTAATAACTAAACAGCAAGGTGAGCAACAAACAAGCATTTAACAAACTGAACATCAGTAGTTTGTAGGGTGAACTTGTGTATGAGTAACAATATAGCCATAAAATAACAGGGAGAGAAATCTTCATACCACAGCAAGAGCTAAATTTCCAGGGGAAATTGCCACCCCATAGCACGAGTCTGAAACAGAAGGATGCTGCCCAAAAAAGAATAAATGTTTTTAAAATCTCATTTAAGTTCAATACTGATGTCTATATATCAAGACACTGAAAATCCATACATCAGACGAGCTTCTGATTCCAAGATTGTTTGGTGGAACTGATACTTCGGACAGAGAGCCCTTATGATTTACCCATCCACGCATCGAATTATCCTACATTAACAACAACAAACAGTTTTCGGATTAAGTTCTCCTACCTTTTAGTAGCATCTTAGCATCGATGTGTTGTTTGGTCCAACAAGTTAAACAACATCCCTTATAAAGTTATAAGTAATAAATCCATGAAAGTTAAAACTTCACAAGAAGCATGAAATTTAATGAAATAATTTCATTGTATATTGTTTGGTTAAAACACTAAAAAAGGAACATGCAAAATGACAACCCCATGACAAAATAATGGGAAAAATTGGTACTTCACGTCCTCTAGAACGGACCTAGCACCCCCCCCCCCCCAAACTGCCACACACATACACAATAAATAAAGAAACTTGATATAACTTACCAGTGACCAGCCAACCAATACGGACCATGCAATCCCAACAAACATATTAAGACTAGGAGCAGACAGTTTTTTCAACTTTCCACAATTCACATAACCTCATATGCAATCACTCCACGACAAATTTCATCACAAGTACAGAACACCATATATGCTTCTTAACACGATTAGGATAACTTGATAAAATCAAGAAAAGAGAGTACAAAAAATTAAGCATTTCATTAAAAGAGAGTAACTTGATAAGGCTTCCTGAGTAGAAAAAATTAATCATGAATTCATAAGCATTTCATTAAACCATTACCTGGCTGCAACTATATAAACAGTGTCCATCAAAAGCCCAAGCTAAACCTGTGACCTGAAAGTTATAAAGCATGAGTAAAATTCTTTCATTTCTTAATGGCGAATTCAATCGAAGGAATAAACTTACAGCTTGGACATGAGCACCATATGATCCAACTTTAATTGTTCTCTTGGCCTTTGTATTACATGTCCATACTTCTAATGACCCCGATCCTTTTCCGACAGCTAACAGAATCTTCCTAGGAGATTGAACTGGAACATACAGAGAAATTACTGACACTAGTACATTATCACCAGAGGTAACCTATTAAAAAAGAAGAATCTAGTCAATGTAACGCTCAAGATACAACTACATTTGTGATCATCAAATGTGGAATTAGTGAAGTGTACCTCACTAATTAGAGAGAAGGGAGTCTGGCCAGATTCGGACAATTTCATGATATCGTAGACACGTGCACTCCAGATCCTTACACTGAAAACCCATTCAATTTGCTTATCACATGTACTCATATACAACTATGCAAGCAACGTAATCATGGTGCAAACAGAACCTACCTGCCATCACAACAACCAGAAGCCAATAGAACCTGTGAATTTGAATCAAAGACAAGAAAGCCCCAGCTCAAGGCAGTGACCCATGCATCATGAGCCTGAATGACTCCCATAAAATCCATGTTTATCGGATCATTACTATAACTATGGTCAACAGAGTAGAATGCTGATCTATGAATCCTCCAGATTGAAATACCTCCAGACTTAGTTCCAACAGCTAATAAACAGGAGCAATCATCTGTTGCAGACAAATGCAGCTGCGGAGACCATGCAACAACAAGCGACGCCAGCATTGAAGAGCGTGAAGCATATTGATGAGCAGTCAACCGATAATTAGAATGGTCATTTGAAGTCTTTTTAGAGGAAGCCATTCCATCTTTTGCTACAGAAACATTTTCAGAAGAGGTATTTATTTTCCCATAGCCACTTCCCTTTACCACCACCTGCCAATATATTCAAGTTCATCATTAACTGCAAAACAAACACCTAAAGATGGAAGCTAATATAAACATAAAGACTCCATGCTAATATGTAAAATCAAAGAAAATCTGAGACTGATAGAAGGAATAAAATACCTCTGATGAATCCTGCCCATGTAACTGGACAACTGTAACCTTCCATGATTTTTCTTCTGCAATCCACATGGGTGCTAACCTAACGTCACTAGGATTTAATGACACAGCCTCAGCATCTCCTGATCAAGGGAGGAAAAACTTCAAAAGTCATTTCTGAAAACATAAGAGCGGAGTTGGATTTATTCATAGTCTAATTTTTAAAAGATAAAGCGGTCCATTCCACCCTCCTCCACAGCATCTCCATAACACTATCTTACATACATATCTCATAGAATATATTAAATAACAAACTTGTCCAATCCACTATAATATTAACATCTCCTGAATATTTATATGAGCTGTAATTTCACCCCTCCTTCAGGATATAGCACTACTAAAATACATTGATTCACACATTCAGCATAACTATTCTTCCCCTTGAGTCTAGACAGCTTTCAATAGTCCATCATCTCATACAGTCACTGCTTAATACGGAGTAGTTAAACCTCATCTCTGAAGACTAAGATTTAGTCTTCTGAGCTTATTACAATAAACACTCTCACTAGTTATAGCAGAAGTAGATATATGACCAATACAACATAAAATGCCAGTAACTCATCAAAATTGACCTCAAGAGTACAAATCATGAACATACCACTAAATTTGACCAGTAAGCCTTTATTAGAGAAATCCACAAAAACTCCTCCAACCCACCTGCAATAAAAATAAACATAAGCAATTTGTTTCACTGACAAAAGTGAGTTGCTTTAGATGAGGTATATGTGACTCGGGACAACATTGAAAGCTCTTATCAATATTATAGTTTACACAGCTAAATTAAAAGACAAATACTGGATAAATGGCATATATATATGTTGAATAGCTTTATAGAGGAATTAAACTGAATTGTTCATGACTATTAAAGAAGTTTTTTAACATAGTGTGTATCATCCAGTAAATAATTTTGGAAGTCTTTATCATAGTTAGTTTCTGGTAGTAAACATTCTTCTTATACATGTAAAATTAAGTTGGAAGTAAATGCACATTACCTAGTTCCAATAATACTATTAATCGTGGTTTTTACCCACCAATCAATTTACATAAGAAAAAATACATAAGGCAACTAGGCGAATATAGCTTCACTAATAAGGTCATGGTCACTTACATCCAGTCAGTGTTTAGAAAGCTTCCGGAATATTTGAACACATAACAAGGGTTTTGAATCGCATTTTGTTTATTGTTGAACAAATAGAGCAATAAGCATGTGAATACATTACCAGAGACATAATTCTAGAAGACACCATCTAATATTACCTATCTCTACTCCAGGCTTCAACCAGTTGCCCAGCTTTTAAAATTTCACCTTGACTATGCTCTGCCAATAATATTTGTTCAGAAAGACGACCCGCATTAATCAAAGGACGGACTTCAGGGAAACCGCAGTTCCCATTAGTTGTAGGTACGCGCGGATTATTGGGTTGGTTGGTGGGAAGATTGCTTTCATTATCCATCCTGAGCCACTCTGGTTCCCCTAAGGTAAAGCAATACAGCATTAAGATTCTAGGAGAACATATAAAATTCATACAGCTTAAATAAATAAATAGAACTTTTAACTATTTAAGTACAGAATATACCACTTGTATAAGTACAGACATACCACTTATATTATTTTCATGAAACTGGACAAGGGCCATTGGACCTTCTAAACGCTGCAACGTGCCAACAACCCAGACATTCTGTTCACCATCCATTTTGAAGACCTATACATTCAATATCTGCATGTAAGCGGTTTCAATTGGTAAGAAGATAATATATGCAAGGATAATCACAAATGAAAATGCTGTGCACCTCCACCGAGGAATTCTCTTCCAAATCTGAACTTCGAAAAATGACCGACTCTGCCACAGCTTTCACTGCATGACTGTCACAAAGAGAGTCAGCACTTGTAACATCAATCATTCCTAGATGGTTGCAGTCCTTGCTGCAATAAAGGGTCCAATCAACAACGATCACAAAGACAAGGCACGTGTGGAAGACATTTGTCCCAAAAAAGTGACTTATTAAACAACTTCTTCACATTTTAACAGGTCATGCATGAAAGTAGTCTAGGAACAGAAATGAAGAGGAAAAGTAAAGCCAAGGTACCGTATTTAACAAAAACACAACACCAAACTAAGAGAATGAGGCACATACTCCCTTTTTCTTTTATGATGGCTTCTTAAACTAAAATATGTTTGATCAGCAGCAGTAGTATTTTCAACTCTTGTACGACCAGCTGAATCCTAGCCAGCATGATGAAAAAGTACACATTCAAAAGATTATAAATGAAATTGTTTTACAAAAAAAAAAAAAAAAAAAAAAAAAAAAAAAAAAAAAAAAACAGAAGGAAATCTGATGAAACAAAAGCAAAACTAACTCACATCAAACGCGGCCGATGAGGAAGCTTCTGGTTCTCCATAATTGATTTTAGCAAAATATGCATGCATCATGTCTGAGATGTCCATTACCTGGTAAACAATCTCATGAAACAACCTATTTTAAGAGTTCAGATTACAGAACAATAAGTATCCAAAGAAAGGACCTGGAAACCTCTTAGGGCTGTCACAGACTATCCATTTCCTCCAACTACATCTCATTTAGCAATGAGGATGAATTATGAATATGTTGATCACCTTATTGCAAGTTGCAAATAAAAGATTGACACTTGACAGGACTAAAATCATGTAAGAGTAAGACCCTAGTAGCCTGGACTATGATTTTCTTTTATTATAAGTTTTTTTTTAAAAAAAAAAAAAAAAAAACAAATGGATGGAAAATTTTTAATTTGATATAAGTTATCATTGTAATTTAGTATTAATGTAATGACCATTTCCCAAGAACCTTGGGCCATGCCTTCATATGTGCTTGGGAGTGACACATTGTGCACTCATGCTTCGTGCTGGTTTGGCCCAATGCCATGAATGGTAGAACTTCATGCTGTGGTAGACCTAGTTATTTTCCATGTCTTTCTATCTTTTTTTTAAAAAAAAAAATTTAATGAAATTCCCTCTTTTGCAACTATATTACTTAACAAGGACAGCCCTTTCAGATTGACTATTAGCATACCTCTATCCAATCAGCTTGGAATTCACAATATGGTTGGCGGTACACCTTCACAAGCCCTTCAGCAGAGCTAACAGCAAGCAAGCATCTGGAACGTGATAAAAACAATTGCCAACAAACACATATGATATCCAATAACCCAAGTTTAAAATTAGAAAAATAACAATAAAAAGCCATACATTTTTAACACTAAGGATACTGATACAAACAGAACCCATTACAAGAGTACAAGACACTTAAAATGAAATGCTTTCATACCCATTGTGACGAGTGAATCCAACAGGTGACCATGAAAGTGATCGAACACAAGGCTGACGATCTCGTGATAAACAAGTGGGTAATAAGCAACCAGAGAGCAAATCTGCAAAAATTTTATCACAATTTTTGTAGCATGATACCGATTGATAAAGGCATTGCATTGATTTCCAAAATCACAATCCCACAAAATACACAAGCTATCAGACACTCCGTTTTTCTTAAATGCATCACTTCAATTTGTACACTATTCATATACTAACTTTGAATTAATTATTTTACTTAAATCTTCTTCTGATTGAACGCCTTAATCCCATAAGTGGGGTCGGCTACATAAACCAACATGAACCCACTCATAATCTTACATAAATCAAAATTTTAACTTTCAATTATAACATGATCTCAAAGTACTAGAAAAACATAAGCTATATAAATAATGTAATTCAACCTCAGCTAACGACTTGGGCTATAGTCCAAAGCAGAACAAAAAATTTCCGAGCCCAAGATGATTATATAGCATGAAATTAAACAATTATCAATTGAATTGAGTGTAATTGAAAAAGTGATTACCTGCTTTATCAATAACACCAATTGGAAAAGGTTTACCAGGAGTAAGAGTGATCACACCTCGAGGACTTTGAGGATGTTTCGGATTCTAAAAAAATAATTCAACCAAATTCCGTCAAATTCAATTTTTTTTTTTTTAAGAATTTCAACAAATATAGAAATTTGAGTAAAAAATTTACCAGAATAGTGACAATGTCGCCGGTAGCGACGGCGATTAAGTTATCGTCGGACCAAACGACGGCGTTTGGAAACGACGGCGGGTTAATAAGGGAGGCGACTTGAAAAGGAGTCGCCGGCGACATTTGAATATTTCCGGCGAGGAGAAAATTGGAGGGATCAAAATCCGGCAAAGAAATTAGAGTGGGAGAGTTTGGTTAAGAGTGAAGTGAAACCCTAGTTCGAAACCTGTGGGAGGCAATTTTCTGTCAGAGAGTTTAAGATGGATGTTCACTTTTTGTTTGACCTACTGCTATGAATATTAATATTTTTTTAATTTATTTTTAATTTAGCCTTTAAAAAAAAAAAAACAAACTCATTAAGCGGTTTATTATGAGCTTTTTTTTTTTTTTTTTTTTTTTTTTTTTTTTTTTTTTTTTAATGAGCTTGTTGGAGACTCTTTCACAAATAAAAAAAATAAAAATAAAAATAATAAAAAAAAGAAGAAAAACTTGTTTAAGACCGTTTTTCGTTTTAAATTTTCTATGTTTTAAAAAACAAAAAACAGAAATAGGCCACATGAAAACATTGTTTTTCAAAAAAAGGCGTACAAAGTATAAATATAAATTGATGCGTGATTTTGTTATATTTTTCTAAAATTATATGAAATGCTTCATATATATATATATATATCGTGGCATAATAGGTGGTCCAACTTTTAAATTACTTGTGTACGAGTAGTTTGTATTTTAAAACATTTTCATTTGTACTTGAGATATGAATTACTACATAGAGTATTAGTTTGATTTAACTTATAATTGTTGTATGTGTTTCCATATGAATAAAGTAAGCTTTGAACATTTTCAAATTTAAGATTTTATTCACACATACATTACATGCGTATAAATATAGTAAAAAAAATTAATAAGGTTTGGTCTAGACCGTCTAGTAGTAAAAAAAATTGTGTGAGTTTGCATTTCACAACCAATAAAGCATGAGATCAACTTCATTAGTGACTCATATGGATTAAAATTATTCTACCTACTCCCCCATTCTTAGAGGGGCTGGCCCACTAACTCATACGAGGTTGACCTATGTGAGGTTTCGATTCAATAGAGCTTTTCTCCTTACTAACTTAAAAATTTAGTATGAGGACAAAATTACCGTCATACTATTACACTCCTTTAGGAGTAATAGATTTATTTAAGTTAAGGTTATTAAATTCTTTATTTAAGTTTGTGTTTGTAAGTATTTATTTTTTTCAAGTAAGAAAAGAAACCTAGACACTAACCGATCAGAACCTTTCGTAGATTAATGCGGTTTAGATTAAAAGGTCAAGACTTTTTTCTTTTAACGGTAAGAAGAAGACGTTCTATCAAACTAGTGCCGATGGTATCATTAAGGCATCAAAGGTAACACTTACGGTCCATGAGGAGCAATAGCGAAGTCTGAGCCCTCATATTTGATACGGACTACCAAGTTAATCGCAACTCGCAAGCAAGGTCAAAAGATTCAAGAATCCGACACTACTAAACTGCTGAGTTTCTCTCCTATGTCAACTATCCTCTGCAAAATTCGCTATTACTTCTGCTGCTGAAATCAGTCAACCTTTGACTCCGACGCTCAAACTTAGGGTTTTGTCTTCCCTTATTCAACCTCCGCTTCCCCCTCTTCTGGTATTTCCTTCAATTTCGTACCCTTTATTTTCTCAATTTCGTTTTGTTTAGAATTTATTGGGTATATTTTGCTTCAGATTTAGCTCTCTAGTCGGGTACAACTTGCAAGATTGTGACTTTTTTAGTTTATTCTGCTTCTGATAATCTGATGTACTATATTTGCTTTCTGGGTATTTAATTATATTGGATTTTGGATATGTAAATTCAGCATTAGGGTTTTAGTTTGAGAAATTGATTTGGGGGAGGGGTGGAGTTCAAGCTGCCCTAAACCACCCCAGGTGTGCCAGAAACCCGGTCCGTTCTCGAATTGCCGCCTTTTTGGGTTGCGGGGCGCCACTCCGGCATTGTTGGGGGAGAAGTTGTGGAGGAAAGAGTTGTTAGGGCTAAGCCTACTATGAGAATCAAGAGGCTATTGTTTGAATTTTTATTAGCAATGATGAGCTTAGATACCCTTCTGCATTTCCAGTTATATTGATTTTGCTTTGATTGATTTGCTTTCATATTTCAATGGCTCAGGATTAGGTGTAATGCACTTATATCATTCCAATTACTTATAATTAAGGGTTTATTTTGCTTTGATTTGACATTGTGCGTGTTATTCTCATTCTCTTGTCGTCGCAATAGTGAAGGTATTGTAGGAGACTGATTGTAGTCCAATAGTAGTTTAGAAAGGTGACACTTGTGTGGCATTGCAAAATAGTATACACGACTATGTGTTTAATTTATGAATAAAGTGCTTTATGAATGGCATGGAGTGCCATTCGAAGAGTAACCAGTCCATGTAGTTGCTTCTTACCAATGTTCCATGTTTTACTTCTTAGGCCTCTCCATTTGCACTTTGCACTGACTTTCATGTCTCTTGTGACCCAGCAGATTTTTTTTTTTTTTCTTAGGGACCCTTTGCTACATTGGGTGTTTCTCTCCTTGTCATGAGCTGTTTTTCTATGTAGTCGCATTTTTAAGAGTTTTTTATAAAAAAATAAAATAAAATAAAATAATCTCCATTTATCTTCCTTCAAAATCACACAAACTTTTAATTAAGGGGCGTATGGGTGTTCAGGTGTGGATACAGGAAAGAGTATGCTTAAATAGATCACTCAGTTTCATGACATTCATTTTGATGTTAATGTGACAATTCTTATTAGTTTCTTTTACACCCTCCCCCCCTTACCGCCCCCGCGCTTATTTTAGGGATATACTACTGGAGGATAGGTCTTGAGCCGTATATTACTAATTAAATTCAAAGGTACTGGTAATTGGTTGCACAATACTTATTGATTCCATGCTTTTTGATGAATTTTAGAATCTTATGTAAAGATAACAAAGTATTTTGGTACCTTTAGTTGGTTAACAGACCCCTTTTCAACCAACATCCTTTTTTTTTGGCTTCAATTGTTTGATAGTGTCGCTTTAACTTGCGTCTTCATCTGCTTTTGACTTATGTCTGCTTTTTACAAAAGGTGATAAGATGTTATTGTTAGGAAGTATGCAGTAGATCTTAGTCATTGCAAAACCTGTCCCATGCTCCTGTAAATCTGACACTCTTCTTTCATTTTTACATGTGAAGCTTCAGAATTAAAGATTTGTAATGCTCTTGCATCATGTTTTATTCTGGAGCCCAGACCTTATTTTAGTTAACAACTACTTTTGAAGACTCATTCTGTTGTTTATTTCCTGGGGTTTTTCATGATATGGCTGGAAAAAAGAATCTCAGTAAGGCAAATGCTTAGAAATGTGCTAAGCTTTCCATCTCATGACTTATATGCTTTCTTTATGGTAGATGACCAGCGCATGGACAAATATGAGCTTTGGAATTCATAGGGATGTAGAGGGGGAGTGGGAGAACTGGGTGGAGTAATGGATTTTTTTATAAAATAAGGGAGACCTTTTCTTTGGAGAACTATGCATCTGCAAAAACTTGAGATAGCATTGGCGATCAAATAAATATCAAATATATATTAGCTTTGGAGCCTCTTGGAGCATATGAGCAATGGAGCTTATGGAGCATCGCTCACCTCAAGGATTGCTCTCTTGGTTTGCTTCATGGTTTTAGCCTTGACTTGCTTCAGCTATTGTGAAATTAATTGCATGAAAATGAAATCAAGGGCTTCTGAGATTAACCGTGTTTTGTGAATCTTACACTTAACTTTTTTTGACTCACATATCCTCATTTGTGTTTGCAGGGAATTTGTGAGTGGAGTGACGAAGCAATAAAAATGAGTAGCCGTTTCTCTCGCACCATCTATGTTGGTAACTTACCTTCCGATATCAAAGAACATGAGATTGAAGATCTGTTCTGCAAGGTTTGGTTTTGAACTTCTTTTCCTGTGTCCCCTATGTGGAGCTGAACAATTTATTTCCATTTGCCCCATGCATCATATCCCTATGTTCTCTATGCTCAGTGCAAGGTCATGTGTAATTTATAAGTTTATAACCTATAGCTAGCCTTGCTTAGTCATACATGTATGAAGGTTTTTTTTTTTTTTTTTGGCCTTTTTATAGTCCTTTGCTGCTGATTGGGTCAAGCTTTGAAGTTTGCAGAGTAGATTTCTGCTGACTGTTTTTGTTGATCATGTTGCTTTATCCGTTTCATCAAATTCTGCAGTTTCTATTCTAACAAATTTGCACAGTGTCCTCATCCTGTACATGCATGTTGACTTCAGTCAAGGGCAGTGGTCTATGTCAGTCAGTGAAGTGCAACAAATAGATATCTGCTTGCATCACAGTTGTTTGTTTTCTTTGGTGCAGTATGGTCGTATTTTGGATGTTGAATTAAAAGTTCCACCTCGACCTCCTTGTTTCTGCTTTGTGGAGGTGATCCCTTTGATCCTTTAATAAAAAAAAAAAAATTTCCAACTGGTTGCATTAATATTGGTCTTTGTAACCTTGAGCCCTATGCTTTGAATTGATAGTTTGAGAGTTCCCGAGATGCTGATGATGCGATTAGGGGACGTGATGGCTACAACTTCGACGGCTGTCGCCTAAGGGTAATAATATGATCGCCTACTTTCATGTTTCAAGTTACACATTCAATTTCTTACATGGCTGGACATATATAGGTTGAACTCGCACATGGTGGGCGAGGATCAGGATCATCCTCTGCTAGTGAACGCCGTGCTGGAGGTCGCTATGGTGCATCGCGTCATACTGAGTATCGAGGTCTGTTTATACCATATATTTTTCATGATTACCCTGAGGTTAAGTGTATACATAATACTCATATAAATTCTGTCCTTTTGCAAAAAATATGATATCAAAATGACTTGTGATGAAAGATGGGTAATGCCTTTGCCAATAAAGAATTCCAAAAGAAACAAACAAAAAAAAAAAAAAAAGCCCCCAAAAGCTACTCTCATCTTTACTCACTTTCTCTCCTCCCCTTCCATCCGTTTTCTCTCCTCTTCCCTTTTTTACGTGTCTTCTTCGTTCCCTTGCTTTTAGCAAAGAATATGCCTTCTTCAACTCTCTCAAGCCTTTAGATATCCTGGAAAATTTTACTCTTTAATTTCTTAAACCTAGCAATTTAGGTTTTTAATGTCTGATAAAGATTCTGCTTTACATAATGTAACTTTTTTACATCAGTTCCCTTTTAATTCTGGACTCCTTGGTAAATAATGGATGTTAAGATGTCAAGTATTTTTTTATCTATTTGAAAGTGTTAATTTGGACGCAATTTTATAAAGTGTCTTAATTCTTCATATCTGCTACTTGATATGTGTGTGTAGGTGAGTCAAAATTTGTGGGATTGTTTTGGGGAAACTGCTGCTGGTGATTTATTTGGTGTGAGAGAGCTAGGGAGTGAGGAAGGCAGAGTGGAGGAAGAGGAGAGAGAGAGCTGGGAAAAGGAGAGGAGAGAAAGTGGGGTTTTTTTTTTTTTTTTCTCTTTGAATTTTAATTCTAAAATATATCACCATTCCATCATCATTAAGGTCAATTTGATAAATATATTGGCCTCAGGGTCATGCCAGGATTCATAAACATAACAGGGTCAATTTAAGTATTACGCTTTATCTCAGAATTACCTTGGGAAATCTTGTTTGTAAAGTCTTCACTTTTGAATAAAAGTAATTGAAAATCTGTACTTGACATGCAGTCATTGTCCGTGGGCTTCCATCATCTGCATCATGGCAGGATTTAAAGGTTTTTTTCTGACTTTGTCATACTGATAAGCTATGTCAAACTTCTCACAAGCTAAGTTTCCATCTTAACATATGGTTCAATCATAGGATCACATGCGAAAAGCTGGTGATGTTTGCTTTGCTGAAGTTTCACGTGACAGTGAAGGTATTTCCTGAATTATTGCTGCTGTTTATGCTAAGAAAAGGACAGAGTGATACATCATGTATGATATCCTTGTTTGTGGATCTTAGGCACCGAGGTTTAAAAGGAAATGCTACTTTGCATTCTTTGTTCTGCAGATCCTTTGTAACACATTAATTTTAATAGCAGATAATTGATTTATACTTTGTTTCTTAATGTGATGATATGATACCCTTTCTATTAGTGAGGACTGTAAATTGACTTGGTGTTAAAAGAATGGAATATTTCTGTGCATAGAGCTGTATGCACATGAGAGTGTATTAAGATCTCCGTTCGAACCCTCTGAGGTCTTTTATTTTGCTGAAGCAGAAATCTAATTGAGTTGAAATGCTTTGCCAGTCATTGAATCTAGGAAATTTCTGATGTCATAGGATATTTTAATGAAGGAAATTGATGAATCTGGCTTTTCGAATCTGTCTAGATTATGCGTGTGCTACTATTGGATTGTTACTTGTTTATTTCTTTTAAGCTATGCTTCCTCCTGTCTCCTCAAATGTTAGTTTTTTACAGGAACCTTTGGCTTGGTTGACTATACCAATTCTGAAGACATGAAATATGCTGTAAGTTTTATAGTGGATTGATTGGATCCTGGGTCTAGAAATCTTTCATATACTGCTTTTCCATACGTAGCTTTGACGCTGTTAATGATGGCTTTTTTATTAGATCCGGAAATTGGATGACACTGAATTCAAAAACCCTTGGGCAAAATCTTATATCCGGGTGAGTGACTTTCACCTAGATGATTTATGTGTCTGAGGACAACTTTTGATCTCTTGTTTTCCTTACCTATCTATTTCTGCATCTTGCTGTTTTCTGTATTTGTCCAATTATGTACTCTACTTGTATGTCGACAACAGCCTTCTTAATAACTGAGGCACTGAGGCTCCTCTATTAAAATAGTATGGCCGTCTTTCCTGTTTTTTCTGTAAAACTATCACTTGTGCTTTGGATATAATACTCAAGGATCTAGATTGTTTCACACTTAAGTTTCCTATAGCCTGTAAAGTCTAGTAATATTTTTTTGTCAATAATAGCAATGTTCCATGGGAGGGATGTAAGTTTTTTTTTTTTTTTTAAATTTTTTTTTATTTACTCTTGGTATTAAGACATGGCTGTGTGTCATTGCAGGTGAAGAGGTATGACAGAAGCCCAAGTAGGAGCCGCAGCAGGAGTAGAAGCCCGAAAAAGAATAGAAGGTAGCATTTTCTTTGAATTTAAAAAAATTTCAACTCTTTCTTGGGTTTTTGTTATGTATTCAAGGCTATATAGGCTTTGTAATTTTATGCAAAAAGTGGTATTAAGATGAGAATATATGGCAATACTATGTGCTGTTTGATGTTGCAAATTACGAAGTATATTATTTTATTTGTTTTTTGACAAAAAAAAGTATGAAGTATAGTATTACAATTAGTATTGTTAACTTTATCTACCTCCCACTTCTTATTCATAGCCCTGACGGGATGTATGACATTTTCCTTCTTTCCCTGGGACTTGGGTTGCCTGTGGTTGTTTATTTTGCTTTTGAATTTCTCTGCAGCAAATCACTGGAAAGGTCAGTGTCAAGATCACCATCTAGATCAAGGTCTGCATCTCCTGTGAAATCAACCAGGTAATACAAAGTACGCTTGATTATGCAAGGATTTGACTCACCGTTTTCCTAAATCTTGTTAAGCATCATTTCCCAAATTTTCACCAACATGCAGGCCAAAGTCTAGATCCAAATCAAGATCCCCCTCCAAGTCACGGTCAAGGTCCATTTCACCCCAGTAGTACTAGGTATGCCATGGATTTAGAAAATTCCTAATGAGTTCAGCAAAATGTGAATTGATCCATGTTCGTTGATATTTGAGGTTTTATATGACCTCACTTAACCCGATTTGATGTAGTTTCTCTTTTTAATTCTTGTCTTACAGTCAAGCACTTGGGTCAGACCAGTTTCTCTGCCCTGCGAGCAGCAATTTAACGAGTACGCCTCTAATGTGTCTCCAGGCAAATACTTAGTATTGCATGAACTTTTCACTAGTATAAAAAATGTTCCCCTTATGGCTATTAAAACTCTGTAAAATTAGACATGTGAGGCAATTTTAGAGACATTAATTGTGCTTTCAGTAGCTCTTTAGTCTGAAGATTATGCTAAGTCCATTTTAAGAACATTGTTGCTTAGTGTGTTTTGCTTCTAGTTTTTAATCTGGTTTGCTGGATTTATAAAGATTTTATTATTGGGAGACTAGTAAAGTTTATCAACAATTCTATGTCCTCGTGAGAAATGTTGCAATTATGACAAGGGGAGCATGCGAGTGTGTAAACTGTTTCTCTCTATTATAAGTTATAACTACTGTTCCCTTTGTTTCCTTTTGATAAACTGTTTTAATTATGTATGTTTTCCAATGCTCATCTCTATTACAGTATATCTTTAGTTATGAGACGAATTAAACAAGATCTAAAGTTGCAAAATCCTAAACAAGAACAAGGGTAGATTTCATCGAGTATGGCAATACTGACTAATCTGACTATTACATAATTTTCAAGCTGATAGAGGTTCCTTGCAATTATTCATAAATAGTTGGTCAATCTAGATTAAAGCATTTTGAACAATCAACAAAGTAGAATGGCATAGGTTTATCGAACTCCCATCTCCGAAATTGATGCATTGTTCAAGGAACCCTGCTCTAGATCATATTGGGGATGCTCTGCCAGTGATAAACCCTTGCCTATGAAAAATGCCGGTTTGTTTGGTTTAGGGAGTTGATAAGCCTCATTGGCGATCATAGTTACAACAGTTGACATGGTGGGTCTGTCAGCAGGGTTCTCTTGCACGCATAAGAGACCAACATTAATGCATTTCATGGCTTCTTCGTGGTTGTGATTGTCCAAAATTGAGGTTTGGTCAATCAGCTCTGAACCTCTATTATCTGTCCACAGCTCCCATGCCTGAAGAACACAAATAAAAATACGTAAGTAAATCTGTTGAGTCTGTATAATAGCTTGAGTTTCACATGATTAGTCAGGAACTTACATAACCAATAAGGTTGAGTGGGCGGTCTGAGCAGTAAGAGTCATTGTTCTTCTTGCTGCTGATTATCTCTAACACTAATATCCCAAAGCTAAAAACATCAGACTTGACTGAAACATATCCCTCCATTGCATATTCTGGTGACATATAACCACTGCATAAAGAGAGGAAACTAAGTAGCGTTTATGGTCCTAAAAGAGTTGAGAATTCATGCATTGGTGTGTTCATTTTACTTACAGTGTCCCAACTAATCTGCTGGTATTTGCTCCTGATTCATTCTGCTGAAAGAGTCTAGCCATACCGAAATCTGAGATTTTTGGATTCATCTCCTGATCAAGTAATATGTTTCCTGTTTTTAAGTCTCGATGAATTATCTTTAATCGTGAATATTTGTGAAGGTAGAGGAGTCCTTGAGCTACCCCCTCGATTATGTTGAAACGCATCTTCCAGTCAAGAAGCATTTTTCTGTCTGAATCTGTCATGAACCAAGATACTAATGTGATAAATCAATTACAAAGTACTGGAAATGTGTAGTTATTATTGTTTAATTCACTAACCATATAGGAAATAATCCAAGCTCTTGTTCTCCATGTATTCATATACCAATATCTTCTCTCCTTGCTGAATGCAGCATCCTATGAGCTTAACAAGATTGTTATGTTGTAATTTGGCAACAAGCTTAACCTCATTCATGAACTCCAATCTGCCCTGCTTTGAAGTTGTTGACAGTCTCTTTATCGCTATCTCTTGATTATCTGCTAATGTACCCTGATATATTAAGTGCAATTGTTTAACTGCTTCAACTTGAAAAGAAAAATATAAACGGAGCATTCAGAATTTTTAAGTACCTTGTATACTACCCCATATCCTCCTTGTCCAAGCCTATTTGAAGGTGAAAAGTTATCAGTTGCTTGTACTATGTTTTCGAAGCTGAACACGTGTATTCCATGGTTCTTGCCAATGGTGAGCTTTCTTTTCCTTCGAAATCTTTTGGAGTGTCCAACACTGGAACCTATCTCTGTAAGTGACATCTTCTCCTCTATTTGACTTGCTCCTGTGTAGCATGGAAATAAAACAAAGCTGCATCAGTAGAGCACATAGTTCTTTAAGATTTTAGTGAGTTGTTTGCAATTCAGAATCTACCAGCTGTTTCGAGACTTCTGTGAAGGCGATCATATAAATGTTGAAGATAAGCTGTGAGGTTTCGTCGTACAACATAACCTATCAGGAGAAAACATCGTGCTATACTGAGCAGTGCCCTTTTCTTGCGATAGCCTATCCATGATACTGCCAGGAGCAGCAGAATGGTAGATGTTGCTATTATAAGCCACAACCACCAAAGTGACCTCTTTTCTTCTGTAACAAAACCGAATCTAATTAAGCTACACTTTTGTAGCATCTGAGAGACATGTACAATTGAAGAGACTAGAAAAATATTGCAGTAGAATTTCATCTCCTCCCTACTTTCTAAATGCTGAAAGTTAAAAAGTGGTTGAGAAAATGTTAGTTTTACCTCTGTAATGTTCTCTTTGAATGTAAAACTCCCTGCGAGAAGAGTATGCCTGTCCATTCTCTAGTAACTGAGTAATGTTAGTCCAGAGCTCACATCCAGTTCGATTGGGGTAGATAAAAGCGTAAGCAACACAGGAACAGCTGCTCAAGCACTTAGCTTCACAATCAGCCACACCCAAAATTTGGTTTCTATTATCGTACATGATACCTTCAGATAGCATATATCCCCGGGTACTGTCAAACCAGCTTTCATTCCGGCATTCTGGAAGCTGCTGCTTTACGCATCCAGGAGGGGAATTGTACTTTCTGGCCTTTCTGCAGTCAACAACATTGGTCAGAGAATTTTGTGTATTTGATTGTGATCTTGAGTACTGGCTGTACTCCAATCTGTCTGATGCCGATCTTGAGTACTGGCTGTACTCCAATCTGTCTGATGCCGAGGTGTCATACTGAAGTATTGCACCTTTCCAATCAATATGGTACATTGGGAAATCGATTTCCCAGGCGTTGTCTGCAGATAAGGTGAAGTATAATTCTTCATCATTTGAGACAAAATCGAACCTAAAAAGGTAGTCTTGGAGATTTGGAAATTTCCCATTGTTCCAAATGCCACTCCTCCATTGAATATCCTCTCTTATCCACATGATCAGCTGGCTGGTTCCGTTGGGGTCTATACCGAGTGTGAAAGGCCCTGCTGCAGGAAATTCATCACTTACCCATGAGGTCAATGACCAATTTTTCCCAGTTTTGAAGTTATATCCCAGTTTCATACCAAGAAGAAGTGTGTCAGCTGGATAATCAAAGCTCTGCCAGAGTTTTTTTTCTCTTACCGTGCCATCTGAATTAAGCTCTTGTAACACAAAGTTGCCGGTATCTGTAAGCACTGCCACTCTTCTGGAAGCTCCTTGATTGGCCTTCAACAACATGTGTGTCAAACCTCTGTCTAATATCTTGAAGTCACCGTTGCTGTTGAT
The DNA here is from genome assembly GCF_948465745.1 of Chenopodium album. Taxonomy (NCBI): domain Eukaryota; kingdom Viridiplantae; phylum Streptophyta; class Magnoliopsida; order Caryophyllales; family Amaranthaceae; genus Chenopodium; species Chenopodium album. The sequence continues at coordinate 34,529,167 of NC_137856.1, read as the reverse complement.
TGCAAGTGCTCCAAAATTCCTAGAAATGGGATTGTTTCGGTTTGCAATCCATACTGGCCTCTTATCTTTATAATAAGTGTACCAGATGCCGATGTAGCAGTTTTGTGTATTTTCTGGATTAAAGTATCCGATTACCCTCTCTTCTCTTGGGTTGAAGAATCCTAATGTGAATACTTTGCCTGCCGAAACCAAGTACTCACCATCCTTGAGCTGCTGCCCTTGTTTCAGAGTGTCTGTTTCTGAATAAGAAGAGATTATGCAGCAACAGAAGCAAAAATATAGGAAGATGCTTTCTTTTCTCAGAGCCATTGGTTGTGGAATCTACCCAAAACTATGCTTCTTGACACATTCACTGATTAAGTGGACTGTGGGAACTTTTGACCTGTGAGGCTAAGTGGTAGCCTAACAAGTCTTTAACAATTGTTACAATAACCTCAGTTATAGTATGCTGAATTAAAGTCCTAGAGGCCGTACATAGAAACAATTGTTTTATGCCTAGTTGCTATGAAAACAAAACATCTTTATAAAATTATTGATGAGTAGGTCAATGATGAAACAATTCAGAATAGTTCTAAAGGCGGTAGGTTAAAGTCATCATCCATAGTCTATACCTACTAAATACTAATTAATCGCCGTAATAATAAACTAGGGAGTATAGTTAGACTGAAATTTGTTTCTCAGAAGTCAGATACTCCTCTAATTGGAAATAATAGCCATATACACAGTTGAAATTAAGTACTCACCATGCTTCACCTGTAGCCTGTTTCTGAATCGGAAGAGATGATGCAGCAAACAGAAGCTGATTTACCAGAAAGTGTTTATTGGAGGTAGAATGGTATCTGTCTAATAAGTTATGCAGGTTGAAATTATATGTACAAGCTCTAGATATTGTAGACTTGATTATTGGACAAGAGAAAAGTCATGGTTTGAAATGGTCAACTTTGTTGAGCAGCTAATACCCATTTTGTCTAATTAATCTAACAGTAGACTGCCAGTATTGAGCAGTTAACAGATTCGAGTACCTATTAAAGGATGTCGTGTTTCTACCAGATCAAAAATCCAGTGAATATTTAAACATATTATTGGTCAGGACTATGATGATGCAGTTAATAAGCATAGTCCATATAAAGTGTTCTAATTTCACTAGGCGAAAATACTAGTTAGCCACCGGTTCAAAACCCCCCTATGCCACCGGTTTTGAACCGGTGGTCAGTTGGGGGGTGGCAAATCCTTGAACAAAAGGCCACCGGTTCAAAACCGGTGGCAAAATAAATAATTGCCACCGGTTAACCGGTGGCAATTATATTTGGCGGTTTTTATTTTTAGGAGGATGGCAGACATTTTCCACCGGTTAACCGGTGGCAATTATAGGAATATATATTTTTTTTTTTTTTTTTTGGTCTTTTTCACTTTAAATATAATGGACCAATTAACTCAAAAAAAAAAATAATAACATCAAATTTAAATATAATTGACCAATTTCATTCATTATATTCGAAAAAATTACAACATATAATCAAAAAAAAATTACAACATCAAAATGACAAATTACAACGTATAAATCAAAAAAAAAATTACAATATAATACAAAAAAATAAATTACAACATTAAAATGAAAAACCCCAATACAACATCTTGATTCTTCAACTTATATTCGATCATCTTCATTCTTCGAGTTATTAAGATCTAAATCAATTAACCTGCATCAATTAAAACAAAAAAAATTACTTGACAAAAAAAAAAAAAAAAACCAGAAAAATTAATTAAACCCAGAAATTCGTTTAATTAACAAATCAAAACCCAAAAAACCCAGAATCCTTTGAAGATCATCAAAACAAGAAAAAATTACTTGACAAAAAAAAATTACTCGACAAAAAAAAAAAAAAAAAAAAAAAAAAAAAAAAAAATTAATTAACCCAGAAAATTCGTTTAATTAACAAAACAAAACCCAAAAAACCCAGAATCCTTCAAAGATCATCAAAACAAGAAAAAAATTACTTGACAAAAAAAAAATTACTCGACAAAAAAATAAAAAAATAAAAAAAAAACAAGAATAATTAATTAACCCAGAAAATTCGTTTAATTAACAAAACAAAACCCAAAAAACCCCTAACCCAAAACATTCGAAGATCATCAAACCCAGAAAATCAAGGTGACCCAGCAAACCCAGAAAATGAATTATACATGCAACATCAATTAAGCCCAAAACTTTCGAAATCAACTAAATCCATAAATTTCGAAAAATCAATTAAGCACAAAAAATCACAAAATCAATTAACACAAACCTCGTGGCTCGTGCCGCTGCATGTCTTCGTGGTGGTCTTCGTGGTGGTCTTGGTGATGATGGAAATGAAAGAGAAGAGAAAAGGGAGAAGGAGATCAAAGAGGGAGAAGAGAAGAGATCGAAGAGGGAGAAGAGAGACGAAGGAGATCGAAGAGGGAGAAGGAGACGAAGGAGATCGAAGGGATTGGAGAAGAGAAGAGGGAGAAGGAGATCGAAGGGATCGGAGAAGAGAAGAGGGAGAAGGAGATCGAAGGGAGAAGGAGAAGAGAAGAGAAGGGTTTGGAGAAGGAGATCAGATGAATTGAAAGAGAAGAAGAGAGGGGAGAGCAGGAGAGAGAAAGAACGGCTGAGGGAGTGGGGAAATGAGGAAGCTAGGGTTTGGAGAATATAAAGGGGGCATTTTTTTTTTTTTTTTTTAAAATTGATTATTGCCACGGGTTCAAACCGGTGGGAATTACCATTTATGCCACCGGTTCGGTTTGAACCGGTGGCAATGTGAATTAGCCTATCCCGCCCATTTTTTAAGCCACCGGTTTTCAAAAACCGGTGGCCATTGACCGGTGTTTTTTTGAATTTTTCTACTAGTGTTTCTAGCAATTAAAGGTTTTGAGGGCTTAAAATACTGTTTGATCAAAACAGTTGGAAATTTGCATTTGCCTGTTCTAGCCGAAAGTAAAGTTTTGTTGTACTGAAAATGGTATGAACACACTAAAAGCATAGTATTCAAATTTATATTATTGCACTCATGATACATTTATAATCAACCAAGCATGAATGTCATACAATTCAAAGAAGTCTATACGGAAGGCAACATTGCCTGAGTTATTGAATTCTGAGACAAAATATAGTAAAAAATATCAGCCAAATGAGTATTCCACAAAAGTGCTGATCATTCTTTGATGTGATCCACCATCTATGAATGAATCAAGGATTTGCAATGTTCTCCACAGCAAAAGGAGCAATCTCGTTTCCTTCGAATCCTGGTCTACTGCCAGCAACCCCTAGGCTCAGCAACAGGTTCTCCCATTTCTTTGCAGGCTCCTGCTCAAGAACCAAAAATTAATTAGCACCATGACAAATGATATTAACTTGACTAAAAGAGTACTATGTCACTTAAATGGTATCTCATCATACAGCCTACCTTCCATGAGAAATCTTGTGCCATACAGTTTTGGATCATATCTCTTGAGGCTGGAGTTCCATACGTCTCTATAGCCCTCTTCACTGTTGTTACAACAGCCTGTAAATCAGTTGGATCCACCGCGTCACACTGATATACCATTATGAACCAAAATGTCAGTTCTTCAGAGTACAACAATGATCATTAGACTAATTAGTATGCATAATGAAATGTTATGATTGTTTTGGTTCAGGTGATTGTTACATTTGCACTGAAACGGCCCATGTGGAATCCGGTGTAACCTTCTTGTACAGTATCGACAAGTCCACCAGTTGAGGCCACCAGTGGCACCTGATCAATGAAATATCAGAATAGGTCATCATGTTCATTGATGTAAAAAGCATCAAGAATAGGATTATTCATTGCATAAAGCTGTTACAAACCGTTCCATAACGCATTGCATGGAGCTGGATAAGCCCACAGGGCTCAAATCTGCTAGGTATCAGCATGTAATCTGCACCAGCTACAATCATATGAGCTAAGGCGACATTGAATTTGGTCACCCCTCTCGCCTTTTGAGGGTAGAGAGCTTCCAACTTTTGAATCTGCTTCTCCATTTCCTTCTTTCCTGTCCCCTACTCCCCAAACAACAAACCATGAAAAAAAAAATCAGAAAATTGGTTTTAGATGAACAGAAACAGGCATGTTTGAGGTAAGGATTGTTCTTACAAGAACAATAATCTGCACATTTTGCCCAATGAATTGAGGAATTGCTTCTGCAAGAATGTCAGAACCTTTCTGCTCTTCAAGTCGGCCTATAAAACCAATCAAAGGGATATTCCTGTCCACGGGTAGACCAACTTCTGCTTGCAGAGCTTCCTTTATAAGAGGCTTTGCATAAGCAACCTGAAAGAAGCGAAAACTATACACATTAGAAGATTTCATGAAGGTTTACAAAAGCAAAAATCCTGTTAAAAATGTTACTTACAGTTGATCTGTCATAATTAGATCCAATGTACTTATCAGTAGTAGGATTCCATTCCAGCACATCCATGCCGTTCACTATGCCAGTGATTCCAGTCCTCTGAACTACATCATTAAGCTCCACACCTCTCTCAACACTCGATACAACCTCTTGTGCATAGAAAGGGCTCACAGTTACCACGCGGTCTGATTCTAAAATACCTGCCTTCATCCAGTTAATTTTCCTTCCCTTTACAGGTTTGTTGTGCCTGTATCATGCACTTAACATTAATCGTGGACTAGTAAATTAGTAATTAGTCCGTGCAATGCGATATTTAATTAGTAGGTTAGATAACTTTACCCATCAAAAAAGTCAAAAGCTGGCTTCAATTCCTCTGGTAGATGAAGACGCGAGTAGTCTTGCAATGCAAATCTTCCTTGATATACCATATTATGAATGCAGAATGCAACCTGAAGCCTCAAATATATGAAAATTCGCTAAAGAAAACGTTACAAAGTACAACCAAGAAAACATCCCTAGGTAAAAAGACTTACCTTAGCATTTCTGTAGATTCCCCTGGATTTGTACATACTCTTGAGGTAGGCTGGGAGAAGAGCACTATGCCAATCATTCGCGATGAAAACAACATCTTCACCTGTATCGATTACACAATGAGCATAATATATCAGGTCTTCATTATACTGAAATAACTAAACATTGCACAAAAACGTAAGAGTTTTACCATATGGTCCAGAGTAGAATGGATTGTTGTTGAGATTAAGAATTCTTGGTGCCTCCAAAGCTGCCTGTAACGCGCAGGTGTTATGCTTTCTTTCTCATTACAAAGTGATTAAGCTATTAATGATAAAATTACTTGGCAAAGCACGCTAAATCGAAGTTGATTGTCTTCATAGTCCGCTCCAGCCTCTGGACCGTAGAGTTTGGATCCGGTTACCCCCCACACCTAACATAGTTTTAGTAAGTACACAACCATATTAAAATTAGTTCATCAACTAATTAATTACACACAAATAAAAAACTATGGTTGAGCTATATATATGAAAATGTATTGATACCTTTGCAAGGAAAACAGGATGATCCACGAAAACACGATCAACCCCTCGCTTGTAGGTGTGGAAGAAACGTACTGTCTCAGTTCTATCTCCAACTTTCAGCTGCAATTTATATATTGAAACATCCTTAAGAACTCCAAAGAATTACCCTAACAAAGTATGATGTAGCTAATTATATTATAGAGCATTAGAGCATGCATGTACCTCAGCTGTTACACTAGTATCCCATCCGTCTCTGTACTGATCATACCGAGGAGATACTGTCATTACACGGTGTCCTCTAGCCTGAATGACGCGTAACACATTAGGCCAAGGCAAAAATTAAATAAAATTGAGACACATTCAAAAAAGTTGAAGGTGAAGAGAACAAAGACTTACTGCCAAGGCAGGGGGAAGACCTCCAAGAACGTCCCCTAGACCGCCGGTTTTACTCCAAGGGGCAACTTCTGCCCCAACAAATACCAAATTCATCCCACATCTTATTGCAGGGGAGTCTTCTTTTCTAAGCTCCTCAGTAGGATTTTTTGCGGTACTTCTTAACTTTATCATATCTACATTATTCTTTAATGATCTTAGTCCATTATGAGTCGCGATCATTTGATTGTTCTTCAAGCCATTATTTATCAATGTCAGCTTAGGATCTGAACTCCCCATAGCACCACTGGTAATACCAGAAACAAAATGAGACGATGTAACGGTCTCCATTGTCCTAATATCTTAAACAACCTAAAAAAATCAGATTAATTAGTATGTAGTATATTATGTTTGTGATCATTACAATTACAACAAATGAAAACAATATAAAATTAAATTTAACACTTATAATCTCAAAAAGTTTCATACCAAATAATGTAATGAAAATCAAAAAGTTGAATATAAAATTTGATTTGTAGGAAAATAATCAAATTTTATGATGTTGTATATTTGTAATTTTGTATGCAGTGTGTAGTAACGAGTGTTACATAGTACGTATATAAAGGGGGGAAATTTAGTGGGGCGTGTCATAAGATATTTGTACGTTTTGGAGTTTTTAACCAATAGGGAAATTCGTGAAGAAATTAAAAGGCAAATTAATCTACTACAACCTGACGCTGGAGATCACCTGACTCTAAAGTGGGTCCCATTACACATTTTCAGAGGAATTATGAATTTTTTTGAGGTTTCTTAAGTTCATCACAGCCGTTGGATAGTACACGTCAGCCGTTGGATTTTAGGATTTAAAAGTTTTTTTATTGGTTTTTTTGTTTTTTAATTGTTGGGCTTGTAAAAGTGGGTTAAAGGAGAGTTGGTATATTGGGCCGTTGTCCAGATAAATATTTTTAATCTGTGGATCCTAAAAAATACACTATGGGTGCAAAGTGCAATACTAGTCAGCATCTTTGGTGTCATGGTGACTATGGGGTGTTCAATTCGTTGGAAATGTGAATTTCATAGAGTTTCTATTTTACACTCTCACATATACTTCCTCGCATGTTCATGTGGATATCTTGAATTAGGACATGCTAATATGTTACGTTTACTTTAATACAAATTATAACAAATACAAATTCAGATAAGTTTAGTCAAGTGAAAATCATGTGAATAAAAGACACCGTAATAGAGGATGATTAAATATTAAGCTAAAAAGGGATTGTAATACATCGTTTTGAAGTCATGGAATAAATGAAGTACATTAGAATATGTGATAACATTAGGTTATACGGTTGGATGATGAATGAATATTATTATATGAATAATGGAGAACAATATAAAATAAAACAATAGAAAGAATATGCTAGGTTGAGAATGAATGAACATTCATCGTATTAGTTTGGTCCAATTGTATATTTGTACGACTACGTCAGATTTGGTAGTCATAAAATTTAGTCAAGCAGAGTCATCTGATGTTGGTAGAAGAAAAGTAGAAGTAATAAAATAAGATGAACATATAAAATAAGGTGAATGGATAAGCATTAAAGAGAGTATTAAAATCCAGCACAGAAAACATTATTGATTATTCTACGGTAAATAAGATAAACATTTCTTTTATCCAACCGTCACACTCGCACTTGCACATGTAGCGTACGTTAGCATGAGCCAGCCGTAACAACTAGTGGAGCCAATTTGCCGCGTACTTTTAAAAAAATTTAAAGGAGTTTAAAGGGGGTGAAAAAGAGACCACTTGGCTACTTGCTAAATTACACACCAAGTATAGAAGAGCTTCTTATTTGGTTGGATTGAGGGGTTAATTTGGCATTTCTACTAAAAGTCATTTGACTCTTAGCTTGTACTCTGCAAGTATTAAAGTTAAATTGTTTGAAAGGTTAGATTAATAAGGGTACTCTAAGGCTGAATGAATTTTATTTTTGTAAGGACAGATTAATGATAGGAGATTAGGATTGTCTTCTCACAAAACTGTGCCCTAATCTATCGATGTGTAAAAAATAAAAAACTTTACTATTCATAAACGGGTTAATATTGTGGTGGATCGGATTAGAATAAGCGAGAGATGCAACATAATCTGCTGATCAATTGCCTTTCTGATAAATATGCTGAATATAGAGGCGAGCAAATTATAACTTTCGGATACCTAGTCGTGTTCACCTCATCTGCTAGAGTATTATAAGTTTGGTGTTTTCTCTTGGTTTCTTTGAGTTGGTTACACTTTTCGTTCTCCTCTATTCCTTTATATGGTTAAATTGCACTTTTCTTGGTACAAATACTTCACGTATACCTTAATTGTCAAATAAGAGAAATGAAAATGAATAAAATGAGCATAAAAATAAGAACACTTAGTAATCAGTAACTTATGACATGCAAACACATATGTATGTATCATCCACAATTGACTCTCAAATAAAATTTAAATCTCAACAATATGTGGCATAAATGTGAAGATTGAAAGCAATAAGCTAAGACAAGATAAGAAGGCTATCAATGCCACCTTCTAAACTTGATATCTCAATTTTAACTCTCACAACAACATCAAATTTTATTGTTCAACCAATATTTATTATTATGCATTTGGAGAAACTTAACAAATATACGAGATTAATACGTACCACATCAGTGTAACATGCCATATTATAAGTATAGTACAATTAACTATATCACAATGAAGATATTATATGAAAGTGTAACAGACCATATTATAAGTATAGTACAACCAACAGTATCACGATGAAGATACTTTATAGAGTATTCCGTATAACAACTCAAATTATAAGTATAGTACAACCCACAGTATCGCAATGAAGATACCATATAAACTTTCATTATAGGAACAACGTTCAACAAATTAAGGAATACCTTACAATTTTTTGAATATATAAGATGCATGTACCTACGTTGAACTTTGAATCAAGTAATTTCTTGGAATTTTCATACATAAAACCAACATAATTGAAAATTGAAGAACCAAAACTTCCTAAAGATTTCCATATCAATCTAGAAAAAGCAATTATTTTTTTAAAAAAAAAGTCCAAACCCAAACCCAAACTTGACCCACCCCAATGAAGAAGCAATAGCTACCCAACTGAACAAGACAACACAATTCAAGCTACACAACAACATTCTTTTCTTTTCTTTCCTTATTTTAAATTAAACCAAACTTGGACTGACTTTTACGCGTATTAATCTAATCATATTTTTCATAACAGGAAACTTTCTTTAGTTTCGAGTTCTTCCCTTTCCCCACCGTCCTTTTTTTTTTCTACTAGTATTTTTTATTTTAAATTATTTTTCCAGATCCTTCCTTTTTTTTCTCTCTCTCTCTCTTTCAACCCCATATATACCACCTCTTTATCCCTTCTTTCTCTCCAAGTTTCACTAATTCCACTTTTTTTCAACCATCTTCATATTCTCTCTCCTCAAAAAACAAAACTAAACCAAAAAAAAAATCAATCAAATTTTCTTAATTTGTTCAAGATGATGTCATCAATCTTCAGTTCGTTTGAAGCAATGGGCGCTGAATCGTACGGTTGGAAACTCGTCAATTTCACTCCTCAGAAAATCTCTCCAAAATCAACGACGGCTAAAACCACGAATTCGTCGAGTGTTGTCGAGAATAAGAGTAATAATATTAAAGATAATAGTAATAATGATAAGAATTTGTCGTCAAATTCGGGTTCGGTGAAGAAGGAATCGATGAACAACAAGAAGAAGAATCCTCGATTTGCGGTGGAATTGGATGGTGTTCATTGTTTCGAGACTATTGTTCCGTACTGATCGATCGAATTAGGGTTATAATTGATACTATGATTTACTTATAATTGGTAGTTTATTTTGACGATTTATATTGGTTTAATTGAGATCTTAGATGATTCGATTTATTAATTTCATCAATTGTAATGTATATAAAACTATATTCTATATGAAAGAAAGATTATTGTTCTATTAATATCTAAATATCTATGTTTTTTTTTTAATAATCGGTTTGGCAGATCGAGTTTCTGTTACTTTGATCTTTTTGGTAATCACGCAGTTTCTTGCTTTCGTCGAAATTTTAGGAAGAAGAATTTTGGTGGTTGCTTTTGGAAGAAGCAAAATTGGAGGGAAAGAATCAGTTAGTTTGTTATTGTTGTTTTAAAACAAAACAGAGTGATTAGTATTAATTAAATACTTTCGTTGATTAGGGGTTAAGTTCTATAGTTTATTTCTTTCGTGATACTGGAATTTGCATTATGCACTATTATTCTATTAAACCAATCTAATAAGCCAATTATTGTGATCATGTACTCCAAATTATATTTTCAAGATTCTATATAAGTCAAATTAAAACTAATATTCTTTCTTGAATTCGACGATTCAAACATTAGAGAGGTGTTTATTCGGGTATAAAGTTTCAATCAATATTGTAGGCTACATAGTAGTTACTACGCTACTACAAGATTGATATTCATGAAGTATGGTTTTCATCGTTACAACATACAAGTACCGAAATTATCAATTGAATGACAAGAATTTAAAAGAGTTTGTCCCATTTTCTCATGGCATGACTTTTTGTAAATTGCAATTACCATCAAATATGAAGTCCACTTTAGGTATAATACAGATTAAACCTATAATAATACATATTATCAAAAAAAAATCTTATGATCGTATCAAATAAAATTATACTTAAGTTTAGTATAGAGGTATGACTAGAAATTCAGTCTATATTAAGGCCGATTTTAGGGTAGAGATTCATTACCCTTCCCCCACTACCAAGGATCAAAGAAGATTTGTATGGGAGGCCGGAGATGGCCGGGGAAGATTAATGCTACTCCACAAATATGTCTTCCTATGAATGGTTGAATTATCTAGTGGATAAAAGATGATGCAAATAAATGATTGAGGGATAGGAATATTGGGATATTGAAGTAATGAATGAAATCCACCGAGGAAGGTTAAATTAAGGTCCATAATTAAAGAGCCCTACCTCATACTTCACTTATCATTACTTATCCATCAAAACAAATGGTCAACAACAAACCAATAATTCATGTCTATCTACTAATTAATTATTGTCTAAAGTACATCCAATACCTCTGAATTTAATAGAAAAGAATAATAAAAAATAGTTGGTCAAACAAAGTAGATTATAGATACACAAACTTTTAAATAAAACGGATGTTCAGTAAATTATTGAACATCCGTTATAAAGTGACAATAAAATACGCAAAAGTTACACTAAATATATATGAGTTATTTATGCTTCATTGATAAATTTGACAAAAGTGACACTAAATTTGACAAAAGTGACACTAAATCTGACAAAAGTGTACCCGATGTACAATAAATTACTGAAAACCGGGTGTATACAAAAGTTTTCCTTATAGATAATAGACGCCGTCCCTTTTACTTATTCTGTTTTTTTTGCTTACTTAGGTTCCTTGCTTTGTCTTTAGGCGCAAGGTATCTAACTATTCTTCCACTCTTTAACTTTTGTATTTTTAAGTTAGATAAACCAAACATTAGGAATTAGTATATTCTAAAGAATCTAAATAATACACTAGAGAACATATTGAAATATACAACAATGTTATTATGAGAACAATATAATCATACAACTATGTGGTATTATTATGATACTTTAGGATTGTGAAATTGTATAAATATGTGATTCATTAATGAGAAAGAGTGTGACCAATATTGAGACTTAATTGTCATTGGTTTTCATTATAGAAACTTAAGAAGTGAAATTCCAAATTTATACGGAGTAGAATAATTTATCAAGTAATTAGTTAGTCATCAATCATTTTACTCTAAGTATCATTTCCTGTCGGGTCATGATTTGTTAATCAAGTGATCAAAATATGTTTGATAAATGTAATGTGAGTATGTGACAACTAATTAATTTGGGATGTACTATAATTCTGTAAACTACATTTCATACATGTGAATTTAATAAACAGAATTATACATGTAAAACTAATTTTTTGAACTAGGTTCTTGTCAAAAAAAAAAAAAAAAAAAAAAATTGAACTAGGTTGGGGCATTGCTGGGAGTATATAATATACGTGAATTGTATTACAACAAAGAAAAGAGAAAAGAAGATATTTTAAGGGCCTAATCTTTTTAGCTTATTTTCAGTTTAGTTCAGTTCTTATCTTAATTTCTTTCTCTCATAAAATATTCAGTTCAGTTCAGTTCTAATAAGTTCAGATTAGTCCCATTCAATTCAGTCAATCATAACAGACCCTGCTGACAATTTTGTGACAAGGCACTTGAATAAAGACAGCTATGAAGAAGGCCAAAGTGCATGGTACCTCAATATGATGGTTAGATAATTAATTTCCTATGAAAACGTGGTGGCTGGTCATTTAATTTTGTATTTCCGTGTAAGAAAGGTTAAATTTCTGAGTTATCAGTTTGTTTTATACGAAATTGTCAAATTTGAATACCAACATTTGTATCGTACGGTACAAATTGTACTTCAATCTGCATGCATGCTTTCATAAGCTTGTTCTCAAGGTAACATCTAAACAGTTACCAGTACTTATTTTATTGCGTAGGGGAAGAACTAATCTTACCATCTGTTTTTTAAAATAAATATTTTCATAATCAGCCCAAAAAGATTCAATCAGTACTATAGATTGGGTCCACTCAATCATTACTGCTTCATCATGCCTTGATTGAGTATTTGAGTTCATTAAGTACTCCATAATTATTCTGACTTTGATTGGGCCTCAAGTTTGGACAGTTTTCATTTGTAACTAATGAAATCATTATATGAAATAATATTGCACAATTAACCAATGTGAACACCACCTACTTTAATTAGTAGTTTAGCTCGGAGTAATAAGGAATTGAGATTTTGGGTGCTACATTTTATGATTCCATTTTTTGGACAAGTTCCTGGCATGACATGAGTACATGACCGTCACAAAAAGGCAAAAACACGACATAATACTATTCTTGTTGGGCCGTGGATCGGGCTTGGGTCACATTTTTTGTAAAGCATGATAAGATCTAACCAAACATGCCAAATTAAATACAAGTTAAATTAAGTTTAGGCACGCATTCACGACATCACATATACACAAGCACATGAATGGGACTTGTGCTGTTTCGGGCCTTTTGGCATTTCTGGACTGTACTTTTGAAAATCTCAGCACGAACATAGCAAGTGGGTCATTTATGGGATTGGCCCAAGATAAGCAGGCCAGCTTAACCCAAATCCTGTCTCTTTATGACAAAATACTACTCCCTCCGTCAAATTATATTCCTACTCTCTGTAATTAAGGGACGGACGGAGTACATTTATGTAACAACACTTCTTATAAACCTTTAACACTTATTAAATGCTGTCTTTATCCCACTGTGTAATTTATCAAGTCTGGAGAAGGTCATCAGCAGTTGCAAACTTGCAACAGGCCAACAGCTGGCTTACAGCGTGTTTATTAAGTTTAGGAAAGTGCATATTTACACTATTCAGACATATTAATCTGCATCTTCATAAATTTCATGTGAATTGTTCTGGTAGTTAGGAGCCTATTTACAACACACTACCTATTTCCCAAACAAGAACCCCAATATTCTATAACCAAGAACATGCAAATATTTAAGAAAGCATTCCCCAGAAGCTACGGAAAACTTCTCTTTTTTTTTTGGATGGCATATGTAATTCCGTAACTAAATAGGAAACATTTTCAGAAGAAAAAACCTTGACAAGAAAACAAAAGACTAAAGCATCAATACTAATCAACCATCTAACCAACTTTCGCTGGTTAAAATGATTTTTTCTTAAGGTGAAGAGACCAACATCTTAGTTGATACTCGTACATACTAAGGGTCTGTTCTCATTGACTGAACTCAGCTAAACTGAATTGAACTGAAATGAATATTTTATAAGAGAAGGAAATTAAAAGTTGAGCTGAGCTAAACTAAACTGAGCTGAACTGAATTTCAACGTATGAGAACAGGCCCTAAGTAGCAACACTTGCATATGTTGAGTCGTTAACAACCCTACATTTAGATAATACTCGTACAGTCGTACTGTGTTGCTGTGTATGACTTTTCTAGAGGCTAAAATCACAGCTTATCCATCAATCTCAGTCTTAGTCTCAATCTCAATCTCTCCCTAAAATTTATGTGGTATCAAACAAACAAAAGTGGGAAATTGCTAATAAATCCAAAGGTATAACAACCAAGTACCCTCAGAGACAAATTTACCAATCAGTATCAGGACAAACAGAATTCAGAGAAAATCAAATTGCCACAGAACAAAAGAATTAATTGACACAGAACAAAAGAAATTTGATGATAATATATGGACAGAATGAATATTTGTTTTGCAAGATCATAAAAATAAGAAATGGCTACTCAGCTAGCAGCAATAAATTGAAGAAATAAGAGAACGAGTTTCTGCTGATATACAAATTTATGATCTACTAATTTCTTCAAGTACAGCTTCATGCTACTGTCTACAACATGCAAAACTCCCTAGGATATCGCCTTACGAAGCTTTTGCTCCTGGATTTTGATTTTCTTTTATATTTTTCAATTATTTGGTAGGGGGGTTGGGGGGGGGGGGGGGGGGTGAGCGTGTTTGGGATTGTCTTCCTGCACAGGAATTATATGATCACGTAATGCAGGAATGTCAATACTACCTCATTACAGCACCTCTTGTTATAATTTACCTCCTATTCTTCCGAGTTTTCGTGCAACACCAAAGATAACAGCCTTTGTTAGAAGCCCTCGGTCAAGACTGCATGCAAGAGCAACTGCCCCACTAAAAACAAGGAGTTTTGGTACGTTCATCCCTCCTTTTTGTTTCTCCTCAGGAGGAGCTACTTCAGTCGTCGCTGACTGATCATCACCAGTCAACAAAGAATTCAAATAATTTGGGTTTACTTTAGTGGTGATATGAGCCATGGAGGCGGAGGAAGAGAGGGGCCCACCGGCAGCTCTTGTTTTCTGGTAAACTCGTAAACCAGGGTCGATTTTCTTAACGGCTCCCCACATCCCTTGTCGTACACCAAGTTTAGCTATTTCCCATGGAATGCCCATGTCTTCGTGATGAAACAGAAGCACTTCACACGCTGTCATCTGTCCAGTTCCTTTACTAGATTCCACTGTTTTAACAATTCCATAAAGACAATCAGAACCCTTACCATTCACAAAAAGACTAAGCAGAAAGTACAAAATACAAGATACGGAGTTGTATTAAAGGTTCATCTTTTTTACTAGTCTAATATAAGGAGTATGTACTAAAGTTAGCATATTATTGCCATATTTGCATTTAGGACTGAATTAAATGGTTGTAAGTCTGTAGCTCATTATCACTACTCAGTGGAAAATTTTAAATAGGAAACATGAAACCTACCTGGGCGAATACACCAACTTGAATAATACAGATCCACACGTCTTGGCTTGTCTTTTCGTGGTACAGAATTGGGTACTCCCTGATGAGAAAATGAATACAAAAAAACATTAGTATAGAGCTTCAAATGTTGAGCATTTGAAAATTCAAAGTAAATTACAATAAAAAAAAAAAAAAAAAAAAAGGTGATGTTTGTGTAGCTTGTATAGAAAAAGAAATGCACTTCAATAGCAAGAGGTTTAATCACAAAACTCAACAAAGGCAGCCCACAATGTCCTTTTTCTACTTCCATTATATTAGTCTCCTTCCGAGAAGGAAAGGGAAATGAGAGCAAGAGGGATTAATCACAACAGCGTACTGTTCTTTGGCTTTTGGACTACGATCAACTAAATCAACACGACTCATTAAATTGTATGTTGATGTTATTTATTGTGAAATAACACTTGGTCCTTATACAATGAATTAGGATCAATTGGAACCCTCTATTATTTAACTTTCCATTCCATGCATGGAACCTTATATAGAGAAACTGATGTAATGCCAACGTTAATTTGGGAGGGAGAGCTCAACATTTCTAATTGTTAATTAATAAATCTCATACATTACAATCGAATTCCTTGGTGGAGATATTATTGCTTCAAGACCATCTAAATTATATGTAGTATCATGATAAACATTATTACAAGTAGTAGTATGTACCTTTGTCACACAATAATACGTTCTTCCAGACTCCCATATCCTACGGCCAATTATGTATTCTCGGTCACTGCAGAAGAACGGGAACTGCACACACAACCAACAAAAGTTAATTACATGCAACAGATAAATCAATCCAACATTTCACAACAACGATCCATAGAAAAACTTTCTTACCTTGCGAACCCATTGTACAATCATAGTTCCTGTGCTTTGAGATTCTTCAAGAATTTTAGAATCTATGAGCATGGTATCCCACTTTGGTCGAAAGTCATCATCCCAAAAGAAGTCTCTCACCATCTCAGGCGTAGCATCTTCAAAGATTGTACTACTACGGTATTGAGGAGGACCGGTCTAGCAAAAGCATACACACAAATTTCACAATAAGTCTATAGTCAACATTAGAAACTCCAACCATCACATACAATAGTAATTTCCTATGTACTAATGTTATTGCTTCAAAATCACATGCAATTAATTTCCTTCACAATTTTTTTGTAATGACTTCAAACTTCACATGCATAAGTAGCTCATAATCAACCATTCCAAATAACTACAAAGCTAAGACAATCAAATAATGATCTTCTTAAAGGCGGTTGACAAACAATTAACTTCATATGCCATTAATCATAGTAATTAAGCTATTATCAAGCAAGAAATCCCTAGATTGGAAGGTAAAATTACCTCAGGGTCTCGCCGCCAAGCTCGATATCTCATGGTTGGGGTTGAACGGTCCATCATTGGTATCCAAGAAGGACCTCCATCTTTCTCCTCAACAAGCTTAAAAAGATGTACCATATCACCTTCGTTCACAACACCATTTTCTTCACCTTTCTTAAGCTTTGATGAACTACACAACAACAACCAAAATCCCATCTTTATTATTCACTTCCAAAATTCCAATATATAGTATAATACCCAATAACACAACTTAACATACATATAAACTCAAATACTCAATATATGAATTTCTTACACATATAACATGCACAACTTTAAACAAGATCATGCAGCTATAAAATGAAGTTAAGGCTACAAAACCCAATAATCATACACAAATTCCAAACAAAATGAAGCAAAATTATGAAAAATAAATAAATAAATAAACCAAAAAAATCCCAGAAATTGAAATTACCTGCTACTACTGGAGACATCAAATCTGGGTTGCAAAGATAATGTTTCATTATTGGCACTAACAATTTCATTTCCAGCTGATTGCCCTTTTAAGCTTGAAAAGTTCAAGTTAAAAGGAGTGAAGTTCTGAATAGGAGAATAAGAAGGAGCTGGAAAATCCGCAATTTTTGACAAGAATGAATCAAACAAGTTCTTGTCTAAATTCTCCCACCACTTTGGCCGCCATGTCCATCCAATTACAAGACCAAGAACAAAGGCAGTCCAAATTGGAGTAATAATTAGCATAATTTCAATAAAAATTCCTCCTCCAATTGGATATGCTTCAGTTAATCCCATTTCAACCCCAACAAATTAAGCAAAACCCAGAAACTAATTTGCACAAAAGATTACAACTTTAACCAATTAATCCCCCCAAATTATAAAATTTGGGGTTTTTTTACATGGGATTCAAGATATTGGCTTGAAACCCAGAAATGAAAACCCAAGAACTTTGCACCCCCCAATTTGAGAGAAACAAAGCTAAAGAAGAAAATGAAGAAAAATGGGGGTAATAAATAGAGATAAAAATAGAAGTAATTTGTAATTGAGAAATTAAAGAGAGAAAAATGAAGAAAATAGAGTGATATGGAGGGATAAGGATGCCACAGTGGATGAGGCGTCTGAGGGTCAGAAGTTCTCTTTCCCAAAACAAGATGAACCAGAAGAAATCAACCTTATTTATTTATTTAATTAATTAATTTTATTTTATTAATTTTTTATGAATTTTAAGTACAACCATTCATAATAAAGAATCTGGCAAAGTGGAATTGGAAGATTTTATTTAATTTTTGTGAAGAATATAGATCCACCCAAAAAAATATAGAATTTAAAGGGGACCAAAAAAAAAATAAAAACTTGCTAAAAAACAGAATTTTGTGAAAGTTGTAGTGTTCAATTCACAAGATAGACTATATAGAGATTAGAGGAAAGAGAGAGAACAAGAGAGGCCGTGTAATATGACACGGTTGAGAAATGAGAATTGAGAGACTTTTATTTAATTTTTCACGTTTATTTTGACTTTTTTGGACGGCCGTGTTAAATTACTCTATTTTTCCTAACATATAAACATGAATTCTTTTTTTAGGTAGGTGTACTATGATTGGGAAACCAAATCATGATTTCATCATACTTTTAAAGTTTTAAAGCTATTTTTTATGGGGGTGATGAATTGCTTATTTTCAAGGGGGGTTGGTGTTAGATTGAATTCAATGAGGTTGTGTTGAGATTGGTGGTCAAAATCATTTGGTCAAAATTGAAAATTGTTACTAGTAGTATGATATCCTGGCCTTTATTTGAGTTGAATATGTTTACTAAGATCAAGGATTAAGTCAAATTTAATTAAAGCTCGTATATAGGAGAGGTAAGGTTGAATCGTTCATGGATTGATGTGTTTGATGTTTGATTGTTACAATTACAAATTTGATCTTGTTTCGCTAAGTCTTTTGAATAAGTAATCTAAACAATTAACAGGTGTATTACAAAAGTTTTTTAATCTATCTATAACATTATACTAAAGGCGAAACCAGGAATGACACATGTCATCTCCTGGTTAAAAATTTTCCCTCCAAAAGCTTTTTTTTTTTATTTTTTTTTTTGGCCAAAGCTTCTTAGAGAAGTTTTTAATACAAACTATTCAATAATATTTCACTTCCTATTTTATAAATATATTCCATTTGTACACAATCAAACAAAAATATAATTTTTTTTTATACAATATTATGCAATAATTGTTTTCTATCTATAACTTTATGATGTAATCCACAGTTATTTTTATTAGTCGTGTATATATTATTATTTTTTTTTTTTTTTTTTGGTGTTAAGAGAGCAACAAGGGTGGGGGTAAGAATCGATCCCAAGATCTCCTGGAACCGGGAGGGAGCTCTAACCACTTGAGCTATCCCTCACTCGAATTCTCTCTGTTTTCTTTAGTGTGATCAATTTTTTAAATTTTTTTTGTAATTACAGAAATTTTATCCTATTTTGCAATTAGGTTTAATTTTTTATAATTAAATAATAATGCTAAACTAATGATAAGTATTAAGTTTTAAAAATTACCGTGCATGGCACGGGATTTAACCTATCTATAACATTATACTAAAGGCGAAACCAGGAATGACACATGTCATCTCCTGGTTAAAAATTTTCCCTCCAAAAGCTTTTTTTTTTTTATTTTTTTTTTTTGGCCAAAGCTTCTTAGAGAAGTTTTTAATACAAACTATTCAATAATATTTCACTTCCTATTTTATAAATATATTCCATTTGTACACAATCAAACAAAAATATAATTTTTTTTTATACAATATTATGCAATAATTGTTTTCTATCTATAACTTTATGATGTAATCCACAGTTATTTTTATTAGTCGTGTATATATTATTATTATTTTTTTTTTTTGGTGTTAAGAGAGCAACAAGGGTGGGGGTAAGAATCGATCCCAAGATCTCCTGGAACCGGGAGGGAGCTCTAACCACTTGAGCTATCCCTCACTCGAATTCTCTCTGTTTTCTTTAGTGTGATCAATTTTTTAAATTTTTTTTGTAATTACAGAAATTTTATCCTATTTTGCAATTAGGTTTAATTTTTTATAATTAAATAATAATGCTAAACTAATGATAAGTATTAAGTTTTAAAAATTACCGTGCATGGCACGGGATTTAACCTAGTAAGTACATAAATGGCAGTGAGACGACGTAAGTGGGAAAGACTAATTCTTTGCTCCTTAAGCAATTCTATTTCAAGATCGATCTTGGATAATTATCTTCCTTTTTTTCATACTTTTTCAAAATAATTATATTAAATCTTGTACGGAGTAAGAACATATCTTTTTTTTTTTGAGAGAGAGTAAGAACATATCTTACTCAATTTCACAATGGCTTATTTTAAGTTCATGTTGACATTATAATTATTATTATTATTATTATTAGAAAAATGCTAAGATAAATAGAGGAAAGTATTAATAAAATGTACTCCCTCCGTCTCAAAAAGAACGACCCATTTGGGTTGAATACGCGGGTATTTAGGAAGTTAAGTAAATAGAAGTAAAAGTATATTGGAAAGATAAATTTACACGGGGTTTGTAAAAAAATAGAGAGAGAAAGTAATAAAATAACATGAAAAATCAAATTTTTATATGGGGAAGCTAATTTTGCACAAATATTGTAGCAAATTGGTGGGTGTTTTAATGCAAACGGGTCATTCTTTTTGGGACAAAGTTTTGGCCAAATGGGTCGTTCTTTTTGGGACGGAGGGAATAGTAATTAATTGTACTAATTGGCGCTTGATTCTATTATCCATTTCTAAACTAATTACGGAGTAAGTATTAATGTTTATTATTACTATTAGGCAAAAGCTAAAAGTAGAAAGATTAAGGGTCTGTTCTAATTGACTGAACTCAGCTGAACTGAACTGAACTGAGCTGAACTGAACTGAATTGAACTTAGCTTAACTGAACTGAACAGAACTGAACTGAAATTAATATTTTATAAGAGAAGGAAATTAGGAGCTGAACTGAACTGAAATGAATATTTTATAAAAGAAGGAAAATAGGAGCTGAACTGAACTGAACTGAAATGAATATTTTATAAGAGAGGTAATTAGGAGCTGAACTGAACTGAACTGAAATGAATAATTTATAAGAGAAGGAAATTAGGAGCTGAACTGAACTAAATTTCAACGTAAGAGAACAGGCCCTATATTAAAATTAATATTAATTACACCGATCGACGCGTGATTTTGTCATACTTCCCAAATTAATACCATTTTAGGTTTGATTTTAAATGATTGTCCAACGCCCCGGGGGCGTTCGTTAATAATATCCTATTATGATTGTTGTTGTTGTTATTATTATAATGAAATTTATTTCCTAAAGTTTGATCTAAAAAAGAGCTAAAGTAAGGGTCTGTTCACATTTACTGAATTGAACTAATTGGAGCTGAATTGAAATGAAATTAAGCTGAAGTGAACAGGCCCTAAACTACATCATTATAAATGATTAAGGTGCTTCTTTAAGGAAAAATCTTGATAGAAAAGGGTAGTATAAGCGAGTTACTCAAGTTCAAACTGATCGATTTAGCTACATTAAGTATCTTGGATTCTTAGCTTGAAACTAGTCAAAAAATAGTTTAGACTAAAGAAGAAAAGAGTAAAATATATAATTAAGTTTACCTTAGATACAAGCCACCTTACTTTTAATAAGTATATATTTCAATTTCAATAGTTAAGTTCATCTTTAAAGCTCTTGTTAGTTTATATAAATACAACTATACATAAAATATATAATAAATTTGTATAAATTTCCCTTAGACACAAGTCATCATTTAGTAATTTAATACAAATAGTCAAATTCTTTTTTTTAAAACTCTTATACGTGTATACACATATGACGTACACATGTACTTTTAGTACTCCCTTAGAAATAAAGAGATCATAGGAGAGCAAAAAATATAATTATACTAAAGTGTAATTTTGTTAAGCTCTTCTCACGAGAGGATGGAAATACTGTTACTAAGGGTCTGTTCACATTTACTAAACTGAACTGAACTGATTGGAGCTGAACTGAACTAAACTGATTGGAACTAAACTGAACTAAACTGAACTGATTGGAGCTGAATTGAACTGATTGGAGCTGAACTGAAATGAACTGAATTGAAATTAAGTAAATGTTAACGAGGCATAAGACATATTCCTGTGATTTATATAACCCTTACGAAAATACACCAAAAACAACAGAAATCTCATGTGAGTGGAGATTCAAGATAGAATTGAATAACTTTGTAGCCTTAAGCAAAGATGATGTAGTATATATTGTAGTGATGGTCCATTAGATGAAACACTACGAAAAACATATTTCACGTTTTTTACATTTAGATGATTAAACTAACCTATGCTACATGATCTATTTCCTAGGCTATTATTGTTGTGGACCTTGTGGATGCAAATCATAGCTGCAATTGAACTTTTATCACTCGTAAGTCGTAACTACGCGTAAGCACTATTGACTTCTGTCATAATCTAACTTTTTTTATAGTAATAATAGTAACTCGTGATTCAAAAGGAGTTTGTAGTAAGAGTGCAAGACACAAAGAAATAATTGACACCACTTAATTAAAAATAATAAAATTGTTCAAAAGTAATCGCTAATAAGAAAGATAATCAACCACTTTATTTGTTTTTGCTTAATTATAACGAGAGTATTTCCTAGTAGAGGACGGAGTATAAAAAATTACAAGGTTGAGATGAACGAGATTTTATGGCATGGCAATTAAAACAATTCATAGTTAGCTGAGGTATCTAGTTTGTTGTTGTGGAGGATTGAACACAGATCATTCCTATCAAGTGTAGTTCCAATCACCACTACACCAACAGCCAATAGTTGTGCAACTTGTGCGAGTACATTGTTAATTACATACTATTTTTTTTAATGAAAAGTACATCAAAAGTTAGGAAAGTCTTCCTTGAAAAAAGATTATTTTATTTTATAACAAAGGAAGGTAAATAATAAAATTCCTCACCATATCGAATCGATCCATACTTTCTACGCTTCTGCTTACTAACACACATTGTAGCTAACCCTTACAATAGTTGTAAAAAAACTCATAAAAACTCACCAAATTACCTCATTTGCGTATTCAACCTATCATAGTCAATGATGCAAAATAATAAACGGCTATCAAAAACACTTTTTAGTACTACTTCTACTAGATGTTGTGGAAAAGAAAATAAGTAGTGATTGGGCTACGCCACTGCCTCACTGAATTTAAAATTAAAATGACCTATTAAAACTATTTTGAAATACTAAATTAGTTATATGGTTGCCTAATTATGTTCACCATAAATCATAAGCAATAACGCACTACCCTACTTGCCAGACCCACTTAACCTACCGTACTTAATTTGCCAGACTCACCCTAACATAGACCCTCGACACTTCTATCTCACTAACCCACCCTAACAGTCTAACATAACTCGGCGTATTACAACCTACAAACCCACCCTTACATAGTTTACCCTATTCAACCTATCTCGAGACTTGGTGCACACCATCCCTTGCATTGCTAGTCTTGTGTCACCTCACGCTAACCCAACAACCACCTAATCCGACCTAGCCCTCACGGTTGCTACCTCTACTTTGACTTATGCACTATTCATAATTTTGATGGTTCATAATTAAAAATCAATCAGGATTAATATAGTTATGTGAGATCATGATGGATTCACCTCATTTAATAATTTCATGATTTCAAATGAAGCAATTTCTAAAACAAAAGGGAAATGTTTTACTCCAAAGTCCATACAGAAATAGAACGCTTTTTTCATCCAACATAATCATACTCTATAACTCTATAACATATAATTGGGCCAAAATCCAATGGACAGCCTAAATTTATCAATGGACTATAATTGGGCACTATCCAATAAACATATGAGTACCAAAGAGGCCCAAATCTCAAAAGATATTTTCTTTAAAACAAAATTAAATTACAAAAGAAAAAAAAACAAAATAAAAATGAAGTGGTTTATGCTATTGTAGTAAATTTGTGTTTCACTTTCATGTCTGAAACACTCTGATGTTTCACCTGAAACTCTGAAAACCAAAGGAGAGAGAAACAGAAAGAGAAAATCCCCAGAAAACAACAATCCCTCAAAAATTCAATTCTTTTAATTTAATTATTTTATTTTTTAATTCTGTAATTAAAATTCAAAGACATGATCTCAACATCAAGCTCAAACTGGTTAGACCGGCTCCGGTCATCTAGAGGTTTTCCGACCGGCGAAGAACCGGATCTCGACCGGTTCCTGTCTTCCTCAAGTTCCGGTTCAGCTCCAACCGCCGATTCAGCAACTCACTCCGACTCGACTCAGTCACACGCGCCGCTGATTCCGGCCCGTTCGAGGAGAGAGAAACCGCCGGATTCCGCCGGAGAATTCGCCGGAGTTTTATGTGGGTTATTTAATATGGGTGGAGAATCTTCCAGAACTTTCTCGAAGAAGAGTTCTCGGAAGCAGGCAAACCCTAGGTTTTGTGGGGCGAGTTCGGAGAGCGAGCTTCCGAGTGGACCCAGTTCGTCGGATGATTTGAGGAGGGAGAAGAGTGATAATGGTGGGTTCGTATCGAGCGGCGATAACAGTTTGAATGATAATAGTAATGTTAGGGTTGATGAAGTGAAATTTGATGGTGATGTTGTGGAAGAAGTAATTGTCTTGAAATCGTACTCGAGAAGTGAAGTTACAATAATTGATACGAGTTTTGATGAATGGAAAACGGATAAATGGGTATTCAGGAAAAATGATGAGTGGAAAATC
The DNA here is from genome assembly GCF_948465745.1 of Chenopodium album. Taxonomy (NCBI): domain Eukaryota; kingdom Viridiplantae; phylum Streptophyta; class Magnoliopsida; order Caryophyllales; family Amaranthaceae; genus Chenopodium; species Chenopodium album. Next base: position 34,504,770 of record NC_137856.1, on the reverse strand, counting down.
AAAGATAAGAGGAGTAAATTTAAATCAAGGGTTTCAGGTGGGAAGAAGAGGAATTTGTTGGTTGATAATTTGGGGGGTGATAGTAAATTTGATGATGATCAGCTGAATAAGAAGAACAAGATGATTGTGAAGGAAGATGATAAATTGTTGCAACCAAATAAAGTAAGGAAATTAATAGTAGTAATGTTGACAATAATTAATTAATGGGTTTGTTTGATTTTCTTGCAAGTTTGAAAAAAGGGTTTTGCTTTACATGGAATAATGATAATGATTGGGTTGTTTTTTTTTGGGTATTTATTCTGTTTTAGGTGATTTTGATGGTGTTTTCTTACTTGAATCTCAATATTTCATGTTCAAGATGAACTGAAAATTGTTGGGGTTGTAGTTTTTCTTGGTTTTAGCTTGGAATTAGGTAGGAATTGTGAATTGTTTCGAGTTTTTGGTTCGATTTTCATGATTGAGTTTGAACCTGTTGCCGAACTCTGAAGTTATATCTTGACTGGTTTATGTGTATGAAATCCAGTGTAGTAGTAGCTTGTGGTAGATTTGAACTAAGTACGTACTATAACTTACATTAACATTGGTTAGTTTCTGAATTTCTATCATCTAGGAATTATGCATCATGTATATATGATAAGTCTAGATCAATAAATGTTTGTGTACAGCTTTGTTTCAACTCTGTGATTGCCACTACTTTTGGCTTTGAAGAAGTTGTCAGTGCTTTATTAATGTGCTTGTATATGGTGTTTGTATATCAGTATATGTGGTTGAGTGCCGGCCTTTCTATTAAGAGTATGAAGATCTGCACTTATTTTCAGATAGCCTAAGAGAATCTCATCATAGCATTATTTGCTGACATTTTTAGGGTCATGTACTATTCATTTTCACGACTGTGGGTTTGCCATACCGTGCTTGTTTTTAGAAACTTTAAGCACCAATCCAAATGTGTAACCTCTAAATTTTATGATAGGGCGCGCTCTTTTGAAGTTTGTTGTAGGATCTTGCTGAAAACTCTGTATTTCTTGCTCCTATTTGCTGCATCGTTGCTAACTGTTTGGATGTTGATTTGGTACTCTGGTGGTTGTGAACTAGGGTTTGCTTGTTTTTTCTGATAGGATGTAGGGCAAGTGAGGGTTGGCTTTACACTAGAAATGTTTGTAGTTCCTGACTGTGGAAAAGGTGTTCATTGTTTTGCTCTGAATGTATTATTGGTTGTTGCTGATTTGGTCTTTTATTTGAGGAGAATGCTTCAAATTTATGTCTTGATAGGTTACTTATTTATTTGTAGTGAATAAGCTGCATTACTCTAGTTTTTCCAGCTATTTTATGAGTACAGTGTTGTGAATTTGACATAAAATTCTGAAGAATATTTTGTTTCTTGGAGTCATAGTGAATAATCTAGGATGACTGATTCGTCTTCCTATTCTAAGTTTATGGTGAATTGTGAAAACAGGTGAGAAAGAATAGATCGAGTAACCGGGAACTCAACACATTATGTTTTTAGCCAAAGAGAAACCTTATCCTAGTTCCATTTCTTTTGGCTTTGTTTTAAACTAATTGTCATGCTAGCAAATGCTTCAGATTTTCATTTTTGTACTAGTATTAATCTGCTTTAGCTTCAGGTGAGTATAAAATTTTCTGCATGTATGCTAGCAGTTTGCACTACTACTCTACTAGCATGCTATTTACAAGGCATGGTTTTGTAAATATGCCTGAACTTGTGCAGAAATCTGGGCAGCTTGAAATCCGTTTGTTTTGGAAACTAAGCTGGAAGTCTGAGAAGCATAGCCATTTTACTAGTTTATATTAGTGTACCATAGAAAAGAAAAAATACATCCGATTCCGTTCTTGGGATTTAATTTTACAAGGGTAGCTTGTAGTTGAGGTTTCAACCAGGTTTCATGTCAATGCAGTTAACAGTCACTTTCTGCACCTGGTTTAACACCAATGCAACCATCATGAGCTAATCTTTGCTGTAATTTCCTTGTTTCTCACATTAGAACCCCGTGTTTAGCATACAAGAGACCTAATGAACGCATTTTAAACGTATGATAGTATTGCTAATATTTTTTGAAGACTTGGAGAGTAGCTTTTATGGTTTCATGCTGAGTGGCCTTCTGAATCAGTTTGTTTGGAGATTCAGTAACATTCATTTGTATGCAGTTAATTGGTGTATCTATCGTTTGATTCTATGATGCTGATCCTCGAAATAATTGCTCTACATTTCCATTCTTACTGGTGGCCTGTTATAATTTCACTCTGATGCAAACATGAGGGCGCTACTCACTCATTTGCACATTAATGTGTTTTTCTTTTGTTTTCTGTTCTTTTTCCTGATCAACTTATGAACAAGATCTATGTTGTTCATAAGCACTTTCTTGTCTTTCTGTCTTGTCAGTGTGTTAGATGCTGTTGCTTATCACTTCTACATAAAATCTTTAGTTAAAGATTTTTGTTTCTTATTTTAGGTGTATTTTGGTCAGCATGTTTTTCTAGGAACTGTTATTTTATGCGAATTAACCCAGTAACAAACACTTCATCTTGTTGACTTTCCTTCCTTGGTCAAAAATGGCTGCAACAGCCTCCAGTGAGTATCTCTAGGTTGTTTGATGGAATTACTATGCTTAATCCGTATTAATTAAATAAGGAGTGATTAGTTGCGTAAATATATTATTACCGAATGGGTGTTTCACTAGTGTTTATACTGAATATTGTCGAAAATGTATCATTTTGTGTTGTTGTTACTTATTTTGCTGTATAAATGACAACATTTTTCTCTGTGGTTTCTATTATTTCATGCAGGTACAACCCCAGAATGACAAAGAAAGAAGACCTACACAGGAGAGAGAAAATTTTCCTGGCAAAGTATCTCAAAGGAGGCAAGTTTGTTTTGGCAACACAAATTTTGTTGATCATAATTCGAAAATTTTCTACATAGCACTTTGTTAAGCATATGTTCTATGACCTTTATCCTTCAGGTTCCCTTGCCCAAGACCACCCAAGAAAACCAGAAAAGAAGACTCACCAGTGATCCTCCTAAAGTCGATTCCATCAAACGATACTAATGCAGCCATAAAAGCAGGCAAATGCTTTCAAAAGAAGCGCCCTAAACAGATGAAGATCGTATAAACATTGAAGGAATATGGAATACATACCGATAATCAACTAATTTTATTCAATGCCAATTGGCATAGCAACGCGTATGCGAGGTAATGTAGAGTTTAGAGGACGAATTCGTCCCATCCTGAAGATATATCAACATCTGCTGCTCTATCTGAACTTAAATTGAAAGATGGATTGTGTGGTCATATTCGACTTACCAATCCCGATCTATGTGCTTCTTGTACGGTAGACTGTAAATTGTACTGCAATTTTGTTGTATTGATGTTACTATAAATTTTTACCCATCATTTAATATCAGATCTCAATTTTTTTGGTCTTGATACATTTTCTATACCATTGTGAACAAAACGGCCTAATGTTTGGTTAGATGATATTCATGTCATTTTCTCAACATTATAACATATTGGTTGCTTTTTCTGATGTTCTTGTCTTGATTTGAACTATTAAGTGTCATATGATTATGATGTGTTATCGTTTGATTAACATAGTGAGTTGTCACTTTTCTCTAAATATTAGAATAAAATTTCAACTATATTAATTAGATATTTATATTGTAATGATATAATTTACGCAAAATAATGACTTATTGAATTTAAATTACACTCTATGTGCTTAATGAAAAACAAGATGGTCAAATAAGATCATCTGAAAATCGAGCAATATCTTACTATTTTGAAGATTTTGTTAGCCTCATAGGTGGAAGTTTAATCGTCAAAGTTTAATCTCAATTTTTCAAAATAATTGTAATATACTTTAGTTTAACTTTGAATATTAATATACTACGTATTTAATTATTTATGAAAATTAATATATACTTCCTTCGTTTTCTTATACTTGCAACAATTTGACTTTTACACTATTCATGTACTCCACTTTGACTAGTTTTGACGATTTATAGCTAAGAAAAAATATAGTCATGTGTGATCTTGTTAGATTCGTCTCGTTTTATACTATTTTAATATCTAACATTTATATTTTTTTACATATTGCTAATTAAAAATATAAACGATTGAAATAATGTATCGGCAAGCGTGAAAAGAGAAGTGTTGTAAGTAAAAAAACAGAGGAAGTACTTCGTATTGAATTGAGAGTTTGAGATGAATACAAATAATTGTTAGTCTTTAATAGGTTTAGTTCGATAAAGCCATAATTTAAAGTGTAACCATTATATCGCAATTCGCAAGGTCTCGCAACCCCGAGATAATATAAAATGTCCAAATGGGCTAACGGACACTTTTTGAGAAAAAGAAAAGATTAGGGAGAGAGATTGGCGCCAAGTACATCTCAAAGTCTCAAACCAATTATAGGTTCATACTTCATAAAAATTCAAATCACAAGATTTTACAATCTCAAAAGAAGAACGTTGAAAGATGATTACTTTGATGTCATCATATTCTTTTTATCCTCAATTATTAAGCTTTTCTCCTCAACTTCCTTTTTACGCAACTCATACTTCTCCTCATCTTTGCTTTTCTGGGTTATTTGGTGGAAATAATCGAGCTTTCTTGTTGCCAATTTCAATTCAGAATTCCAGAAATGTGTTTATTTTAAGCAAATCCAGTAAACAAAGTGGTAATCTCACTGAAATTGGTATGTACTTCTCTTAGCCCTTTTATCAAACATGTTATCTGCATTGTTATAGCGAACCAGCTTTTCATATGATAATGGGTTTTTTGTGTTTTTAGGACATCTCTTTTCAGTTTTCCAAGTTCTGGGTATTGATGATAGAGTAGCTAATGATATTATTGGGAGAAACCCGGGTTTGGAGGTTGTACCAGTTGAATTGATTCGCAGTCGTATTCGTGGGTTACAATCAGTTGGAGTGAATGAGGTTGTATTGTCTAAGTTGATTTCCAAACACCCAGATGTATTAACTGCTGAAGAAGCTGGTTTTTTGATAGAATTTATACATGATGGTTTAGGAAATAAGATTGAAAGTATTCAAATTGAGCGCCTTTTGCTTGGGGTTGAGCCTAGGTTTATTGGAGGATTTGATAAGAAGGTTGATTTGCTGCTTCAACATGGTATTCCTCAGGAAAAGATTGCATATATTCTCAATAATGTTAATCTTAGCAAGGCTTTTTGCCTTAAGTCATGTGAAGAGATTCAGAGAATGTTGACATTTTTGAGCCGTTTTGATGCTGTGAGTATCATTGCTAAGCGCCCTGCAATACTCAATTATGATTTGGATACTCAGTTGGTACCGCGAATTGGGTTTCTTCAACGGCTTAGTGGGGGAGATACAGATGCCGTTGGTGAAGTTCTGAATAGACTGCCTGCTATTGTAACCTATAGTGTGGAGCATCTGCAAGGTCATGTGGAGTTCTTCAGGTCATATGTTGGCCTAACTGATCTAGAAATCTTCAAGATAGTGCTTGTTTTCCCGAATGTGATGAGTACCAGCAAACAGCGGAAATTGCAGCCCAGGATTGATCTTTTGAAGGAATGTGGATTGGATTCAGGAGAGATTTATCGGTTTCTTATTAAAGCGCCTTTGTTTCTTGGCCTTTCTTTCGAGAAGAACCTCTCTCACAAGCTGGCAATGCTGGTAAAGATTGGTTATGGCCATAGGACCAAAGATCTTGCTATGGCAATGGGGGCTGTGACAAGAACAAGCTCAGAGAATTTGCAAGAAGTCATTGCTTTATTTTTGAGCTACGGCTTTTCTTCTGAAGATATAGTTGCAATGAGCAAAAAGCATTTTCAGATACTGCAATACAATCCAAAGTCTTTAGAGAAGAAGATGGATTACTTGCTCATAGAGATGGATCGAGAAATAGGAGAGCTCATGTCTTTTCCTGCATTTCTGGGGTACAATCTTGATAACAGGATCAAGCATCGGTATGAACTGAAGAAGAAGCTTGTAGGCGACGAAATGTCTCTGAATAAGCTATTGAGTGTCTCCACTAAATCATTCTCCAAAACAAAGAAGCAGTTGGTCCAAGTTGGCTGCGATTTGGATGAAAAGGGCGCTGATGAGATAGAGTAAACGGTAAATGTATCATATTCTTGGTTCTTTCAAACTTTGACATTTATGAAATGAAATAATGATTATTGATGCCTTGTGTTCATTTGGAAATTGTATAACTCAACCCTTAAAACATTTTTATATAGCTCATACTTTCTTTTACAATGACAAAAAATCCGATATAACATGCACTGTATTCATAGCCACTCCCCAATCACTGTCAACTACGGAGTAGTTCTTTAGATTTAGTACAATAAAAAACGTATATTCCTTGATAAAATTTGGCTGCTGTTTGTGTACATATGTTGGTATCTATTTAAACTAATTCATGTCAGATCGTGGGAGTCCCTTTCTTCTAGCTGGTGGAAATTGACATTATTTTTCTAAGGTTGGACCTATGAAATATTCTTTGTCGGAGAGAAATGAAGAATTGGTTAGCCTAGTAGCTTACTAGTATCAGTTCAAGGACCCCATTCTTAAAGCTTTCAGGCAGCTCTAACAGTCGTAAGTCTCGTAACAACCTTGACTGATCTGTGTTTTTAGATTAAACAGAATGTGCTGCTCAAAGTGTGCAAAGTTGTCAAAACTCTGAACTTAGAAATCTTAATTAATGTGTGGCATAATTTTGTATGGTTCGTTCCAAGCTTTGTGAATTGTGATTCTAACTTCATGGTTTCAGATACTTGTTACTTTATGTACTAAGTATAACTTTGGGCTTTGTATATTGAAAGACAGATACATCTCTTTGTATGATAACTGGCATTTTACTGGAATATAATGATTATTGTACTCTCTTTTAATTCCTCCTTTTAACATTTCTTGCATAAAATAACAATTTATTTTACTGCACTTCCATGCTGGATTACCAAATAAAAATGTATATCGCCTGTAAAACTGCCTCCAAGAGACGTACAATCTAAACTGAATGCAGGTTTTTGTACTAGTATGGACTATGGAGTGGAGATATTGGGGTTGCCAAACCATCTTCTCAAGGCAAATGTACGTTCTCCCATTCTAAATGCAGAATGCTATCTATTGCCTACAATTATCCTTGAGCTCGACATGAAAACCCAGCAACACTTTGAGATGCTCTCGGCAATTTGGCATGCATAAGGGTTGTAAAGTCTTCGTATCTCAAATCAAAGCCACTACCCTGAATATGGGCAGATAGATCAGTAAGGCAGTGTTGTTTGTCAGAAACTGATGGGCAGATACTTTAGAGAGCCGTGCAGACCCTGGTGAATTTATTTCCGAATTAAGGTTACAAGTACACAGCAGATAAAATTTAGAATCTGTAGTAACAAGCTTGTACTCATTTGTGAATTTCACCATGCGTCCTCAGCTCCTCACCATTGCAACAATAGACAGTCAGGTGACTCGGGTGCGTAGCTTTGCTTGTATATGCTATGATTTTGCAGTGTAAGACTGGTAGTAACATAAGCTAGAAATGGTTCTGGAATTATTGGAAAAGAAATGAGGATGTATTTTTTTTGACGGGAAGAAATGAGCATGTTTAAACATAACTAGTGTGTACCCCGGGCGTTGCACCGGGTTACTACTTCAAAACAAAAACGCCCGGGGTTACTACTTCAAAACAAAATGTAATACAAAATTCCATTGTTGAAGATATTACATTTCCATTGTTTATGAATTGTTGAGGCTATTCCTCTTTATTTTTTTTTTTTCAGGCTACATATTTATTTTTTTTGTGCTTACTTATACATTTATTTTTGTGTATATAGAGAACATAAATTGGCCGTGGCTCAGATGGTAAGGTGTGTGATCTTGTAACCATGAGATACAATGTTCAAACCTTGTGGGATTTTTTTTCCGTTTATGAGGTTATAGCGAGGCCTACTGACACCTCATTATAATAGCCGTTTAGAATTTTAATTGTTTTACATTTAGTGATAAGTGTATACAAGGGTATTTTTATTTGCTCATCTATCTAATTATTCTTCATTTGAAGAAATTTAATCGAAAATATAAATGAAGATACTAACCTAACTAATTATTTCTCATCTCTTTGTACTGATAACCAATGTGCAATCTCTATATACAAATAATAATTTAGAAATAGGCTTCTAATCATGAAACGAAGGGAGTACTAAAAAGGTGAAAACTAAAAAGTTTAGCCCCTAATTGTTGCCTTAACTCGATTAAATATTGACCCAATTGAATGTGAATATATTTATATGTATATCTAGAATATTGTATAATTAGATTTTCAGAGATATTCCTTGATATAAGCCTTGTATGAAACTAACATTTTGTGTATATAACGAAGCTTAGCTTCTCAATCAATGCAAATCAAACTTACTTAAAAGGCATATATATAGGTAATTTTTAGTTATTATACAATCACAAAAAGGTAATGGGATGCAAATCATGCAATCAATTCAAGTTTATATGCCTAATACATAAGATTGAGAAAGTTTGATTATACAATATTCTAGTTCTCAAATTTAATGACCCCTTTATACATGGAAACACAAGGCAATGATTGTGCCAATGCATTAATTAGTAATAGCAATATTCAAGGCTACGGATAATACTCCGTATTATAATTTCCTTTGTAACATCAAAACTATTTGAAGTAAAAAATTATGGAAAGGAGTAAAAAATTAATAGAGAAAATAAAAGATGCATATTTGCCTTTTGATGATTTTTGTCCTAAACTTAGAACTTTATAATACGTAAATAAGAGGTAAGAGATTTAGAATATATGTAATATTCCGATATTTAGAAGGACGTTAGCTGTTAGGAAATAAATCAAAGTAGATAATTAAAATGTTGAGTATTTAATTTTTACAAAATAAATTTTTATGTAAACTTCTGTTCATGTTTAATATAGGAGGATTACTTGTTTTCTTATTTTTTTTCCCCACATCTTAGTAAGTTATACTGATAAATGACATAATCTTAGGCTGCCAATTTTATTATTTTATTATCAATAACACCACATGCCAATGTAGTTCCCTTCTAAAAGATACCAAATTCATCATTATTTAAAATCAAATTACTAAGTTTTACCAAAATTAATTGTCATATTCCATAAGAAGATTTTCTTTAAATTTTGGACAATCTTACAACACCCCTATATATATTCTATACAACTTGGAGTATTAATCCCAAATACACTATATAATCATCAATTCATTCTAGAGTCAAAGAAATAACCAGTTCAAAGTCCAATATCTTCATTTGAATTTCTATCTTTCAATTCAATCAATTCCTTTAAATTTCTCTCTTCGGATTTTCTTTCAAAGAGAAATCTAACAAATTTTTATGGAAGAAACAATAGTCCTTATAGTAGGGGCAGGACCTGCAGGACTTGGCATTGCTGCATGCTTAACCAAAAAATCAATTCCCTACATTATTCTTGAAAAGGAAGATTGTTGTGCTTCTCTTTGGAAGAAACGTGCATATGATCGATGCCACCTTCATCTAGCAAAAGAATTTTGCTCATTACCCTTTAAGCCCCATGCACCACAAGCTAATAAATACATGGGCAAGGATGATTTTATAGAATATATTGATGAATATGTTTCAGACTTCGATATTAGACCGCGCTACAATCACTCAGTTGAATCTGCATCTTTTGACGAAGCTACGGGCAAGTGGCTAGTTGAAGCTAGGGATATCTTAGTTAAGGCGAACAAAATATTTGTTGCAAGTTTTTTGGTTGTTGCAACAGGTGAAAATGGCAAGAGTTATATACCTGATATCCCTGGATTAAAGGATTTTAAGGGAGATATCATGCATTCTAGTGAATATAAGTGTGGTCGTGAGTTTCAGGATAAGGATGTTTTGGTTGTTGGATGTGGTAATTCTGGGATGGAAATAAGTTATGATTTATGTAATTCAGGAGCCAACACTTCAATTGTTATTAGAAATCCGGTTAGACTTTTTAATTCTTATCTATTGAATCCATTATATTTATGATACAAAAAAGAGTAGTTATGTAGGAAGTAGTAAGCTAATCCTTTATTCATTCATGTAGGTTCATGTAGTTGCAAGAGAAATGATTTTTGTCGGCATGCATTTGATAAAATACTTCTCCGTATCAACGGTGGATGCTATAGTCACTTTTGCTAGCAAATTGAAGTATGGAAACTTGTCCAAGCATGGGATTTATCGACCAAATGAAGGTCCTTTTTTTCTGAAGGCAACCAAAGGAAGAAGCCCAGTTCTTGACGTGGGAACTGTTGCCAAAATTCAATCTAGGGACATTAAGGTAAAGTTTCTACTTTTATAATATTTATTTATTACTTACAATTTTTGTAGGAATTTTTTTAAATTTTTTTTTTTAATAGAGGAAATTATTTATATTTATTACAAGAGGAAAGAAAATCGTAAGTAATAAATAAATATATTTATATTTCTAACATTGCAGTGCACCCATAATATTTTTGTTTATTCCCTTAAAAAAAAATATATTTTTGTTTACTTGAAGACAAATTAACAATTCAAAAATGCACTTAATTTTTACGGTAAATGTGTCCGGCTTGTATATTTCGAAATCCTACGGTCCTACCTACGAAAGTACGAAGTATTTCATTACCCTTTTTTTTTTTTTTTTTTTTTTTTTTGATGGAGTACGAAGTATAACAAAGAGTCAAAGATTCTACTGTATTGTTTTATATCTTTTGCATTGCTAATTTCGTCATGCTCATACCCTAGATTAAATCTTTATTTTCATATAGATCCAAGTGGCCATAGAATATACTTGTAACATTCGATTTTTAATATGAATTAATTAATTATTTTAATTCTTTTCTTAATTGTTAAATTTATAGGTTTTACCGGGAATTTCAAGAATTAATAAGACCAAAGTTGTATTTGAAGATAAAGTTGAATTACCCTTTGACGCAATTATATTTGCAACTGGCTTTAAAAGCATAGCATGTGATTGGTTAAAGGTATGTACAATATATATATAACCTTACATTTATGTGACTACTCTCTTAATACGAGTCTTATCTTTGTATTTATGAAAGTTTTATTCAAAGCTCATCCAAAGTATATATTATATAGGGTATTATTTTGGCATGAACAATTTATCAAACTGTATTTTTTTTTTGCAGGATTATGATTATATACTTAAAAGTGACGGATTTCCAAAAAATCGATTCCCCAATCATTGGAAAGGAAAGAATAACTTATATTGTGCCGGATTATCAAGAATGGGAATACAAGGTGCATCAAAGGATGCCATCGTGATTACCAACGATATTGAGATGGTTTTGAGAGCTATGATTGCCCCTAAACAATACTAGTATTAAGCTTTTTGAATAAATACTACAGTAGTATTAAGCTATCACATAATTGTATTAGTTGTTCATGCTCTGAAATAATATATCCAAATTATTTTAAATTTCATGTGATTGTCTATGAATATTCATCGTCTTAGTTATGTTTTCGTTAGTTATATCCAAGAAAATTAATCAACTCCAAAGTATATAGATCACCTTCTTGACAATGATACATGCAGAGTTGTAGCCAACAGAATAGACAGTGAACATACTGAACAAACAAGTATAAATAGCTAATTCATGCATTTACAAGATTGTCTAACATGTATAGTGTTTCTATACATACATAGCAGTATAGCACCGCGACAAACAGGTCATCCAAAAAGAGGAGGATAATCACAACTGGAGATTCTCTAATATCCAAAATCTTCTCCATGGATTCCACATTCTGATTTTCAAACCCTGATTGTTTATACAGTCAAACAAAAAAACCGAGTTCTTTAAGGTAATTAGTGCCCAAGACTAGCAACCTCAGCCTATTCTGCGAAGGAGGGTTGTTTGTCGGTTTGAACTTGCAAAGGATCCAACTTCTCTGTTTTCCCGTCCTTAGGAACAATAAGCCCATATCCTCCCTCTTTCCTTTTGTATAAAATGTTAATTTCACCTGTGTGAAAAACATGCCCAAAATTACAAAATTGGCAGGGAAACATTTAAGACAAGCAGTGAGCTAAAGAGTAAAGTGCCAAGGTTGGTTACCAGTTTCTTCATTTCGGAAAGCATAGAAGTCATGATCAACATTTTCGAGCTGTTCAACAGCTTCTGTTACTGTAAGGGGTGGCATGTCAAAGTACTTTGTACGAACCACCTGATGGAAAAAGTTCAAAGATAAAAATAAAGACAGAGAAAATCTGATAAGCACAAAGTAAGCGTTAAGAAAACATGATATGCACAAGTTAAGCGTTAAGAAAACATGATATGCAGATGAATATCAGGTCAGTAAGATTAAGAATGGCATGCCATGAAATAAAGCTTAGCATGTGCATCAAACCAACCTCTTCAATAAAGTCATCATCTTCAACAGAAACAGGAGAAGGAGCTGTTTCCAATTCTTCCTCCAAGATTTCTTCTCTACTAATTCTTATTGGCTCAGGCTCCCTCACCTTTGAGCGATTGTAGCCTTTCATATGTCGACCATGGTCAGATACTTTGTCCTTAACCTTCCTCAATTTCCTTTGAATAATCGAAGAGACCAAATCAATACTTCCGTAGAGACTTTCAGCATCTTCCTCAGCTCGAATTACTCCATGCCTCTTGGTAAACAAGGTGACCTAAACACAAATTCTTTCTATAAGAATATTACTCATGTAAAGCATATAGAGAAACAACATGAAACCAAGAGGGTGAAATATAGTACCTCACATCTCCTTAGTTTAGGTCCTTTACCAAGCTGTCCACCTCTAGCAGACAAACGCACATCCACTTCCCTCACCAAATGGCTATGCTTCGCGACAGCTTTACCAACCTTTTCTTCCACATAGCTTCGAACATTATCAGGTAACTGCAACACGAAAATGCAGGATCAAATTTCCATTACAACATCACAACGGTCTAAAATCTTCATCTGTTTATAATACATCATCACAACGTCAGTCTAAAATCTTCATCTGTTTATTGACATCAACATTTTGACTCAAGTTTCCCATAGGATTAGTAAATGTAGTTACTAAATGGAGAGTGAATACGTAGTGAGTACAAAACAACATTCTTTCTATCACCCTCCATTCCCTAGTAGTCTATTTCAGAAATTTATACCATACTAAGATTCAAATTAGTACATGAAATAGGATCTATGCATACAAAAAGGCATTCAATCAGCTCCCACAAGGCCACAAGTGCTGAAACTCCAACACATTTGATTAATAAGCTACATAATAGAGAATTGAGATAATCAATAGTAGCTAAGACTTCATATTTTAATGGGGCCATAATTTAAGTATACTAATAAAAAAAAATATAGTACTGCTTATACCTTATCAATTATCCTTCACTAATTAAAATTTAACATCCCCACCTCTTTCAAGTTAGACTTTGTGTTAGATTACTTGCTAAGAAACACAGAAAGTAGCATAAATATAATCATTTTATCTGAAATACAAGAGCAGCTTGAATGCAAAATGAATAGCTAAACAAAATTGAGCTGCTCAAGTGTTTATACTCATAAATGCATCACAAATATAATTATACTTAGTACAATGCAAAATAACCAATATATTGAAATGAACACTACTAACAATCTCAACAATCACATTAAATTAGAATTTAGTACCTAAAGGCTAAAACAAAAATCAATTCAAGAGCAATCTCATAGCATAAACGTTCATCATACTCAAAATTGACACTACATGCCTTTAATTTTGAAGATTGCACACACAAATTTAGATAAATCCCAGCAAATTACATTAGATTTATCAAATTTTGAACTTTTCAGACTACATATTAAGCAATTTCTCAAATTTTTGGCATAAAAACAGCATGAAACAACCATAATCAACCCAGATATCCAAACAATCAAATATTCAAAACCCACCCCAAAAAATCACAGAAATTACAAAGAGAAATTCAAGAAATTGAAAGGAAATCAGAAAAAACCTCAATATTACGGCCCTGAAGAATAAGTTTAACAGAAGAAAGAGGACCATCCCATGACATACAAACAACATTAGGCTTATTTCTGCTGATTTGAACACTCTTAATTGCAACAATAAGTCCAAAAGAAGAAGGATTAGTGAAAGTTGAACGAAGGGAAGATAGATTAGTGGGTGTTAATGATAAATTAATGGAATTGGAGAGAGAGTTTGAGAGCTTTGGATTCATATTAATGGCGGAAGCACACAAAGTTGCCATCTTTTTTATATTTTCTGGGAAATCAAAGTTGAGATTTTTTTGATGAGTTGCAGAAATTGAGTATAGTACAGAGTAGTGATTAGTGAGTGAGGTTGGAAGATTGAAGAAAGAGGGGGTTGACGTGGCATATTATCCGGAATTATGTCCAAATTCTTGAATCCGAAAAAAAACGGTGGGTTGTGTGTGGGACCCACTGACCCGTGAATAAAATTGATATAGAAAGACAGTCCACTTGGTCTTAAAATGTTCGTGCATATAGGATAAGGGATGGAGAATTTTTTTTTTTTTTTTTTTTTTTTTTTTTTTGGCAAATTAAAAAAAAAAAAAAAAAAAAGAGACATATGGATTGGACCACATTTTGAAAATAATTTTAAATCAAATGAGTATAATCTTGCCGTCAAAAAAAAAAAAAAAAGAGTACAATCTTGTTTGATCTTTGGTGTTTTTTCATTAAGGTCATTTGTATACATATGTGTATCTGAGTATCTTAGATCTAAAATGAAGAGCTATTTAAGTGCAAAAACTAAAAAAAGTTAGGTGGATTAGACATTTTGGGATAAATGTGACAAATTGGCCTCATAAGTTTAGTGCATGTTGTGGGATTTTAGTTAGTAATGTCAAAATGCACAAATTTGATGTTTTGTATGGAGAACTCATAGGTTGATTTGAAAAGGCCAATGAAAAGCTATACAGAGTAGGGCCTGTTCACATATACTGAAGTGAGCTGAACTTAACTGATTGGAGTTGAATTGAAGTGAAAAGAGACGAAATGAATATTTTATGAGATAAGGAATTAGGAGCTGAACTGAATTGAACTGATTGGAGCTGAACTGAATAGAGCTGAAATGAATATTTTATGAGAGAAGGAAATTAGGAGCTGAACTGAACTGATTGGAGCTAAACTGAACTGGCCCTAACCAATTCTCACAACAAGCATTGGTCTTTAATACTGAATATAATTGATGATTTAAAATGGCTCAAAAAATAAATACTACCTCCGTTAAATGTCATGTGCAACTTTATCTCACAAATAATACCCCAAAGTTGCACATAACATTTAACGGAGGCAGTATAAAACATGTTAAATACCGAAATAACTTATTATAGTTAAAATATCTAATACTCCGTACAACCGAAGTATACACTAGAATCCAGCTAATTATCTAACTGGGCCAAAGTCTAAAACATATCATATGACTATATGAGTAATATTGGACCTAGATTTATTTAATACTGGTAAGTCGGTCTCAATTTCCAAATATAGTAGCCTAATAGAGTAATAGCCCAATGCCCAAAGCACTTGAAAAACAGCTCAATTACCATAATCTTTTTCCTACAATCAATTTTCTGACTTTTTCGTTAATCTCTTGCACCACCAGCGCCACCGAGATCAGTGCAGGAACCGCCGGAGTGATTCCTCGGTCTTTGCACTGATCTGGTGGCGCTGAAGGTGACGATGATCGCTGAATTAGGGTTTATCAGATGTTCCGTTTTAGTGGTTGATTTCAAGGTATACATCTTCTTTCTTTCTTTCTTTCTTGTTTTGTACCTAAATTTCAACTTCTTTTATACTATGCATTTACTTGAAATTAAATATTTTGTTTTCCAATTAGCAGTAAATCTTTAATTACCACTTCAATTATCGAGGTTATTGTGGCTGTATTTTGTGTGCTAGAAACGATTTCAAGTATGGAGTACATTAGTTGATTAATTGACTGCGCAATTGCTAGTTGTAGTTTATGTTTGTGAAATGTGTTAAACAAGATCTCATTGAGGAGGAGTCACAATGTACTATGTCTTATTAAAATAGATTACCGGGTTTTCGGGTTCGGTCATGCTGGGAAGTGGGAACTCATTATAGAGATGTCACAGTGATAGACTCAAAGGAAGGTTATGATTGATGATCGGGTAGAGCTTTCAAATCGGGTGTTTTTGGTTGGTTAGATTATAATGTTGGTTTTAGCTATGTAGGTTCAATTAGCTGGTTAGTATGGGTTGATTATGGTGGACTTGACCTCACCTCAATTTAAAAGGTTTGATTAGTATGACATGATTTGGTCGTGGAGAAAGGGCGTGCAATATTGGTATTGGACTATTGGTAAACGGCAACTGAAATATTCGTTGCATATTATAGGCTATGGATACTATTAGATAGGAAAACTGGCTGATCCTTGAGTGATCCTCTATCATAGCAGAGAGGCCTTAAACCTCTAACCTTACTAGCTTAACAATTGTTAAAGAGTTTTGTTTTAGAATAAATAAAGGGATAATCATGATTCGCAATGATTAATGCTTTGCTCCAAATCAGTTGCGTCCTGTAGCTAATTTTGGGTCTAACGATCTAACATGCAAACCCTTCTATGAAAATGAGGATAAACAAGCAAATTAGTTGAGCACTTTCCTGTTTTCAAGGCTATTAAGGTATTTTGGATAGCTTGTGTCCTCCCACCAGTTGCATTGCAGTTTGATTCCCATCTTTCTTTTTCGGGTTGGTTTTTTATATGGGCCATTGCTCATGCCTCATTAAAACAAGTAGATGTCTTAAGCTTTGCTGAACTACAATTCTACAAACCATTTTGCCGTTTCTATTGCATTCTAGGCGGGGCAAGATATTTCTAGCCTTACTTGTGTTATGGTGCATCTTGCAGTGAGGGGGTTTGTGGCAGTCAAATGTAGGTATATGTACAATCAATATATAAGGTAATACATTATATATATAAGTGCTGCAATATTGTTAGAGATATTATTATACTCTGCTGATTATATTCTTGGTGGGTCCTTGCACTTTACATATCGTGGATATTATGAGATTTGGTATGCAAGATCAGTATGAAAGAAATGGTGTTTCTTGAGAATCTATGTTTCTTATATTAGATTTTTGGTGGTGGACCTGCTGGTTTTTCATTCTAGTGATTTTTAGGATTTATTTTTTGAGATTTGATAGTCAAATGGTGATATGTTATTTGGAAGAAGAGTGGAAATTTCACTGAGTGTTTGTGAGATATGAGTCTCTCTGCAGTCGTACGAATTCTAGCCTAAAATTTATTTAAAAACTCAGTGAGTTAGATCTCATTTAGTAATAAGTTTACGATTTTATTTGGTCAGGCTCTATGGATGATGTTTGTTCATTTGTCGTCATGTTTTCGAGTCATGAAAATGGCAGTGCCAATTGGTATATGAGAAGCATGTTGATGCACCTTGCTGGTTGAGTTGTCAATGAGTACAACTCTTGGATATTGTATTTATTCAACATCCAATGGGATGTAATCTGGAGAAAAGTTTGTCCAACTTCCAGGAAAATAGTGGTTTCCATACTTAATTACATTTCAGTTGAATATATCATCCTTCTTTTAGGTGATATATGGTCATGATGGATATATAAAAAGAGCCACCAGTCTTGGTAATGACTAATTTCACTAGGCAGGCCTCTTAGGCTCACCTCAGCTAGTTTGCTATTGTCATCCAGGTGACTCACTAATAGCAGATTCCTCTACATAGTACTTTTGTCTGGTAGTTCACATTTTGTTGGTATTCATATTAAAAATTGAGTTGAAAACCCTAATTGTTTTTCTTAATGTATTTTTTATTTTTTACATCTCATTATGCCACAAGATATGTATTATTTAAGGGTTAATTTAGGGAAGCATGGGACTATGGGTATTGGGTACATAGAAAGGTTGATATACTAAAATTCCTTAGGGACAAAGGGATAGATTATAGGAATATAGGATCCTATGATCAAAATTTTATACCTATGATCTCTAATTTAGTGTAATTGACTAGGATTAGATAGGATAGGATCATAGGATCTATTGCTGAATTTTATGTTTGTTACATTTTAGAAGTGTATATCGTGTGTATTTATTTTTATGTCTAATATGTTTTATTATTTATCTATTATTATCTGAATTTATTATTTTTATTTGTTTATTTTTTATTTTAGAGTTTTAAAAAGCTGAAACTGGTAATAGATTAGTTTTTATTTCTATTGACAGATTCAACAGAAATAGTTGCTCTTATATTCAAATTACCACTTGACATAAAAAACTAAAGAAAGGCAATTTAGTTTTTCATTTATTTATTTATTTTTGTAAATACTTTTTAGCACTTTGGGTTACTGCTATCATATTCTATAATCTATGCAATAATTATAATATGAGACATCATCCACAACTCAAAATGTGTAATACTTGCATAAAAGATTGAGGAAAGCTGTGCTTCTATTGGGTGCACATCTTGACAGTAAGACACAGCAGTTTAAGGCCATTGTCAATGAGGTCACTGGATTCAAAAACTTATGGAAGATTTCCTTATTATATGCTCTGTGCTTTTCCCACCTACTCCTCCCTTCCCCACCCCCCCCCCCCCCCCCCCCCCCAAAACACATCTACCATAATTATCAACCTGGTCAGCAGTGAGTGATGTGTGAAGAGGAACTTTGATTTGCAAGCTTTCTTGTTTGTTTGGCAGCATTTTATGAGCTTCAAGTTGATTCTAATAAATGGCAGAGACTGTAGTTTGTTTTGTTTTGGACAAGCTTGTGCCTTTAATTACTGCAAAAGCAGGCATGTTAAGCGGCTTACCCACAGAATTGGTGGCCATCGGCAATGAACTCAGAAGCATAAAAGTTTTCCTCAAGGATGCGGAGCTAAAGGCAGAGGAAAATGATGGTGTCAAAGAATGGGTGAGACAAGTGAGGGACATAGCTTATCAAATTGAAGATGTGATCGACGAACATTTGCTGCTTCAACATCCTCACGACCATCCTTATCATCAGTGCTTCAACATCTTTAGTAATCTAACCCGATGTGTGATTCTGTTGAGGCCAAAACATCGGATAGCAAGCACCATAAGAAGGGTCCGGTCGGAGGTTTTGGAAATCAATCAAAGGAGGAGCAGTTTCACCCTCGGTGGAGGCCCAAGCTCTTCAAATGGACTTGAGTATGAAGATCCACACAAGCACATAGACCAAGACCCAAGAGCAGGCTTTCTCTATGTTGACGAATCTGAGCTTGTGGGTATTGATGATCCCAAGAGGGATTTAATTAGGATGTTGGACTTGGAACCTCAGGATTTTCCACAAGGCAAGTTGATATCAGTGATTGGCATGGGTGGCCTAGGAAAAACAACAGTGGTTAGGAAATTGTACGAGGACATGTCTGTGAGGAAGCACTTTCCTCTTCGTGCTTGGATCACTCTTTCTCAACCTAATAAAACAATACATGTAATAAGGAACATGCTGACCCTATTTTACAGATCTGCCAGGGACTGTGTACCCCCTGAGATTGGTAACATGGATGAAGAATCTCTCATTGAAGAATTGAGGAACTACCTACGAGAGCGAAGGTATGTAGCAGCAAATTTGAATTCTTATTTATTGTGTACAAGGGTTATAATGATTAATGAGTTGAACTGAACTCAAATTCTTCTTAACTAGGCTTTAAGGCTTGAGCTCAGGAGGTTTATGCCGAGCTTGACTTACTATTAACCTTGATTGAGATCAAAAGTCACAAGTCTTAATTTATTTATCTTTTTGATACTTTTTCACCTATTATTTATTTATATTTATTTCTTATTATTTTTATTTCTAGTAACTGGTATCCTTTGAAGCCCTTTGTAAAATCTATGTTATTATTCACAAGTAATACATCAGGTTACTCACCTTGACTTATTTGGGTCTCATATTAAGCTAACATTCATTTTTCTAGATATTCCAGATATCGTGAAAAGTTAAATCTCCAAACAAATACTGTACAAGCTGTATGTTTCTTCTTGCAGGTTTCTTGTTGTTTTCGATGATGTTTGGTTTTTTGAAACATACATTAAAGATGTCTTGCCCACTAATAACAATGGAAATAGAATACTGATGACAACACGCCTTGAAGATGTTGCTCTTGCATGGAAGGGGTCGTCTTTTGATCACGTTTACAAGCTTCAACCTTTGTCTTCCGAAAAAGCGTGGGATCTCTTCTGTAGGAAAGCTTTCCGAGACCTTAAGGCAAATTGTCCTCTGGAACTAGAAAATTTGTCACGTGCTATAGTCAGGAAATGTGAAGGATTGCCACTTGCAATTGTTACCATAGGTGGTCTGTTATCAACCAAAAACAAGATTGTGATGGAGTGGCAAAATTTGTGTAACAGCATTGGTGCAGAACTGGCAAGTAATCTTCACCTGGCCAGCCTAAAGAAAATTCTGCTACTCAGTTATCATGATTTGCCTCACTACTTGAAACCTTGTTTTTTATACATGGGCATCTTTCCTGGGGATCGTTCTATTGAGCTCCAACGTTTGGTTAGGCTGTGGATGGCTGAGGGTTTTATCCCGAGGAAATCTGGCAAGACACTTGAAGCGGTAGCAAATGAGTTTTTGATTGAACTTATTCGTAGAAGTTTGGTGCATGTAACCTGGGTAGATGTTTCTGGAAGACCCAGGAATATTCGGGTCCATGATCTCCTTCGCGAGATAATACTTTTGAAATCACATGAACTCAGCTTTTTTCGGGTTCTTAATGAGGAAAACTCATCCATGGATGCTCAAAGTAGGCGTTTGGTGATTCAGAATGATAAGCAGGGAACTAGTACTGAGGTGGTTGTTGAGGGATTGACTAGAAAACAAGGTATCCGTTCACTCTTTCTGTTTTTGGAACATGAAGCAGTGCCAAAGTTCATAACAGGCTCATTTTTAAGGACTGTACACCTCTTAAAAGTGCTTGATCTTCAAAATGCTCCTGTAAATTACATCCCAGAAGCTACAGGAAGTCTACGTCACCTGCATTATCTGAGTCTGAAATGGACTAAGGTAGAAAAGCTACCAAGATCCATTGGCAAACTTGGGAACCTTCAAAGTTTGGATCTCAAACATTCCCTCATACAAGAGCTACCGGCTGAGATAGGTAAATTTCCTCATTTAAGACACCTTATGTCATATTCTTACCATTGGGATGATACTTTCAGTTTGTATGTGAGAAATGTGAGAGCTGCAAGGGTACCAGCTGCACTTTGCCGAAATTCCCGAGAAATGCAGAACTTGGGATGGGTGGACGTGAGTCATTCAGCTGGTTTCATAGACCAGTTGGGGAATTTGAAGCAGTTGAGAAGGTTAGGAATCGCACAGCTCATGAGAGAAGATGGGAGGAACTTGTGTAATGCAATCAAGAACATGCATCACCTTGAAGAATTTATGGTTGCTTCTAGAAACAAGGACGAGGTGCTTGAGATAGATCATATGTCTTCTCCTCCTATGCTTCGCCGCCTATTCTTGATGGGACGGCTAGATAAGCTTCCGGAATGGATTTCGATGCTCGAAAATGTTGTCAAATTGGTCTTATGTCACTCAAGCTTGAATGATGATCCGCTTGAAGTTATCGGAGCATTGCCAAATCTGATAAAGCTTATAGTTTGTGAGGCATATGATGGGGAGCAACTACATATTAGTGCAAGAAGGTTTCAAAAACTTAAGGTGCTGCGCCTTCACAATCTCTGCAATCTTAAATCGTTGAAAATATTGCTGGGGGCTCTGCCTGTATTGGAAGAGCTGGAACTTGGACCGAGCCCATTGCTGAAGGAGGTACCAATCAGCATTAAAAATCTCGAGAACCTAACTCTGCTCAGGTTCCATGATATGCCCAAGGAATTTTTGGATGACTTGACCCCAAAGGCGGGCCAGCATTATCACATCATTGATCATGTGCCAAATGTTTATATAAATTTTATGGCTGGTGCAGGCCACTGGGAAACTTCTTCTTTAAGACATCCACAATACAAAGAGATGGTGTCTTACAAAACAGGAGCCATGTATCAGAGATGCAAACGCAGCTCTGCTCGGGCTACAACTGGTGCTCCAATATATAAACCGTCAGGTGGTACTGGAAAGTGAATGAGACGAGGTGATGCATCAGTTGTGGTTGAGGATAATTGTATTAAGAACATTTCTTGGGAGGTAGGCACAATATCCAGCTCTTTAATATTGTTTATGTATGTACTTAGTTAACTTGGCGCCTGTATGAAAATTTTTATACACAATTAAATCTCCTTTCATTACTTGTGTGAATTGTGATCTTGTGAGCTGGTATTAATCTTGCCTGTTCATGATGCTGTTTCTGCCATAAATAAAAGATTTCATGATTTTATTTTTAGAGTAAATAGTTTCGTATATGAGCTAGCTAAGTATGATAGATTTAATTAATGATCCCCATGACTCAAAGTTGAAAAATTCCATCTTTTTGAGTTTTGACAGTATGCTAAACAATTGCAATATTGAAAAATTTTCAGACTGCTTCAAGCACACTGTCAAGCAATCTGTACCCTTACTAGTTTACTCCCATACTAGGAGACAGCATGTCTAGCAATTACAGTAAAGGTACGTTTCACAGTATTTCTATGCTCACTATCCAGAATTCCAGTCTGTCCTATATACTCTGGTGCTCACCATAGCGAAACTCTCCATGCTAGTTGCATTATGTGTATACTACTCCATATGAGTGAATTTGGGATCTTCATGAAGCTATTTGTTCAAAAGACTCTTTGTAATAATTGTAAATTGTTGTGCCTTATAATTTCTAATCCTTCATTCATCTTGGAGGCAATTAACTAAAATGCAAACTTTGAGCATCCATTTTTGTTCCTGAGAATTCCTGCTAGATTCGTATGCATATCTCATGCAACATTCCCATCTTCTTTATTCGTGGTGCAATAATTTTGTTTTTTGTGTTCTTTTCCTTAGAAAATTGTAATTATGGAAGTAAAATTTGCCAGGTATTGTAACAAATAAAATCATAGATACTTCTGTTTTTCTTCGGGTGCTATATGAAGAATATTCTGTAATCTGGAACCAAGATGTTTCAGAATTTATTATAGAAAATATAGGTAATTTGTGGTAGATTGAATGCTAAATTTGGTGCCACTTACTCCTATACGGCTAAGCTTAATGGTTATTATAATATAGGTCAATGATTCGTCAAGAATGGGCTTTTTTTTTTTTTTGGTTAAACAGATCTTGTCAAACTTTTAGCATAAGTCCATAGTTTATGTAATGTATAGAGAATATTGTTTTGCGGTTGTGCCAAACATTTACTTAGAAGTATTTAATTGCTCAATTTATGAATATAATTGTTGATAGATTGTCTAGTTCAATTAGTGTTGTATATGGTCGTGCCAAGCATGTACAATAATTGTACATGCAGAACTTAGCCCCACAAGAAGGTGAGCACGTCCATTACCTATTGAAATGGAAAAATATAATCCATCAATAACAAAGCTAATGAATCACAGTTTAAAAGCAGACAAAATTCACAGCAATTAACAGCAATAAGTTTTAAATGCGAGAATTAAGCGTAGCCCAGCTTCCTATTACTTTAAACTCAACAATTAATGCTTCTGTCAGCATTAACAATGTCTTGAATGATAGCCTGTTAGTTGAGATTCTTCAAAGGCTTCCAAGCATCTCTGTCCTTCGAGCAAAATCCGTCTGCAAACACTGGTTTTCTCTCCTCTCTGATCCTTGTTTTCTCCGGAGCTTTGTCCGGTACCATGACCATCATGCATTGCCCTTCACCCTTGTCTATGAGTTTCATTTCTGGCATCGCTGTCTCAGTGATCACCTTCATCACAACTTCCATATGGTCTCGGAGCACAAGAAATTTCAGTTGCAAGGATTTCACCTGGGTTTCCTCCCTTGCTTCCGACCTTGGGAATCACATCCCATTTGGGTGGTGGCCTGCCATAAAGACCTCTTAGTTTGCTGCCACCTTAAAATGTCTTTATTGCAAGGTGTATACTACATCTGCAATCCATTAACCAAGCAGTGGCTCAACCTTCCACCTTCCCCAGGCCACCATAGAGTAGCAGATACTGCTATTGGCTTCATTACTTATGAGAAATCTGTTTCTCTAAATAGCTTCAAGCTGGTCCAAGTCCCTAAACTAGACTCGTGTTTTAGTAATGGTAACTGCTTTGAGGTGAATGTGTTTTCCTCTGAGGTGGGTGAGTGGAGAAACTTTAAGATAAGTTCTCCTCAGAGTTTCACTAGGACTTGGCAGTTCAGGCCCGAGTCAATTACTGTCAAGAACAAGTTTCATTGGCTGGTGAACAGCTCAAATATTGTTGTGGTTGATCCATTTGAACTAGCTGAGGGATCATGCAGAGTCATCGAGTTGCCAGCTGAGTTGAACCCTGACATAGGAATTTGTTTAGGATCCTGTCAGGATTATCTCAGAGTTTGCCAAATTTCTAGAGGGTGGTCAAATTGTCTGTTAGTAGTTTGGAAGCTCCTAGATTATGATACCGGAAACTGGGACTTAGAATACAAGATCAGTCTTAAAGAGATGAAATTGTTTGAGAATGTATGTCTGCATAAGTTTGGATTTTCGACAATGGAGGCGCTGGCTTTCCATCCGGTTGACTTTGGGATTTTGTACTTGAGATTCAATAATCAGATAGTGATGTGTAATGTAGGAAAAAGAACACTGGAAGTGGTCAGTGAGTGCTTGCAGGACTCGAGTTTCTCTGTAGGAACATGTGGTGTCTTTCTGCTTATGCATCCTTGTTGGCCATCGTTGATCCCTTCACTTCCCCTGTCTTGAATTTGCATAGTACTGTAATGACCTCTCAGCCGAAAGAATTTTGAAAACTGAATTTTGCTGTAAGATCTCATGTAGATCTTGGATATGTGCTGCTCTGTTGAGGACTTTAGTGTTTTTTCTCTTATATTTGATGTAATTTTGAATATTGGGAACCAAGTTGAGCTGTTGAAGTATATGCTAGCTATTCTTTACTTTAAACTCGTGATGGATGTCATTGACAGTTCATAGCTAATGCAAACTCTAGTTGCTATTTTGTTTTTTGGTAATTCATACAGTGTGATATATGGAGTTATAATCTATAAGAGTAATCAAAACAGTTTTATACAAATAGCATAAAATTTCAAAAATAATTTTACTTGGGTAGTGAATGAAGCTCAAAAACATTACCCTGTTTTACTTTATATGCTATGTAAGCCTTTGTTTGTACTTTGAGGTGAAATGAGGGAAGCCGTGACGACATAGCTTGACTCCGTCTGGCATGCCTGATTCATTTGCCCTAATTAGTGTAGCTTTTGGTTTCTATGTGAGTTGGCTGCACTCAGCCGAGTTTGATTTGGCTCGGTTTCACAGTTAAACCAGATAAGATGGTCTCTTAGCCTCCTGTTTCCCAATTCGCCTCAGGAACTCCTCCCCCACAATATGTTAGAGATGTGTTCACTTTTAGTCGACCAAGCTCCATCCTTTTTTTTTTTTTATTTACCTTTTATCAGCCGAATGAGCTCAACTTAGTCAACCATTTTTACAAGTCATCTATAATATGATGCGTGTTCTGCAAATCTGGGAGTTGTGCAGTCTGCACTCGTGCAGAATCTGCTATATTCCAACAGAATTTAGGCTTAATAACCTAAAAGCGGAGCATAAGTGCAGGAAGATTTGTCTCAGGCACAAGTTTAATCATGGCTCCTCACTAACTCATAAGTATCCGGACAATAATACATGAAAGAAATTAAATTCAATTAATTTAGTTATATACTTCCATAATTCAAGATTGAGGGAACCACGTAATAGAATATTACATCAATCTGAAAGCACGTCTTCAAATTGCATCCCATCAAGAAAATGTCAACATATAGCCTCAGCCATTCTAATTTTAGCTAAACCTTTTTATTTTTAGCATCTTTCAATGTATCAGATTCAATAAACACAATGCAAATCAATAATCTCCCAGATAGCTTGCTTATTGAAATCCTTACAAGACTGCCTTGCCAATTTGCTGTCCGATCCAAAACTGTCTGCAAGCGCTGGCTTTCTCTCATCTCTGATCCGTTCTTCATTCGTAGCTTTGTCCACCACCAAAGCCTTAACCATTCTTCACCCTTCACATTGGTGCACCAGTTTTATTACTGGCATCACCATTTTGCCGAGACAGCTTCTAGGAAGCTCCATGCAGTTTCCGAGCATCCCATTCTCGAATCCCAAGAGCTCTTCCTAGACTTTCTTCCCTGCTTCCAACACCCCCCTAATCAATGGCCTATCCGCATAGTTGCATCACATGGAGACCTCATGGTGTGTCATGACAGCAAATTGTTTTCTCATGAAAGCAAATACTATGTTTGCAATCTTCTAACAAAGCAATGGCGGGCTCTCCCACCAATCCCTGGCCGCCATGCAGAGGATGATATGGCCATTGGTTTGGTAACTTATGGCGATGATCTTCCAATTTTTAACTACAAGGTGGTTCGGATTCTTAAGCTAGGTTCCCATAGTAGTCATCTCATTGCTGAGATATTTTCTTCTGATACAGGGGAGTGGAGCGAGTCTAAGCTGTCCTGCCCACAGAGCATACGCCGATTCTGGCAGTTTAGGACAAGTGCAGTTACTCTAAACAATGCCTTACATTGGATTATTAATGGTAATGATGGAGAAACCATAGTTGTTTTAGATCCTTTTAGTGGCATCAATGGCAAATGTAGGCTAATCGATCCTCCCTTTGAGTTAAAGTTTGAGATGGCACACGTTTGTCTAGGAACCTGTAGGGAGAAACTAAGGATGTCCACAATAAAAGGGGTGCACCCGAATCGGATGCTTAAGGTCTGGGAGCTAGAAGATTATGATAAGGGGGAATGGCTCCTGCAGTACAGGATTTGCCTCAAGGAGATGGTGTTTATTAGTGATTATCAGTTTAACATGCTCGAGTTTTCGACCAATCTTGTGCTGAGTTTCCACCCAAAAGATGAGGATGTTGTGTATTTGAGATGCCATAATCATATAATGAAATGCAATATGAGGAAAGGAACATTGGATGTAGTTAGCAAGTGTCTCGGTGATCCGACTTTTGTTATCCGAACTCTCACAGTTTTTCCTCTGGTTCATCCCTGCTGGCCGTCATCAGTACACGGCCAAGTGAAACAGTAATTTAGAGTTTGTGATTTTTTATTTTATTTTATATTTTTTTATTAACGGAGCTTGTGATTTCTGTTTGATAATGAATTAATGAGTTCGTTGTTCATGATGATTTTAGTTGTCTTGAATGCAGTTGTTTTGTTTAATGGTTAGAAGCTGCTTTTCTTTTTTTTTTTTTATTTTTTTTTATTGTTTTTGGAATAATTATCCGTTCATCAGAATTTAAATGTGGTGCTTAAATATTACAGAGTAAAATTCTGAAATAAATTATACCCTTGAAATAATTTTGATCAACAGTTGCAAAAGATAAACAGATTTTTTGGACATAATTTTAAATTTGTGATATTATTCTATTATTCTGAGTTGTAAGATTTTTAGATAAATTCCTTTAATTAAAAGATAATATTTTTTTTAATAAAAATAATTTATTCGACCAATCCGTTCATCAAGTTTTTTTTTTTTTTGAATAATTATCCTAAGTTTTTTTTTTCTTTGTTGAATAATTATCCGTTTAAATAATTGTTTATCATCATTCAATAGTGTGACTGTGTGATGCTTGAATATTCCAAGTAAAACTTCGAATAAATTATACCCTTAAAATCAATTTGATCAAATTCCTATTTGTAAAGATATACAGATTTTTTTGGACATATATTAAATTATTTTAAAATTGGAGTAATATTATATTATTCCAATATTTCAAGTTGTAAGATTCATAGATAAAATCCTTTAAAGAAAAGATAATCTTTTAAAAATAAATAATTCAAATTCTCAAATTTCTTTGGTTTGTTTTTTCTTATTTTGGCAATTGAATTTTATAATTCTATGTATTAGATTGTTATTTTTTTCAGTTAAATAACATATACCAGAAGAATCCTATATGAAGTATGTTTCCTCTCTAGCTTAGGTTACGTAAATAAATAACATCACATCATCAATGTCTAACACACCTTCACATAAAGTTCTTTAGATTCAACACAACAAGAACAAAATCATGAATGCTCTGAATCTTGTTCTTGACAATCCTAAACAATTTTCATCTTCTCTGTTCAAATCTCTCTATGAAAAACTCCGTCAAAAACACACTCAAAATATCATAAATCATCATAAGAATCACACGAGACACAACAACGACAACAACAATGACGAAAACAATGTTGTTTCTCGAATAGATGAACTAGGTGATGATATATTGTTCTTGATCTTGTCAAAAATAGACTCATGGAAACTTTTGGTTCAATGTCGAAGTGTTTCGAAACGATGGAACAACATTATACATCAACCCATCTTCCTTGGCCTTATTCCTTCGAAGTCCTTGCCTTTCACCCTTTACGTCGTAAACAATCATTTAACATCCATGATATCCGAGCACCCGTTTTTCCAATCCCAAAACCCCCTATTCGACCTCGATTTTCACCCTTTATGTGACCATAAATACAAGCACAAGCCCAGCGTAGTTGGTTCCTACTCTGATATCTTGATTTATTGTAATCATACTGAATATTTTCGTCTAAATAAGCAACTTAATTACTACTTCTGCAATCCAATTACTAGAAAATATGTCCAAATTGAAATACCTACTGACTACAATAATGATGGAGGTAATCTGAAAGCAATTGGGTGTACTGGAAATTTAGAGGGCATTAGTAGTGTTAAGGGTGAAGGAGGTTTTAAATTTGTACGCATCATATCAAGATCTAATTTTTCCAATGATATTTTGCAAGTGTTTTCTTTTGAGAGTGGAAAATGGAGCACAAATCGCGTACCCCTAAAGTTTGATCTTCGCCTTACTTGTTATCACTCTTACAATTCTGTAACGGTGAACAACAAACTACATTGGCTATTATATGACAGTATTCTAGTGATTGATCCATATAGCAATGATATTTCAAGGTATCGCTTGATCAAGTTGCCATTTCTACCTTCTTTATGCTCCCTAGGAGTATGCCAGGAAAGACTTAGGTTGGCGGAATTTGCATATATTACTAAGTTTGGACCTTCCTTCGCCACATTGAATGTATGGGAACTCGATGATTATAGCAAGAGCACTTGGACCAGTGTGTGCATGAAAGTGATCACTTCGACGATGATTGAAATTTACTCGGTTACATTCCATTCCTATGATTGTGATGTTGTATATTTGGAGAGCAAAAACAGAATTGTTCGATATAATCTCAGAAGTGGCACTTTTAAAGTGGTGTTTGATGAATGGGCGGTAATATACCCACTGGTGAATCCTTTGGTGGTAGCTTAACAATAGCCTCATCAACATAGTATATTTTTTTTTGTTTTTTTTTTTTTTGGGGAAAGAAATCAACATAGTTAGGATATAGCTACTTTGATAAGTCTAATAAATTAAGTCCTCAAAATTAGTTTGATCAAATTCCTATTTGTAAAAAATATATACCAGTATATACTTCTGTTATATTTCTAAATAATCCTAAATTTGTGATAATTTATTCTATTATTTCGAGTCGTCCTTTTTTAAAATTAAATGTTATTAATTAAAAGATAATATTTGAATTTTGAAATAATTTAAATTTCATTGGTTAGTTTTGCTGGCTAGGGAAATATTTAGATCTAAATTAAAATTTTTCTTTAGTTAAAACTTAACATATACTTTCTAAAAAAAAAAAAAAACCACCTGTAGGAATCCTATATGAATTATGGTAAGTCTAGCTTAGCTTAGGGTTTGTAACAAGTTAGGTATTCTATTCATCTATTGTATTGTGTATATATATGTGGTTATAATCAATACAAAGCTCAGGCCGTTTTCTCTAATATTTTCCATAGTTTAACAACAAAGATTCTCATATATCATGAACAAGGTGAACAACACAATGAATAATGCTCTATATCTTTATCTAGACGATCCTAAACAATTTCCTTCAATGTCTAAATCTCGATTTTGTTCTTGATTTTGTCAAGAATAGCTTCATGGAAACTTTTGGTTCAACGTCGAAGTGTTTCAAAGAGATGGAACAACATCATCTCTCAACCCATCTTCCTTGGCCTTATTTCTTCGAAGCTCCTCCCTTTCATCGTTTGCATAAATAGCATTTGGAAAACCTCCATAATATCCGAGCACCCGTTTTTCCAATCCCAAAATCCCCCATTGGACCTCAAATTTTCGTGTCAACTTCTACATAATTGGTTCCTACTATGATCTCTTGATTTATCGTAACCATTGTCCAAATTCTGGTCAAAAGAAGGCACTTTATTGCCTCTACAATTTAATTACTAGAAAATATATCGAAATTGAAATACCTATTTTTAATTAAACATTTTATACTTCATAAGGTAGTTAATCACAACATTTTATTTTTAGGGTAAATATAGTTTTTCACAAAAAAATCCAATTTTATAATATATTTTTTTTGATTCGTACACGGTAAATGTGGTACGATTGTGTTATATTAGTGGGTTTTTCTGTTATGAAATACATTTTAGAGAAATTTAAAGTTTTCCATAGAAAATTTTATTTAAACCAAATATGTATCTTGACAAATTATTTATTTATTTATTTATTTTATTTTATTTTTTTTAAAAAAAGGTACACTATATAGTACCACATTGCAATTTCTATTTTATATATTTGTCCTATAGATTTTATTTGCAGATGCTAGGGGTGAAAGTTCGGTATTCGGTTTGAATTTTATACCAAACCGAATCCAAACCGAATTAATTCGGTTTCAGATTTATGAAACCGAATCCAAACCGAATTTGGATTCAATCCAATCCAATCCAAACCGAAATAATTCGGTTTTGGAAATTGAATCCAAACCGAACTGAATTTTTTTGGGCCGGTTATTTTGGGCCTAAATATAGTCCAGTCCATAATAAGTTTCTTTTTAAAAAATTCAGTCCATAATAATATAATATATTAATATGTCTTGAGGCTTGATATTGGCCAAATTTAAGAAATAAACATAATTAAAAAAAAAAAAAAATTGTTCAGCCATTAAAATTAAGTTACAAACATAAGAAAGGACTTAAAATTTAATAACAGTAAACATGGAAACTTCAAGCCTTCAATTAACTTGGCAGCTCCAAGCTCCTCAACTTCCTGTACAACAACAAAAAAAATCAAGAAAAATAACAAATTCAATCAAAAAACATATTACTATTACATGCAGGTTCCAAATGAACAAATCCATATATATATATATAAAAAAAAAAAGAAATTATAAAAACATAAATATAAAATCAACTACAACATGCAAATTGAGGGGCTAAAAAATCCATAGAAAATCAATCATAATTTCCAATCAACTAGACCCAAATTAATCAACAACACTTCATGATTAATTAGACCAAATTCAAACAAAGTAGCAACTAGCAAACACAATTTAGCTACATAACCAGATTAATTAATTCAAGTTAATAAATAGCAATTACCCGAAAATATTTAAGGAAATTGGAGAAATTTAATCGAAATTCAAGCAAATTCTAAACATAAGCAAATTAATTCGATCTCTTACCTTTGAGTGCTGTAGTGAGAGTAGAACGGCGGACGAGCGGTGGTAAGGGGCCGTGACAGACTGTTGCGGTTGTGAGGGAGGTGGTGGTGAGTGATGAAATTGACAAGGTGGTGGCGCGTCGCGGATTTGAGGGAGTACGAAGTCTACGAACACCAGATCTGAAGAAAGGAACTAAGATTCGAACAAGGAGACACTGAAACTGAAGGAAAGAACTGAGGTATGGTGGCCGGAGTGAGATATTGTGGTGAGATACGGTGGCCGGAGTGAGGTGATGAGGGAGGAAGTGAGGAAATGAAGGGTTTTGGTGAGGAAGTAGAGGAACTGAGGAATGAAGGTGGGCGAAAATCAGAAAAAATGAAGGAGGATATTAGGGTTTGCTATATATATGTAGGGGAATTGGGCTGGGAATCTATATGGGCTTAAACATTTCGGTTTGGATTTCGGTTTTCGGTTTTTCAGGATCCAAAACCGAATCCAAACCGAAATAATTCGGTTTCAGGTTTTTGGAACCGAATCCAAACTGAAAACCGAAAAAACCGAACCGAATTTCTAGTTTGGTTCGGTTTGGATCGGTTTTCGGTTTTTATCCAAACTACTTTCACCCCTAGCAGATGCCATATGTTTTAAATTAATGAATTGATTTGCTCAAAAAATATAAATTAGGCACTCTATTTAAAAAAAAGACTACTCTGTATTTTACAGGCAAATTTTTGCTTTTATGAGAATGATAATTATATGTCTCCAATTCCTATTTCTATTCCTTAACAATTAACCTTGAACAAAAATCCCAGAAAGATCTCATGAACTGAAATCCTACAAAGGATCTCATAGATATGGGCAGTCCAATGCAAATCTGTCTGCAAAAAATGGTACAATTTAATTTCAAACTCTTATTATAGTATATGCTCCCCTTTTAAGGATCCAATGGATATGGGCAGTCCAATGCAAATCTGTTTGCAAAAAATGGTACAATTTAATTTCAAACTCTTATTATAGTATATTCTCCACTTTTACCTTCATCTTTCAACTCGATTATTATGATAATTTTCAAGTCAATCGAGATGGGTTCGTATTCTATGCTTTCACCGATGTTAGGGTTGGTGAGTGCACAGCGGAAGTGAAGATGAGTTTGATTGAGAAGTATAAATTGAATTGATAATTGGCAACATAATTAATATAAATAAACACACGATTTTATGTAACTATTACAATATGACTATCTCTATATTACTCTCTAAGGAGGATTACAAAGTAGGAATAGTGGATTCGTAAAGAAGGTAAATAGTACAAAGAGGTGTAGGAAAGCTTGTGTATGGTATGGCTTCTTGTGTTGTGTTTGATAATTGAATACCCATGACCTATATTTATAGGTGTAGATGGAGCTTTGAAGAAATGGCGGAATATTCTAGAAATTCCTCCATCATTCTCGTATCCATATCGTTCTAGAAAATTCACGAACCATGTATTATATTCTAGCTAATTAGCTTCCAATGTCAATAATTCTCTAGAACATTCAAATAGGATATTATTCTAGAGAAATCAAGAGCAAGTAATGACCTTGTTTGATTATTCTAAAAGCTTCTAGAATATGCACAATAGGCTTATAAAATTTGGGACATACCTAACAACCGAACACCCCGGTTTCAAAACCCTTGGTTTATCCCTATCTTTTCTTCCTTGTTACAACCATACTAACCCTTTTCACCCCGTGCACATAGTCATGTCTTACAAAAATCTGTTAGTGTTTTGCGAACCTCCTATTTTGAATCCTATTGGAATTATAAGTGAAACTGTCTACTACATTGTGGATCCTATCATGAGGCGGTACGGCTTGTTGTCGCGAATAGTAATAGTATTGCTTCGTTTATTAGCTATAAAATGGTGTGTGTCTGGTCGTGTTGGAGTAGTAGTAGTGATTGGATGCATGAAAGTGAATATTTTTGTATCGAGGTTTTCTCGTCTGAAGTGGGGGAGTGGAAGAGGACTTGGTTTTTATCTCGGAAAGGAAAGCTGTTTAATGTTGGAGGGTGTTTTAGTATGAGTGCAATTGCCGCAAATCATAAGCTACATTGGGTGGTAGAAAAAGATGTTCTAGTCTATGATTTGTGTAACGAAACATGTACCTTCATTGAAGTGCCGCCTTCACAAAGCTTGGCGAAAGTCACTCGTTGTCTAGGGGAGTTTGATGGCCGGATTTGGCTGAGCCAATTGGAAGATTGTGCTCCTTTTAATAATATTCTTAACGTATATGAGCTCGAGGAATATGGATCAGGTCATAGAAATTGGAGATCAGAACATCATATGGTGTGGTTTGGTTTGGAAGTTGAAAAGTTTAAGAATAATGAAGTGTTGGCTTTCCATCCATTTGATACTAATACTTTGTTGATGACCTATGGTGATGGGTTGGTTAGGTATAACCTTAGGAGAGGAACTCTAAAGGAAGTCATGAGTTGGCGCAGTTGTGATTTATCACATGTGTGGACAAAGAAGGGGGTATTTCCGATCATTCATCCACCCAATTCTATAGTTCTACCTTCTACTCCATGATAGTTTGAACTTAATAACGAACTCGTGTTATGTTCTTTGATGACTAATAATTTTATTCTAGGAGGCATTCTGTTTGAGGTTAAGCATGTATCTATGTGACATGTTAATTCTTGATTGTTGTTTATTTAACTTGTACTTGCATTGTCCATTATTTATTTATTTTTTATTATTTTTTTTTTGTGAAGAAATATTTATTGAAACATTCTCAAAATTGAAATATTGGTCATGTAGCAAAGTATTAAAAGTTTAGGAGTCAGGACATACGCAATACAAGATTAAATAATGATACTCTGTTGTCTCTGTATACATTACAAATAGAATACATGCACCCAAAACTATGTTGTTTCATATTTAAAAGTTTGTAAATAAAAATTTTGAAGAACAGGATTAGATACATTCAAATATTCAATTAAGGGAAATATATGTTATTTTACAAGTTACAAATTTAAGCTGATCAACTATTGAAAGAGTTGATGGTGTTGAGGCTTGAAAATGAAGTTGCATTCAATAATTGTTATTAAATTTGGACTTTAATTTTTACTTTTTTTTGCAAGTAATGGCAAATAGCTACACTTATTAGAAAAGTATATTTTAATTTCACTTATCATTTTGTCATAGTTCAACTCGATCTAAGGGCCTGTTCTGATTGACTGAATTGA
Organism: Chenopodium album; assembly: GCF_948465745.1. Lineage (NCBI taxonomy): Eukaryota > Viridiplantae > Streptophyta > Magnoliopsida > Caryophyllales > Amaranthaceae > Chenopodium > Chenopodium album. The sequence goes on along the minus strand of NC_137856.1, from coordinate 34,469,910 downwards.
ATTGAACTAAACTAAACTGAATATTTTATGAGAGGAGGATATTAAGAACTGAACTGAACTGAAAATAATCTGAACTGAACATGCTCTAATTATAAAATCATCCGGGCACTTGTTTGAAATTATCCATTTTCTTAGGCCAAGTTTTATAATTTTAATCCAAGTTGATGGTACAATAGAGTATGAATTTTAACGCATATTCTTAGGTGCACACTCATGCACCTAGAAATAGGTGTAACAACAGCACAATATGAACATTAGCTTTTCAGAAAGTGAACATAGGCGTAAAAAAATATGAACATTAGCTTTTCAGAAAGTGAACATAGGCATAAAAATGTGTGATTTTCGATTTCTTATGTGGTGACTTTGTGATTAACTTCGATTGATTATGTTATACTACCTTCGTCAACATTTAGTTGCAACTTTGGGGTATTATTTGAGAGACATAAAATATTCCAAAGTTGCAACTAAATGGTAATGGAGGTTGTATATGATTTTCTTAATTCTAATGTATTAAATTTTATCTGATTTTCTGTATTTTTTTTTATCAGTGAACATAATCATACAAAACATGTACATATGCATAGGTTCCCTTATATGTGAATATTAACTTTTCAGAAAGTGAACATAGGCATAAAAAATATGAACTTATGCATTTCATAAATGTGAACATAACATTTCAAAATATGAACATAAGCATTGGTTTTCTTAAAGTGAATATAAGCATTTAAAAGGTGAACATATACGTAAAAAAATATGAACATAAATATTTAAGAAAGACAACATATGCATAAACAGATTTAATTAATATTTCATGAACAACACTACATATTTACATTATGAATATTTGAAATTATATATGAACATATAAAATATTATTATGAATATAATGCATTTAATTATGAACATAAAAATTTGAAGTAATAAAAAATAATATGATTATAAAACATATGCATTATAAGTATTAAATGTTCATTTTTTTTACGTGTTTATTTTTTATTATTAAATGTTCATTTTTTTCATGTTCATATTTTTTTAATAAATGTTCATTTTATAGAGCGTAGTGTTGATTTTTTTTTTACTTTGTTGCACCTATCTAAGGTGCACAAGGGTGTACCTTAGACTAATTGGAATTTTAATCCAAGTTGATGGTACAATAAAGCCTAGCCCATGTGGCCATGTTTAGTCCAAAATGTCCAATTAGTCTAAGGTGCACCCTTGTGCACCTTAGATAGGTGCAACAACGTAAAAAAAATTAACACTACGCTCTACAAAATGAACATTTAGTAAACAAATATGAACTTTTAGTAAAAAAAGTATGAACATGAAAAAATGAACATTTAATAATAAAAAATGAACACATAAAAAAAAATGAACATTTAATACTTATAATGCATATGTTTCATAATCATATTATTTTTTATTTCTTTAAATTTTATGTTCATAATTAAATGCATTATATTCATAATAACATTTTATATGTTCATATATAATTTCAAATATTCATAATGTAAATATATGTAGTCTTGTTCATGATATATTAAGGGCCTGTTCATATTTACTTAATTTCAGTTCAGTTCAGTTCAGTTCAGTTCAGTTCCAATCAGTTCAGTTCAGTTCAGCTCTTAATTTCCCTCTCACATAAAATATTCATTTCAGCTCAATTCAGTTCAGTTCAGTTCAGTTTCAATCAGTTCAGTTCAGTTCAGCTCCAATCAGTTCAGTTCAGCTCAGTTCAGTAAATATGAACAGGCCCTAATTAAATCTATTTATGCATATGTAGTCTTTCTTAAATGTTTATGTTCATATTTTTTTACGTATATGTTCACCTTTGGAATGCTTATATTCACTTTAAGAAAACCAATGTTTACGTTCATATTTTGAAATGTTATGTTCACTTTCTGAAATGCATAAGTTCATATTTTTTATGCCTATGTTCACTTTCTAAAAAGCTAATGTTCACATTTATGGGAACCTATGCATATGTTCATATTTTGCATGATTATGTTCAAATAAAAAAAAATGCAGAAAATTAGATAAAATTCAATTCGTTAGAATTAAGAAAATCAAATACTACCTCCATTAACATTTAGTTGCAACTTTGGAATATTTTATGTCTCTCAAATAATACCCCAAAGTTGCAACTAAATGTTAACGAAGGTAGTATAACCTAATCAATCGAAGTTAATCACAAAGTGACTACATAAGAAATCGAAAATCACACATTTTTATGCCTATGTTCACTTTCTGAAAAGCTAATGTTCATATTTTTTACGCCTATATTCACTTTCTGAAAAGCTAATGTTCATATTTTTTACGCCTATGTTCACTTTCTGAAAAGCTAATGTTCATATTGTGCTGTCGTTACACCTATTTCTAGGTGCATGAGTGTGCACCTAAGAATATGCGCAAAATGTCTATCGATCCACTCTTAGGCCCAAAATAAGATAGTGCATGTCTTGCTTTTATAGGAGTGCAGTTTACTTACAATTTACAAACTTAACAATAATACTTACATTAGTACTTTTGTACATACACATGCTGATACATTAGGTGTTTTCCTCGTGGAATAATTAGTTTAATGTTCTTGTATTCCTTACTCGTACTTTGAAAAAAATCTATACATATAGAATGAAGGATACTCACAGGCTGTCTCCGATCAAACCATATAGTCCTATGGACCGAGCAAGAGTTGTCCATTAATCTCGAAGTAGTTCATACTGAGGACGGAAAAGATACTTTGCTTCAAAGGTTGAACGATAAACCACAACTAACAACGAAAAATGCAACCAGACATAAACACCACCAACAATCCAAGCAAAAGCAGCAACAATGATCCTACCCGGTTTGTTAGGCGATAGCATGATGATCGCCATAGTAAAGGCTAACAACATCGTTAGTATTGAAAAGAGAAGCGGTGCAAGACCAACAATCAATTTAAGCGGCAGTGACACTAGAAAGTCCTCTTCCGCAAACGTTGAACATTTCCGTCCTTGACTCTCAAAGCGTTTAATATACGCTAAGTTGGGACGAGTTGACTTGTGAAAGGTTTAATTAGATAACTCAAGGCTCTATTATCATCCATGAAAAAAGTAATAATAACAATAGTACATTGAATATCACGTACACTTAATATGAATAGTAAGATCTTCAAGGAATAGAGAGAAGAGACATGAAAATTATATCAAATGGCAATACTCCGTATATATAGTATGATAGATAACAGTACACCTACCACTTGATCAAGAATACACACAAGTACGTACACAACACAAGCAAATGGTCAATGATAATACTTGTAATTTACAAACCAATAATTACACCAAGCTTATCGTTTAATCTCGAAACAACTCTTGTCGAGGTCGAAATAGATAACGAGAACGAAATGTTGAACGGTATGCATCAACCAAAAGCGGGAGATGCTGCAAAATATAGAAGCTGCCAGTCATCCACGCGAGTACAGCTATAGTAATCGCTAGCGATCGAGGTGGGAATATGATGGCAATGGTTGCGGTGAAGGCTAATAACATTGTCATTATAGAGAAGAAAAGTAACGCGAGGCCAATAATTAATTTTAGAGGCAACGACACAAGAAAATCCTCCTCCGCATACCTTGAAGTAAGGATTGCGAGGAATGACAAGATTGAAGCCGTTGCAGCCACCAAAGAAAACGCATTCGAAATGACAAACATCCAAAACAATTTTTTGTTGTCATGACTTGGTGGTTGAAATACTGCTTGGAAGATTACTGCGGCGACTAGTGTTGCAACAACCATACACGAAGTGGCCGTGTCGCGCATCCATCTTTCCCCGTCTCTCCTAAGCGACCTATGCTCTTGGGTGAACAAAGCTCGTGGTGTTTCTTTCCGTCTCTTGGATTTTTGTGGATTGTTTTTCATATCAGCATACTCGCGCTGTACAATCTCTTCAACTGCCTGTAATTGACACGTGTCATTTTTTTTAATTTCTTTAAGATATAGTTAATTAGATAAGACGGATAAAAGTTGAAATTATAATAGAGATGAGACAGTGGAAAGAAAAATAAACTTATGTTCAGCTACATAGCAACATGTATATATAATGCAAAGATAAAAACAAATTAAGCTAAAAGCTAAGAAGATGATCCATAATCATTAGATCATGCTTAACTTTAACCCACTAAACCCATCCACTATTTTTTTGGCACCACTAACACAAACTAATCCCTTAGCAAGCTCCTAAAATTGAGACGCTAACCACTAACACATTCGATATTCCTATACTTTAGGAGTTAACTAACCACTAACAATTTGAAGCAAATATTCCAATTAAAATGACTCAAAAAATCTATGAACATAGTTAACACATTATGAAGACGACAGTACGGCTAGATTGTAGACTGTCTAGACATACTTTAATGATCCTGAAGCTTGAAAAAAATTAATTACCTGAAACCATAAGAGCTCACGCTGCATTTGTAGAGCAGCACCCGAAACAACATCGAGTCTATCAGAACTAGGCAAAGTGGCTGCTAGATGAAGGATATTATTACCATTGGTGTGATTCATATAAGCTGCTAGCAAATGATTGATTCCTTCAATTTCATGAATATGACTGAAGATTTTTTCTTGACGGCATTGGACAGCTGCATGAAATATGGTCCGATTTTCTTCATCCGTTTCCCAGATTAGATCAGGATAATGGCGAATTAGCGTTGCAACGAACTCATAGTTGCCTAATTCTATTGCAGCGAACAGAAATTCAGGTTGAGGATGAGATAGAATCTCGGATATAGTCTCCTCGGGTTGTTTTATAACTATTTTCCAAAGACGCTCCACCAGTTTAAGCTTAGCTTCATCTTCTTGTTGCTTCCCCCATAAGTAATTCATAACTATTATAAAACGGTTATTAATTATACATCTACTTATAGTACTAAAATAAGAGAATTCACACGTAGAATAGTATGTAAGTGTATCAATAAACCAAAACAAATCCAAATCTTCTATTTCACAATTTGTGTACCACTGTGTCTCTTAATCTATTGGCTGATAATAATGCCATAAATTGACCAATAGAATCAAAGGACATACAAATTATACACAAATTGTGACGTAGAATTGTACTCACTAAAAACCTACCAAAGTTGAAACATTGTCTCCAACTGTTAAGTCGACCTGGTCCATTTTTTCGAGATTTTCTAGCTAATACATGTAATGGGGTCTCTCCATTTCCATTTCGAACAATAGCTAGTTTTTCATCCTTGCCAAGGATTTCCAAAGCCACATCTACATCCCACAGATATAATTATTAATGTACATTTAGAAAGTAGTTTATGTTATCAAAGTTATGTGGAATATATACATAAATGAACTTCCATAATTTATTTGAGTGTAATGAAAGCTTAAATTACCATACAAATCTGTATTGATGGTACTAATAAGTAGATCAATGCGATCATCTTCAGACAAGTCATCAAAGCAATAAGGGCTTAGATGCCTAACCATCGCGCCATGGCCTAATAAAGCAGCAATTAAAACGGGTTTCATGTCATGACTACCAGGAATACTTGGCAGCTTGGGGTTTATACCCTGCATTTCCTGCACAATCTCAAGCACGCCGGATGCAGCAGCCATACAGAACGCGGTATTATCTAAATTGTTGCGCAGCTCCAATTGTTCAGCAGTTGGACAAGCGTGTGCTAATAATTCTTTCACAAAATCACAACGCCCTCCAGCTGCTGCTATGTGCAAGGCAGTATCTCCCTTTCTTGATATTTTCTCCATGAAACAATTAGGGTGTATGTTGTGGATTTCTTTTGCAACTTCCCAATCACCACATAAGGCAGCTTTATATAAATGTACACGATAATCCTCGGAATCGTGTAGTCCGATATGTTTTGTAACATGAGTCCCCTTAACTAGCCAAGCCAAAAAAAAACGAAAGCTATAATTCAACATCAGTTTATATATGTTCGCACTTTTTTTGTTGGTAGTACACCTACCTTCTAGAGATTGTGGCACCGTGTTAGAACTTAGAAGAACAAGTTTTGGATGGACCTTTTGGTCGGTAACTTATTGTAAGCCGGCAAAAGCTATGTATATAGTAAATTTAGCCTCTTAAATTCTTAATATAAGAAAAAGTTGATCCAATTTCACAAACCAATTTCAAACTTTGAAAGATAAGTTTTCAACTTCTATACCACATATATATAGGTTAATTGACAAAATGAAGAAATTACAATGAAATTGTCATACTCAAAACCCATATTAATGGGGCTTGCCCCTCGTGTCCACCACAAAAAAAAAAAAAAATATTAAATCAACCCTAATCCAAAAAAGAACACTCCTTCATTTGACTAGCCCTTCTTTTTAGCTGTGTTAATTATTCAATCAGGAAGTTAAACGAGCATAGCTAAAATTTCATCGCAAGATTAATCTTAATGGAGAATTAGGAAACAAATAGCTTCATAATTATATATTGAGTGTAAACCAAATTAAATACAGAGATTAGACCACGCGTGTAAGTGTACAAACTTTCAGATGTTTGATACATACCAGAATTTTGAAGTAGAACAGGTTGATTAATATGCCCAAATTCAACAGCTATTTGATCTGGTTGCGCCATTTATAGATAATCGAGCTTAATATTTAGTATTTGGACCGCCTTTTTATTAGCAGAAAACTATCAATCTGAATGAATTGCGTAGATTAGGTTCAGCTAATGCTTATTCGTTATAATTAGTAGAAATTTAACATTTGGTATTCAAAGCTCACCTAAAAGCTATAGTCCCTTGGCAGATAGTAATTACCAGGATGCATGGGTTAATGATACTTTATAATATTTATACGAGTACATAACCTCTTTAACCATTCCCCTTTGCTCTATTATATACAGTCTTTGTTTATTTATAATTATAGCTTAATATGCCATATTGCCACGCCATTTCTGTAAAAAAATTCCTCCGATCCGTTTTCAAACAAGTTTGGACTACATCATTTTTACTTTTTGTACTATTTATATTAGTGGTATATATTAACTTTGACTTGGCTTTCATTATACCAACAATAGTATTACTTGTATGTAGTATAAATATTCGTATATTGTTAGATTACTACTCACAATTTATACAGATATTATCATAATACGGAGGAAATTTTGACAATTACCACCTTCTATTATGTCCATTTTAGCAATTACCACCTTGTACTTTTTTTTTTTTTTGAAAATTACCACCTTCTATTTTCAAAAACATCAAAAGTTACCACCTTCTCCACCACATGACGTCATCTTGCCTATTTTCCTCCCGTTTTCCCTTCCTCACTTCGATTCTCATCTTTTGATGTTTTTGAAAATAGAAGGTGGTAATTTTCAAAAAAAAAATATACAAGGTGGTAATTGCTAAAATGGACATAATAGAAGGTGGTAATTGTCAAAATTTCCTAATACGGAGTAACAACTTTATATACTACGGAGTACTTTGTAATAGTTTTTAGGAATATGAATGAAATGGTCTTGACCAAATTAACGTGCTTATTTAAACCAGATGGAGAAACAAATGCTATTAGGCTAAATATAAAAACAGGCTAAGCAACCAACCTGGCCCAATACCCACTAACAAGTTATGGGCCATGAAGAATGAGTTCGAAGAGAGCCCAATAACTAGTTTATGGGCAATTTCTGTAGGACTAGTTAACAAGTCAAGTCAACCCGGGTTTATATTCGTCATGGTCTTATGAAGCACTCCGTATGACATTATTCTTCATAAATCCAACTTTTATTTTATTTTTTTTCCTTTTTTCGGGTGATGAAGTAACTTTAATTGTATGTAATGAAAATCGATATCAAAATCCCTAAAATTGAAAGGAAGCTTTAACTAACTGGAATTTCTCTCAAGCCCTCCCTCTTAATAACTTAAATGGGAATTCCAATACTAAGTATTCATTGAATGGGTTACTCATCTAGCCCATTTATTTATTTCTTATTACTATTATCACATCTAATAATTACTTTTCAACAAACTAATTAAATAATTATGAACTTGCCAGATTTAACTCTACATTAAAATGCAACAGGTACTTCTTGATACGTACATGTCAGGACGGATTCATGGGCAAGCCTATCTATCATGGCCATCCCTATGTCTACACATTTCTAGTTTTATATATTAAATGTTTGTATTAGGTATACGAAAAATGAACCTAAAAAAAAAAGGTATACAAAAAATAGTAGCTGAATTATCATTAATATTTATTATGTTGGAATTATATATAGGTACTAGATAGGTTCAAATCTATCGCACCAAAAGGAAATTGGTTAAATTGTGTGTGTTTGTGTATTTTTCAGAAAAATTCTCGATATCGACATGCAAAAAATCTTGGATACATCATTATTATTTTTTAGGAGGATATATCATTGTGAATGTCAAATTGTCAATACATATAAAGATATTATATTTTGATATCATAGTGTAAAGTGACTAAGTGAGCAAATGTCAAAAAGTTAGAGAGCAAACTATTATGAAATTTACCCTAATATTAGTTCCTGTGTTAAATTTAAAGATAAATAAAAACATAATAAAGTTGAAAGTTTACTTTCTAGCTAATCATGCAAACTCAAACCAGCAGAATTTATGTCTTAATGTAAATTTATTAGTACACTGACGAAAAATATATGGAAACTAACACAAATTCTATTAATCATGCGTAACTTTCGGATTGACGACACTCAATCTCATGATTAATAGACGACTCGAATAAAAGTTAAAGAACGCAACTAAAAATTTGATTTTAGTGCTATTGATCCGCATCAAAAAGTATCTTCGTTTCAAAGTAAAACTTGCAACATAAAATCTATAGAAGAAAAATTTATCTTTAAAGAAGTTTTGCATAATCTCCAAATGAAGCTCGCATGTCGCAGCAGGTTCTTTCAGCTAGAATCTGTAAAGTTTACAGTGATTTAAATTATTTAGTTCATTTGTGTGTTCTATAATTGCATGAATAAATAGTCACAAAGGGAATGAGAAAGACCTCAAATTACATACCTTTCAAATTCTAGGTCTGTTTCTTTCTTTCCTCGTTCTTTTTCGACTCTTTTCCCTTTCCTCTTCCTCTGCTTGAACCAAATTAAATTAAAAGAAGCCTTAGCAAAGGTTTTCTATTTCAATAATTAATATCATCATAACGACAATGATAAGTGTCCATTGGTATTTTTAGACCAAATATTGATAAAATGTTTTGTACCAACACATGGTGTAAAAGTACCTACAAGACTATTGGTATAATGTTATACCAACATGAGATGTAATAAAATAAAGTACCAATAGATATTTGTTATTACCATTAATGACACGCGAGGAGAGTAATTATTTTTTTGCATAGACTTTTTCAGTTTAAGTGATGCATGCATCAAATTATTCAGCAAGTGTTAAAGGAAAATATTTTAAGGTGTTGGGTTAATGGCTGAGTTGCTTATGTAATAAACAAACCTAATTCAGGATTGTCCAATTATTATTAAGTATTTGCATGGACATTGCCTAGACTAATAATATTTGTATGTATATATGTACGAATTAGGTTTGAAAGTTATGGGATTTAAGATAGAATATAACTCACTTAATCAGTTGTAACTTAGTTGACATAGAAAATAGGTACTTAATTAGTTGACAATATAATTCACTTAACATAGAATATAGGTACTTAGTTGACAATATAACTCACTTAATCAGTTGTAACTTTCAGTAAACATTAGGGTTGCGAGCGACTTCATGGTACAATGCATTTTCAGAAAATTACGGTGGTAGATAAATGTCACATTACTACACGTCGCATTAGTAATTAATTTTATTTAAACTCTTTCGTCAAGCATTAGCATTAGCATAAAACTTTTTGTAATTTGAAGTGTGGTAAGCTTTCATGATTTTGATAATTTGATTAATTTAGATCTCTAGGATCTACAATTAGTCAATTAGTTATGTAACTCACTCTGTTTGGTTTTTGTTGATGTTTCCAACAGATGGCACAAGGCGTCCCACATTGCTGGAGCTGCTTGCTGCTGTGCTGGCCTGCAGTTCATCAACAACCATAGCAAGGTTAAATTAAGAATTTATAGACGGAATTTTTTTTTTTATTTATTTTTTTTTTATTAATTTTTTCTTTTTTAAGTTATTAGTTACAATCTTGAGATAATAAGACATTCTTAACTTTGAAAATCATACCTTTATTTTTGTAAGAAATATGATGGTTAATTTAAGTACGGAGTAATTAACATTATAATTTAAAAAAGGGAAAGGCTAGCTAGTAGTCCTACTACTATACGAGACTAAATCTAATGTATAGTTTAGCTTTTTTTTTTTTTTTTTTTTTTGATGAACAATAATACATACCTTCGTTTTAGTCGATCCTATTCCAGCAGGCAAGTTCCAGCTAAAATTAACAAACAAAAGCATCAAATTAATTAGTTGAGACACATTGGAAGACAATTTTTTGTACTTCTTAAATTCGTACGTACATGTAATTAAATTGGAATTGAAATGATTTTGACCTAATTAAGCTTAAAGCAAAAGGTTACCTTTGTGTCACATTTCCAGCTCCAAGCACAGGGCGTATTCTGCTTGGCGGTCCTCCGGAGCTGTGGGTAGAAAAGAAAAAGGAAGCATATAAAGAGTGAAAACACCTATGAAGACATAACAATGAAAAAAAAAAGGAGTTGTATTTTACATGAAGATAGATTTTACCGTGATTTTTTTAGAAGACGACTATAGCTAGACTATTGCATCCTTGCTTTTTACTCATATTAACCATACATTATGAAAATTAAACTCAACTCTTCATTACTCTATTTGAATTTTTAAAAATGAAACAAATATTCTTATAACACTTTCAATTTACACGAAGTATTAAAGAGCACATTGAGACATATCAATTAAACAAATTAAGATCTCGCATGTGCTCATTTATTTCATCATATATTGACCAAGAACGATAGATTTCATTGGAATAAAAATTGATAAGAAATCCAAACATGATTAACACATATTCTTTTTATTTCAACACATGTCTCACTTCAACTGTTACGTACACTATTTACAAACATCTTCTTGACCTTTGTTGGTGCTGTATACTCTAGATTAGATATAATATAAATGTTGTTAAAATTGTCTCAATGAATAGTTTCTTAATAATATCAATTCTTCTTTATGTATACAAATTAATAATTAAAGATGTAATGATCAAATTCTTGCATTGATAAATATATCAAAAAAAAAGGTGCCTATCAAATTAGGGCTAGAACATTAATTTATTATATTTTGAAACAAAAGAAGTAATTTATTTTTGTAGACAACAAATTAAAAGGGAGTAAGGGCTTGTTTGGCATCGTTTTCTTTTTTAGTTTTTTGTTTTTTTGAAAACCAAAAACCAAAAATAAGAAACAAGAAAAATGTGTTTCCACTTTTCTGTTGTCAGTTTTTAAAATTATCATGATGGATGTTAGTTACTCACCTTGTGCTTTGAGTTTGCGTGACATCTTCAGCAACGCGAACTCTTGTTGAGCTGTTCCATGACTGCTTGTCGTAGATTTATTAGACTGCAGAGTGTAGACAACATATAATCACAGTAACTACAAATTATTAAGGGATGTGACCACCTAATTAATACTTTCTCCGTCCCATTATTTAGTGCCTATTCTTTTAATTGGATACTATTCCAAAATTAAGTGTCTACTCATGTTTTTATTTTTGTTTCATGTATAGTTACCTACATACCCCCACTTTATTAATACCTTTTACCATACTAAACTTTTCTAATTAAACACCCTTCAAAATTAGTACTCCTTTCGTGTTTTAATAAATGTTACAGTTAGACTTTTTTTTTTTACTATTTACATAATGGTTTTGACTTAATTATTTTACTAATTTAAATAAAACATATGTTATTGTTTAATATACTGTTGGATTCTTCATAATGTATACTTCATAATATCAACTTCATTTTTTTAAAATAATTTTTCTAACATATAATTTCTCCCTTCGTGTTTTAATAAGTGTTACACTTATTAAATCCGGCCGTATTTTAAGAGCAACTCCAATGGTTGTAGATAGGGACATGCTTGCAATTACAATAATTTCCTAGCTATTAGCTTGACCATTGGAGCTAAAAAAACTCAATTAGCTTGGTTAAGCAAATTGCTTGGGAATTAAACTTGCCAAAATGAAAATGCTCATTGCACCAATTAAGCTCTTTCTATGTATTTTCTATCTAACGACTACTACTAAGCTAATAGCTAGCCATTGGAGCAAAAAGTAGCTAAAATGATAATTAGCTTAAAAGCTTATGTGGCAAGACAAGCTAATTGTCAAATTAGCTAGCTTGTCATTGGAGTTGCTCTAATAAGTGTTACACTTTCTTTTTTGGCAAAAAGCTACATTAAAATATGGTATCCCTCTCCTCTCATGGTCCCCACCCAAACCCACTACTACTTTTTTATTATATCTTTTCTTTCACATTCATTACTTTTCAATAAATTATTAACCCTACTATCTTTGTTTTACAATTTTTAATACTCCAACTACCCCACTTATCTCTTACTTTATTTAAGTCAATTAATTTGTCTAAAAGTATGTGCCGGTCAAATTGCAACATTTAGTAAAACACGGAGTGAGTAGATAAACTAATGTCAAAGTTGTGTCTCGGCATATGTGTGTTGGTCAAAATGTAACACTTAAAAAACACGGAGGGAGTACCCACATGTACTTCACATATGCTTTTTCAAATCTTCTTCACTCTACACTAGAAAACAAAATATGTACTTTATTATACGACTCTTAATGCATTTCACACATGCTTTTTATACTTCATATGCATTAAAATCTGTGAAACATGAAAATCTGACACTTAATAATGGGACGGAGGGAGTATAATTTTTTCCCAAAAGAAATACAATGGCCGGCAATGTATAGATTACAAATGGCCTAGGGGTGAATTGTGTCTGTGGCCTATTGTATAATAAAGCATGTGTGAAATGCATTAAGAGTATGTGATCACTAGATCAAAATCTCATTGCTATATACACATAATATCCATAACTCACTTGAACTAGTATTTTAAATACTACAGCCAAAGAAACGTGTATGTGATGGAAAAAAAAGAGGCCAGGGGTAATATGGTTGGTGTACCCGGGTGTACCATGCGAACGGTGTATCCGAAAAGAACATTTGGTATGTTTAAGAGAGCATAGGCGAAAAAAATACTTATATAAAGAATGTGAGCATAGTATGTTTTTTAAGTTTGATTATTATGTTCTTTGAGTTTGAACTATATGTCTTTTATGTTATACAATATATTCATTTATGTATGTACATAAATTTTTTTTTTTTTAGATTCAACCACTTGAATAACCATGAAAAAAAACATGTTCTTTAGGGCCTGTTCTCGTACGATTATCTTCAGTTCAATTCAGTTCTAATAAGTTCAGTTCAGTTTAGTTCCTAATTTCCTTCTCTTCTAAAATATTCATTTCAGTTCAGTTCAGTTCAGTTCAATTTAGCTCTAATAAGTTCAGTTCAATTCAGCTCATTTCAGTCAATGAGAATAGGCCCTTAATGTTATCATGTTCTTTTTCTAAAGACTTTATGTTCTTTGTCTAATGGTGATCAAAGTTAGCTCAGCCCGCTGGCTCGACCCGCCCCAATTTTGGGCAGAAGAATTCGGCCCGAAATCGGGTCAAACCTGACCCGAAAATTTATTTTTTTAAGCGGGTTTGGGAATGCGTTTTTATGCATTTTTAGTTGATTTTTTAATTTTTTTCCCGGCCTGACCATTTCGGATGGGTCTGGGCACAAAAAATTTCCGGCCCGAGAAGTTGGGTGATTTTTTTTACCTCGGCCCAACCCAACCCACGTAATGAACACCTCTATCTTTGTCAAACACAAATATGTTCTTTTATCAAACATAAGATTCTTAATTCTAACACATTCAACCACTTGAGTAACCATGAAAAATAACATAATCTTTAATGTATAATATGTTCTTTTTGTAAAGAGTTTGTGTTATTTGTAATGTCATATTCTTTATCAAACACAAACAGGTTCTTTTGTCAAACACATACAAATTTTTTTTTTTAAACACTAGTATATTTTTTTTTCGCCCATGTTTTTTAAAATGTGCCTAATGTTCTTTCCCAATACACCATGCGCATGATGCACCCGGGTGCACTATATATACTATTTTCATACCAGGGGTTATATATCTAAGACATAGTTCAATCTATCGAAGAGCATAACATTTTCAAATAACACATGTATGTAAATGTCCCACATTAATGAAATTTTAGAGAGTAAGATACTTTATACTCCGTACGATTAAACGTACTATTGCCATAGATCTTTGATACCTTTGTGTCTGCTGAACTTTCACTTGAAGAATTGCTCCTGAAGAAACCAAAGCACCATCAAGTCAATATGTTCTTTTTCGGCTTAGTATATACTTGTATGTTAATAATTCATATATATTAATTATTTATGTAAAATGCATCATTTTGTCACTACGTTTGCACTATTCATATGTAAATATGAAAATTTTACAAATAATATATGAGTATCAACTTTTTTGTGCTCTACTATATTAAAGATAATAATTGTAAAAAACTTTACATTAGTGTTGAAGGACCAACTCAACCAAAAGCTAGGAGGGGTTGGATGAGATTCGAACACGTGACCTTTATGTCACGTTGGCTCCAATACCATGTTGAAAGGCCAACTCAACCAAAAGCTTAAGCTGATGGTTGAAACTTAGTAATATGTTTTATACTCTATCAATTAGAAACATAATTTCTATTAAGAAAACCAAAAAATTTACACAACCACACTTAAAATAAACCCCTTAGGATTATTAGGCCAGTTTAATTTAAATTATTACATTCATGTGTTTAAATTAAAGTTGATGAATCTTAACTTGACCCTAAATTGTGAAAAATAACTCAAATAAAATCAGATCAGAGCCAATAAATGTATACTAATAAGAACATCAAGCATAAACAAATCAAAAAATTAATGATTTATGTCTGCCGAACTTTAATTTATACAGTTTGATGCAACATGCTAAGGTAATAAAACTATGTAGTACTCCGTAACTAGCAAATAATTATTTGTGTTAGACTTTGTTATAATTTATAACACATTAGCCAGCCATGCATGTCAATTAATAGTGCACGTATGACGACTATGATGAAGATGTTTTTTTATTATCATATCATAGTCTTCATAGACTATGGACTCAAAGATAGTACAGTACGATTTTTTTTCCCATGTTTACAAAATTTATACATAGTGCTTGTTTTAAATAGAATTATAATTACTCAAAAAAAAAAAAAAAAAAAAGTTTAATTTCCAGATGAGATAATAATAAACCTTTCTTCCGTGTTTTTTTTCCGGCAAGTACCAAATGATAGTCAAACAATTAGCTGGTTTGAGTGTAGAATACTAGAATGTAACACGAAGGATGGCCAAAGATTAAAGGATCCATTAATAGATCTATTGTTAGCTAATAGTTGATGTTCCTTAATTCCTAATTATAGGGAAAATAGTGTGCATAAGTCATGTTGCTCTCTTCATAGATAATTTTTTCAAAAAAAAATTAAAAAAATTACAATAAAATAATAATAATTAATTTGAAAAGGGGAGAAAGATTAGATATTCAACCAAAAACAACCCTAACCTTTCTCTTCTTTCTCCTCCTCTAGGCTTTATTATTCTAAACCCTAGCTTAGCCTCCATTGTTGATGAAAAACCCCAACTTTATTTTATTTTTTTATTTTGTATTTTTTTTGCTTTTTAGGTTATAATAATGCTTCCTCCGTTTGAAAGGAACTTATCTCTCTCGAAATTAAGGGTTTTTATCTCCTTCATAAGATAAGGTTTTCTCGATCTCTTTCGAAAGACAGAATTATATTGATCTATATATATGAATATTGCGTAAGAAAATTGTATGGAGTAGCAATAATCTACTAAAACGATCCCAGCATGCAAAACCTTCTCAGCCTTACGAAAACTACATCCAACCTAGCTAAGATTCTAAGAACATTATCGTAACTTCATACATACCTTAATAATCTAAATATACATAGATGAAAATGAGAAATAAAGTTTCTAGAAGAATGAATTTCCAAATAAATCCTCCCAACCAATAATACATCTAGTTATATGAAGATGAGTTGCATGCCCATTTACTGTCATATGTAAAAGAGTTTTTTCAATTCTCAAGCACTAGATCTTATAAATGTAATCAACCCCGGCCCTTCTTGTGGAATATTTAGCGTTTTGCTGGGTTTTGGGAGGGTCACTTGTGAGTTGATACTTTAACACATACAATTACCTTATATATATAAGAACAAGAGCTCAAATGAGAATAAGTTCTTCTGCAAGTATTGTATCATTTATAAAGATCAAAATCATTACAACTATTGTAAAATGTAAATAGATTGGCCGGATACGTACTTTGTTGTCAAATTTTCCAACATACGCGCATGATTTTCTACTCTGGAACCTTTGGAGCTCTTACTCGATTTGTCACCCATTGATGATTTTGCTCTGCAGGCATCGCAATATATATTTCTTTAAATTCAATAATATAACAACAAAAGTAGGGAAGATACAATAACAATACAAGACTAAACAAAAGTATACAATAATGGTTAATTGCTTGCCTTAATTTACTTGTTAATGTATTTAGAAACTTCATTTGATTAGCCTTAAATTTATAAACTAAGGAGTGAAGGGTTAAGAAATTTGAGTATAAAGTAATACAAGTGTAGTTTTGAGCCTTACATACATATTTTTCATAATATAAGGGAAGAAATGAATTGGTAGGCAATACATGGACGTCATGACAATTATATATACAAATGAGAACTAATTTTTTAAAAATGGAAATAACTAATTAATTTCATTTGATTATAATACATATTGAAGCTTGACCTAGCTTAGCTTGCAAGGCTTGCAGTCATCATGGCCGGAAGTGAACTAGTAAGGCACATTATAAGCGTAAGCATGTTAGAGTACAGTGCTTAACAAAATACTATAGAAGACGAAGAATGCAAAAATAGGTTAACTTGTCAAGTAGCACAATATTTCGATCAAATTTTGGTGTAAAGAGAGCCATTGAGAGAAAACAATGTATGCGAGATTCAATCCTAAGTCTTGAATACCGCTTCGTTGTGTTTTGTCCTAAGTCTTGAATACCATTGAGAGCAAATTTTGTTGTGACCGCTTTTTAGTAGTGTTGTTTAGTCAACTTAAGGCTTTATATATAAGTCATTTCTTTTGGAATATGAAAGCTGCTCTTTCATTAAGAAATGGTCTTCAATTTTTTAATTTGTTGATTCAAAGGTTTAATTTAATAACATAAAATGTATGCAGTGTACTCTTTGATCCGATATTCTCTTTCTCAGAACTCAATTATAATAAGGTTGTATATGAATAGAAAGTAGGGCTGGAGCTTGGAAGTAGGAGAACATAATTTTTGTAAGAGCTTTGGACGTGGTATGACTAAGATTTGTATCTTAATATTAAGAAGCAAGACAGTTGCCAAATGTTAAGATTATTTATTTCAAAAGAAATGGTCTTCAATTTAGTAGTATAGCAAATGCAAGCTAATTGGGAAGAATATGTCAATGATACTTTGTTCAACTCTTAATAAATAAATACCGTAATTTAAATCAATTGAGTTGATCGTATTTAATTGTACATAATACGTACACACGCAAATTAGGGAAAAGAAAAATCTTCGATTCCACACCAATTAAATAATATACTTATTGTGAGGCTACAATAATGTTACATAAGATATACCGATAGTTATGCATAGGTCAAGCCCTAAGCATTTTCATTATTAACAATATGTGAACATAATTACGTTAAGTATTTGCATTGAAATTAAATTACCAAAAATTTGACGTAGAACTATATAGAATAAGTATTATCGATAAATAATAGAGCAAAATCCGATCCATATAAATTTGCAATTAATATAGCAACTAGACAGTATTAACCTTGTGAATGCGAGTTAAGGGTATAAATATGTAAGTGGATATTGTATCCTAATCTTTGGGGAAAAATAATTGAAATTAATAGCGTAAGCGGAAAATTCAGTCTTGTTATAAATTAAAATTGACGACTTTGAAGAAGAGAGATTTCAGACTTGTATAAAAAAGTAGTATATTGTTCCTGACTTCCTGTCCTCGTCAATTATGTGAATACTTTCATTTTCTTCCTTTCTAATTTGTTTTGTCATCTTTTTTGTTTTTGGTGGTAGTTAAGTAGATTTTATCACAGTTTTTATTAATCGAGTATATTGAATCTTGATCGATCAATTAATAATTAATTAGGGTAGGTAAGAGACCAAACTAACAACCTTCGTACGTAATTTGATACATGTATTATTTTCTCAACATGCATATATATGAACTACGTTACTTATATTGTTACTACCTTCTAACGAAATTTAAATGGTATAATCTACAAAGACAACGTAGTACATTAACTACACTCAACAAACGTCTGTAATTGAATTCTCCGATTAGGGGACTCCGAGAATGAGTTCAGCGGGTGTTGATCGCCTCCGCTGCTTCATCTTCGAAGAATAACTAGTTTCTCCTTCGTTTATTGTAGATGCATCAGAGTCTAAACCGGTGATTGGTCGTATTTTTGAGCCTGACATTTTGATTTTTGAGTAATAATAGTTGCGTGGCATTAATTTGACACATTCACGCTCATAAATTAATTATAAGAGTGAGTTTATCCCTAGACTCATATTTGTACTCCAAACATCAGCTTTTCACTAACTTATAAATATTTTTTTTGTTACTCAAACTCATACAAGACTTTTATCACTTTCACACATTATCCTCAACAAGCGTGGATTATAGCCTTCAATTTTGTAATTTTTTTACCTTTTCCACCCGAAAATAAAAATTAACGAGATTTTTACCATGGTCCCTAATACCCTCCGGGAGTCCAATTGGGTCGATAGAATCATCCAATATACCCTTAAACAGTCATTTTAACCGTTCACAACATGTAGTGATTTCATAAACCCGAAGCCTACGTACCACGGACGTTTATGACAACATATAATGATAATATATGGTTTCAAACGGCATTATATGACCTCGAGATGTATCCCTTAGGGTCTCAAAGTTTTTCTCTACCGGGCCCCTAAACTAGGGATGAAAGTTCGGTTTTCGGTTTGGTTTTTTGCCCAAACCGAAACCGAACCACCATATTTCGGTTTCTAGATTTTGGAAACCACACCGCACCACTTTAATTTTAAAACTGAACCAAACCAAACCACCTAAATTTCGGTTTTCTAAAAAAAAACCAAACCACACCGAATTTTCCTATCAAGGAAAATAAACATCAAATTTAGCAAAAAAAACCGAACCAAACCACACCAATCAAAACCGAACCAAACAAAACCACCTAGATCCGCAATTACGCACCCACCACAAATCACAATTCAATCACAAACCACCATAAAAATAATGTAGAAAAACAAAACTTAAACCAAATTAAATTAAACGAAAGAAAAAGAGAACTACCTCACGTCCTCACATTCCACCAAAAAACGTCGATTTTGGGTTTTAAAGGTCAAATTCAACCATGAAAACTCTAGATCTAGAGTTTTCATGGTCGAATTTGACATGAAAACCCTTTAATTGATGTTGTACGAAATGAAAAACAATAGTTTATGCACTTATGGAGTTCGAAAAACCTCGAAACCTTAGTTGATGGTGATGCGGGTTGGTGGGGAAAAGAGGACATGGGAGTAAAAGTGGAGAAAGGGCGTAAGAAAGAAGAGAGAGTGAGACTGAGAAGAGGAGAGAGTGTGAGACAAACAAGAGGAGAGAGAGGGCGGAGAAGTAGAGAGGGTAGAGAAGAGGAGAGAAAGGGGGAACTCAGAGAAATGAGAGGGGGGATTAGGGTTTTTTCCTATATATACTAAGGGTAAAAATATGTTGGGCTAGGGTTTTTTTTAGTATGGGCCTATATTTCGGTGTGGTTCGGTTTTGTTCGGTTTTTCATTTTTCCAAACCGAAACCGAACCACACACCGAAATTTTTTTTTTTTTTAAAACCGAAACCGAACCACTTCCGAAAAAAACCAAACCAAACCAAATTTCTTATTCGGTTTGGTTTTCGGTTTGGTTCGGTTTTAAACCGAGTTTGTTTCACCCCTACCCTAAACCTCAAAATTTCCTCAAAAAAATGTTGATAATAGCATTAAATTTTATAATTTTGTAACCTTTTTTCGCCCGAAAATAAAAATTGCCAAGATGTTTATCATGGTCCCGAATACCCTCCGCGAGTCCAATTGGGTCGGTGGAACCACCCAATATGCCCTTAAAGGGTCTTTTTACCCGTTCACAACTTGCAGTGATTTCGTAAACTCAATACTACCACGGACGTTTATGACAACATATAATGATTAAATATAATTTCAAACGGCATTATATGACCCCAAGATGTATCTATTAGGTTCTTAAGGATTTTCGCCGCCAGGCCCTGAAACCTCAATTTTTCCTCAAAAAGCGTGGATTATAGCCTTCAATTTTGTAAATTTTTGACGTTTTTTCGCCCGAAAATAAAAATTGCCGAGATGTTTACCATGGTCTCTAATACACTCAAAGAGTCCAATTGAGTCGGTGGAACCACTTAATATCCCTTAAACAGTCATATTACTAGTTCACAACTTGCAGTAATTTCGTAAACTCAAGTCTACCATGTACGTTTATGACAACATATAATAATCATATATGGTTTCAAACTGCATTATATGACCCCAAGATGTATCCATTAGGGTCTTATGATTTTTCGCCACCGGGCCCCGAAACCTCAAAATTTCCTTAAAAAGCGTGGATTATAACCTTCAATTTTGTAATTTTTTGACGTTTTTTCGCCCAAAAATAAAAATTGCCGAGATGTATACCATAGTTCCTAATATCCTACGGGAGTCCAATTGGGTGGGTGGAACCACCCAATATGCCCTTAAACGGTCATTTTACCCGTTCACAACTTGTAGTGATTTCGTAAACTCAAGCCTACTATGGACGTTTATGACAACATATAATTGAAGGAGTTATGTCTTCGATAAGTGCAATTACTAGATATATCATAGGATCACAGTTATGGAGATAATAAGTTCATACTATAAGGTTGCCAAATGTCTGTTGCTAGATTTGACATTTGGACTTTGGGCTTGTCAAATGGTCCAAAGCCTTATAGGATGGATCCTACAAGGTCACACACTAGAGTATTGGGTTAAACAAGTTGAAGGCCCATTATTGGGCCTCATGAGTATATGACACATCTTATGTTTGGGCTTGGAATGTAAGTAGAGTTCAATTAGGATTTGGACATGGTTTTATTTCTAGATATGATCTATAAATATAAACCATACCTAGGGTTGCATGAAATAACAATTTGACACACTGTGAAATTGTCAGACAAGCAACCAAGAGATCCCAAACCCTAATTCTCTCTCTCACTTTCGGCCCTCCCCTTCTCCTCCCTAGATCCGTGCGTCTCCCCTCCATTGGTGGTGCGTGTGGTGGTGCGTGGGTGGTGTTGCGGTGTGCTCGTGACTCTAATCTCCGTTGAAGGTTGATTGAAGCGTTCGGTCACAACTAACTAGCATTAGTGGAGGTTTAATCCGTGCTCGTGGACTAAGTAGAGGAATCACACGTGGGGTTCTTTATCTCCCTATTGTTCTTGCTCGATCATCGTGGAATCACGCTTCAAAGGTATAATTCTTACTTCTTTATGTGTTATGCATGAGATCCTTGGTTTGGTGCTATATGAATATGATTCATGTTAATTCCGCATTTAGTACCTATAATCTCCTACAGTGGTATCAGTTAGCCTCTTGCATCTACATATATTGAGTAATAATTCTTTGATAATCCACAATTTTAATTCAATTAGGAGGGAGAATAATTTAATTATGAGTCAATTGTTATTTTAAATATGATTTAACAATATAGAATCACTAAAGGTGTTTAATTTGCTCCATATTAGCCATTAATTGATCCGAATTTTGCCTCAAAGTATTCGAAAAATTCGAACCCCTAAACCCTAATTTTCGAAAATTTCGAATTTTAACCCTAATTTGTGAAATTTTGTGTTTAAATTTTGATTTATTTCGATGGTAATATGTTTAAGGAATTTAATCTATTTGATTACATGTTAAAATTATGAATTTTTCATGATCAAATTATTTAATTTAAATGTTAAATTAAATTGGGGATTAATTTCATTAAGAACCCTAATTTCAAAATTGAATATGATTTAATTTTGGGATTAATAGGACCACATAAAGTTTAATTGATTTTTACAAAATATGTTTTGTTTTAATTAATTAAAATAAAAAAAAATCAAAAAAAAAAAAATAAAAAAAAAAGGGGAAAGAACAGCAGCAGCACCGCGGCTGGGTGGCGCTGCCACGGTGGTGCCGCTGCTGGTGGTCCAGGAGGGAGGGGGCGGGGCTGGGTCAGGCAGCAAGGAGCAGCGCAGCAGTGCCGCAGCCTTGCGTGTGCTGCTGCTGCTGCTGTTCCTGCGTTACTGCAGGGGCAGCAGCCACCGTGGCCGGCTCCGGCTGGCCACACCACGGTGGCTGACGTGTTTTTTCATAAAAAAAAAAAAAAAAAAATTATTTTTTTATTTTAGATAAAATCAGATTTCAAAAATTTTAAAAGATAAGTTTAAATTTTGAAAAGATAATTAACAAAATTAAAGTTGTTATTTTTGTTAAGTTTGGATAATTATGGAGCAAAAGATTCTATAAGGATAATAATTGATTAAATAATGTGATTATCTCATAATTATTTATGGATAACAATTGATTTAAAATATGTGATTGGCAAGTAATTAGGATAGAATTCCTAAATTAGTTAGGATAATCATGGAAAATAAATATGATTTACATTCCATAATTTCAAATAAGATTTGATTCTATCTCATACCTAAATTAAAATATATGATATTTTATAATTGGTTATGATTAATATATAATATTATCTAATTACAGTAATTAATTAAAATATGAGATATTTATAGCCATGTTTCCTTTATTATAGACATTCGATGTTGTAGTTTAGGAAAGCATGATGAGTGATTTAATATATGGCACTTTATAATATATGATATTGTTTATTGCTATATATAGACTAGTATGGCCCATAGATTCTAAAATACGATCTGCGCATCGTGAAGTATTTTTGTAATCTAAATACGGTCTGCGTACCGTTGAGTATTTTTTGTAATTTATTTTATTTTATTTAAGTAGTAGATAGAATAGAATAAATTTAGAGGTTGCAGTTGATCCAAAAGCCAATGAAGTGAAGGCCCAATGGAGCAAGATGGATGAGATCCATGAAGATCCGAGTGGGAGCATTTTTACTTTATTAGTTTTCTTAGGATTAAGGGGCCATACTATGTCATGTTTTATTGCATTAGTAGATTATGCATGTTTAGGTTTATTTATGTTGCTTGATGATGCGCTAGAGTTCACTATATAATCACAACATAATAAATCTAGATCCCAGTAATATTGAGGCAGCTTTTCCAATTAAAACCCGACGAAAACCTTTGACATTTATGATGGGTCATGCCAAAGCTGGGCATCATATTTTTCATTGGGGAAGTGGGGGTAGGACAAATTCTACACTTTTAATTGGTTATACTCAACAGGGTTAGCTAAAGACAAAGTTTAGAACCTTGAAGCTAAGGGTAATAATTAAACATGTGATGATTAATTATTCAACCAAGAATTACAAGAGTTGTAATCAGTAAAGAGTTTACTCACCTTGAAAATGTAATAGTTGATGGCAGGGCCAAAGTCCGGTTAATTATTGCACAAATAAAGGATCTTGGAATCATTTTATTCAATAGGGATCATTTAAATATTGAATGAATGCTTTAAAGTTACCAATAAAATTCTAAATTACTTATGGTACTTTAAATTTATTAAACATAATTGTTGAATTTTGCCTCGTTTTGTTTTTGTTTGTAGATGAATAACTTATATGACAACACAGATTTACCAATGAAACTCAATTTAAGGCTTAATCTCAGAAACTACAGGCAATGGGAGGGCGAATTGAGAAATGTTCTCACAAGCTTCAAGCTTGACGCTCGCCTATATGTACCCGTTGAGAACAAGTGTGCTCCTGGTCAGGACCCGGAAATGCATGCAAAATTAGTTTTGGATGCAATAAAGGTCAAGAACCTAATACTGGAATCTATTCCAAACTGTTGGTATAATAGGTTCAGACGGTATGAGGTGACCAACTTATATCAATGTCTTCGTGCTATCTGTAGGGGTGGCATGGGGGCATTGGGTAGCGGAGGTGTCAATGATCCAAATGTAAGAGAGATCGTTAACTCGATCCCTCAGATTTACTATTCCTGGGCTGACAGTTTAAGGTATGAGACTTACCGGATTCATGGTAAGATAATGGCAAAGAAACTCTTGCCTGGTCAGTCTGTGAGGAACCATGTTAATGAATTGGTTGATATGATCAACCAAATGGATGTCCTCGGGAAACCGATCGATGATGATTCTGCACGTGACATTATTTTGTTCTCGCTCCATGCTGGTTTTGACATTGTGAGACTTTCTCATAATGATGAGGGATCATCAGCGAATTTGATCAACATCTTACTTAACCATGCTGAGGAGTACCTGATAAGGAGAGATTGCCAGTGCTTCTATTGTGGTGGATGGCAAGTCCATACACCAGGGTGTCCCCATTATGCACCAGTGAAAACAGAAGGTAAGGTGTTACTTGATGTTTTTGTTGTAGAAATTAATCTTACTTCATCTTCCACTTGGGTATTCGATACCGGTTGTGGTGCTCATATCGTCAATGACGTGCAGGGCTTGAAAGGAAGTAGGAAGCTAGATCCAGGAGAAGTAACACTTCGAGTAGGAAATGGAGCAAAAGTTGCTGCACTTGCTATTGGGAGTTATCATTTGAGACTACCTTCTGGATTAATTTTAGTACTTAATAACTGTTATTTCGTTCCCAGCATTACTAAAAACATTATTTCAGTTCCAGTTTTAGATACTGAAGGTTTTTCATTTGAAATAAGAGACAAACGTTGTTTTATTTCGAAAGAAAACATGTTATATGCTAATGCTAAGTTAATTAATGGTTTGTATGTTTTAGAATATACAACTCATGTCTACAACATAGATCATAAAAAGCAGAAAACAGATGGTTCAAACCCAACTTACCTATGGCATTGTAGGCTTGGACATATTAACCAAAAGCGCATCCAGAAATTACATAAGGATGGACTCCTTTCTTCTTTTGATTATGAATCATTTGAAAACTGTGAGTCATGCTTGCTTGGGAAAATGACTAAGTCACCCTTTACGGGTATAGGTGAAAGAGCTAGTGACCTTTTGGGGCTCATACATACAGATGTGTGTGGACCAATGAGTTCAAAAGCTAGGGGTGGATTTAGCTACTTCATTACTTTTACTGATGATTTAAGTAGATATGGTTACATTTACTTAATGAAGCACAAGTCGGAAGCCTTTGAAAAGTTCAAAGAATTCCAGAATGAAGTACAAAACCAACTTGGGAAGAAAATTAAGGCACTACGATCTGATCGTGGTGGCGAATACTTAACCCAAGAATTTGATGAACATCTGATTAATTGTGGAATACTTTCACAATTAACCCCTCCAGGGACACCTCAATTAAATGGAGTGTCAGAAAGGAGAAATAGGACTCTACTTGATATGGTTAGGTCCATGATGGGCTTTACTGATCTTCACATATCATTCTGGGGATATGCATTAGGAGCAGCTGCAAATATACTAAACAGAAGCCCGTCCAAAGCAGTTGAGAAGACACCATATGAATTATGGACTGGAAGAGTTCCAAAATTGTCTTATCTCAAGATTTGGGGATGTGAAGCCTATGTAAAACGTTTACAAGGCGATAAACTACACCCTAAATCAGACAAGTGTTTCTTTGTGGGCTACCCCAAATAAACAAAAGGGTATTACTTCTACAATCGCGAAGATGACAAAGTGTTTGTTGCTCGCGATGGTGTCTTTCTAGAAAAGGAATTTCTATCTAGAAAGCCAAGTGGGAGTAAAGTGGTTCTCGAAGAAATTCGAGACGAGCAACAAATGGATGTGGATAACACCACATCAGAGGCGAGGGTGCATGAAACGATTAATCATGCGTCGGAGCAAGCTAATTCCACCAGCGAGACTCCTATCGCCCCACTTGAATCTAATTCATGCGAAAATCTTCAAGGAGTTGGAGAGAAAATTTCTACTGTTGCTCCTACCCCACGTAGGTCTGCCAGAATCAGAAACAAACAGTTTGTCGAGGTTCTGTTAACTGAGGATTCTGAAATCTTCTTATTGGAGAATGAGGAACCCACAACCTACAAGCAAGCTTTGATGAGCCCCAACTCAGATAAATGGCTTGAAGCCATGAAATCCGAAATGGAATCAATGTCTGAAAATAAAGTGTGGACCCTAGTTGACTTGCCTAATGGGGTAAAACCCATTGGTTGCAAATGGGTCTACAAGATTAAAACAGACAAGGATGGAAATGCCTACATCCATAAAGCAAGACTAGTTGCAAAAGGGTTCAGACAGATTCATGGTATTGACTATGATGAAACTTTTTCCCCAGTAGCGATGCTTAAGTCCATTCGGATTCTTCTAGCGATTGCCGCATTTTTCGATTACGAAATATGGCAGATGGATGTCAAAACCGCATTCTTGAATGGGTTCTTGAAGGAGGAAGTGTATATGACACAACCTGAGGGTTTTGAAGATCCAGAAAATCCTAGTATGGTATGCAAGCTTGAGAAATCTATTTATGGATTAAAGCAGGCATCCAGGAGTTGGAATCTTCGTTTTGATGAAGCGATCAAAAGGTTTGATTTTGTCAAAAGTGAAGAGGAACCTTGTGTATACAAGAAGTTTAGTGGGAGCAGCATAGTTTTCTTAGTCTTGTATGTGGATGACATACTTCTCATGGGAAATGACATACCAATGCTTGAGTCAGTCAAGGAATGGTTGAAGAGTTGTTTTTCCATGAAAGACTTAGGAGAAGCCGAATACATATTGGGGATCAAAATCCATCGAGACAGGTCTCGAAGGATGATTGGATTAAGTCAAGAGACTTATATTGATAAGGTTCTTGATAGATTTTCCATGAAAGACTCTAAGAGAGGTTTTCTCCCCATGTCTCATGGCATCACTCTCAGTAAATCTCAGTGCCCTAAAACGGCGGAGGAGATGAGACGAGTAAGTGATAAACCTTATGCTTCGGCAATAGGATCAATCATGTATGCCATGATTTGTACAAGGCCGGATGTTGCATATGCTCTAAGCATGTGTAGCAGGTTTCAGGCAAATCCAGGAGAAGCACACTGGACAGCTGCCAAGAACATCCTTAAGTACTTGAGAAGGACTAAAGAGATGTTTCTAGTGTATGGTGGCGAAAAGGAATTGGTTGTCACAGGTTATACGGATGCGAGTTTCCAAACAGACAGAGATGACTTTAGATCTCAATCTGGATACATTTTCTGTCTGAATGGAGGAGCAGTGAGCTGGAAGAGTTCGAAGCAAAGCACTGTCGCAGACTCTACGACAGAATCAGAGTATTTGGCTGCTGTTGAAGCAGCTAAAGAAGCAGTTTGGATAAAGAAGTTCCTGATTGAGCTGGACATTGTACCAAGTGCTCAAAAGGGAATCGAGTTGTTTTGTGACAATAATGGTGCTATTGCTCAGTCGAAAGAAGTTAGGTCACATTTCAAATCCAAGCATGTAGAGAGGAAGTATTACCTCATTCGAGAGATCGTTGACAGAGGAGATGTCAAGATGTGCAAAATTCACACGAATGAGAATATCGCTGATCCACTTACTAAACCCCTTCCAACTCCAAAGCATGAAAAACATGCTAATGAAGCTGGATTGAGGCGAATGATGTAATTAAAAGTTGTATTTTGTTTTGAGAAAATAAATTACATATGTAATACATTCATTTGCAGAATTATGTTTAATCAGAAATTCTATTATTTCTCTTATTTAATTATGGTTTTAATATTAAATAAAATGTCCAAATAATTATGGATTGATGGGCTCATCAGGTTATCTATCAGATAGAGACCTGGTGTATGAAACCCCACAGGTGAACAAAATCCACATATTATTTGAGTTCCTAGTTCGAAATCATTAAAGTGGACATAAATGATTTCAATGAATGGACTAGCATGTAAGATTGATTGGATAGCTCGGTTTCATGGGCTATGGGAGCATAGTGATTAGGCTCGGTCAATCACATGGATATGCATGAATGATGCAGGATCGAACTATAGACCTACTTTGAAGTTCAAGTATAGAACTTCCGGATATATTAGTGGATTCCTTTGACATGAGTGGAACACTGATTCTATTCAATGATTGTTTTGACTGTGGTACATTCAAACGTCTTACCTTAACCGGAGATTATAAAGGATGTTTCCCGGTCACTTCATGAATTGAGTGGGAGCTTTTGTTGCCACAAGATTGGATTGAGTCTACCTATTTAATTGGGAATGTGTCTTGGCCCCTTGAAGAGGGAGAATTCAGAAAATGCATGGCCGTGCTCAAATGGATTACATTGTAACCATTTGTTTTGTAATTCTAACTCAGTTTTCAAGAAAGATTTGTAGACTAATATGATCATGACATGAGATGCAATCATATTATCAAATCGACACACATTGACTTAAGGAATTTGAATATTGTGCACTTGTCTCAGACAAGTGGGAGATTGAAGGAGTTATGTCTTCGATAAGTGCAATTACTAGATATATCATAGGATCACAGTTATGGAGATAATAAGTTCATACTATAAGGTTGCCAAATGTCTGTTGCTAGATTTGACATTTGGACTTTGGGCTTGTCAAATGGTCCAAAGCCTTATAGGATGGATCCTACAAGGTCACACACTAGAGTATTGGGTTAAACAAGTTGAAGGCCCATTATTGGGCCTCATGAGTATATGACACATCTTATGTTTGGGCTTGGAATGTAAGTAGAGTTCAATTAGGATTTGGACATGGTTTTATTTCTAGATATGATCTATAAATATAAACCATACCTAGGGTTGCATGAAATAACAATTTGACACACTGTGAAATTGTCAGACAAGCAACCAAGAGATCCCAAACCCTAATTCTCTCTCTCACTTTCGGCCCTCCCCTTCTCCTCCCTAGATCCGTGCGTCTCCCCTCCATTGGTGGTGCGTGTGGTGGTGCGTGGGTGGTGTTGCGGTGTGCTCGTGACTCTAATCTCCGTTGAAGGTTGATTGAAGCGTTCGGTCACAACTAACTAGCATTAGTGGAGGTTTAATCCGTGCTCGTGGACTAAGTAGAGGAATCACACGTGGGGTTCTTTATCTCCCTATTGTTCTTGCTCGATCATCGTGGAATCACGCTTCAAAGGTATAATTCTTACTTCTTTATGTGTTATCCATGAGATCCTTGGTTTGGTGCTATATGAATATGATTCATGTTAATTCCGCATTTAGTACCTATAATCTCCTACAATAATGTATATATATGGTTTCAAACGGAATTATATTACTTCGAGATGTAGCTCATAGGGTCACAAAGCTTTTCATCACCAGACCCGAGACCTCGATCAAAATTTCTTCAAAAAGCGTGAACCATTATAGCCTTCATTTTTTTTTAATTTTTTGACCTTTTTTCGTCCAGAAATAAAAATTTCCAAGATATTTACCGTGGTCCCTAATACCCTCAAGGAGTCTAATTAGGTTGGTGGAACCGTCCAATATTCCCTTATATGGTCATCTTATCCGTTCATAACTTGTAGTGATTTCGTAAACTCAAGCCTGCCACGGACGTTTATGACAACATATAATTATCATATATGGTTTCAAACGACATTATATGACCCCGAGATGTATCCCTAAGGGGCTCAAGGCTTTTCGCCACCGGGCCCCGAAACCTCAAAATTTACACAAAAAACATGGATAGCCTTTAATTTTGTAATTTTTTGACCTTTTTTCGTCCGAAAATAAAAATTGACGAGATGTTAACCATGTTTCCTAACATCATTCGGGAGTCTAATTGGGTCGATGGAACCACCCAATATGCCCTTTAACAGTCATTTAACCCGTTCACAATATGTAGTGATTTCAAAAACTAAATACTACCATGGATGTTTATGACAACATATAATGATTAAATATAGTTTCAAACGGCATTATATGAACCCGAGATATATCCATTAGGGTCTTAAGGCTTTTCGCCACTGGGCCCTGAGACCTCAAAATTTCCTCAAAAAACGTGGATTATAGCCTTCAATTTTGTAATTTTAGACGTTTTTTTGCACGACAAAAAATTGACGAGAATTTTACCATGGTTCCGAATACCCTCCAGGATTTCAATTGGGTCAGTGGAACCACCCAATATGCCCTTAAACGGTCATTTTACCCGTTCACAACTTGTAGTGATTTCGTAAACTCAAGCATACCACGTACGTTTTTGACAACATATACTGATCATATATGGTTTCTAACGGCATTATATGACCCCGAGACGTATCCATTAGGGTGTTAAGGATTTTAGCCACCGGGCCCCGAGACTTCAAAATTTCTATCAAAAAGCGTGGATTATAGTCTTCAATTTTGTAATTTTTTGACGTTTTTCGTCCGAAAATAAAAATTAGGAAATTTTGATTTTTACCACCTTCCAATAACGACTTTGTCGAATTTATCACCTCCAAAAAAAAAAGATTTACTTTACCACCTCATAAAAAAATTAAGCATCAGTTTTCCCACCTCCACCCTGACTCCGGTGACGGAAACTGCCAGTGGGGCCCACTAACTGTCACTTCCCTCCAATTTATTTCATTTAAACACGATTTCCCTCTCTCTCCTCCTTTTCTCACCTTCCATTAGCAATTTCTCACCGAATTTCTCACCTCCTCATCAATTTCGTCTCTCTCTCCTTTGATTTTTGCTGTTTCTCACTGTAACACCTTCTCTCTCCTTTGAATTTTCTCTTTCTCTCTGTAAAAACTGAAACCCTAAACTAGTTTGGGTGGTTGAAATCGCGCTGGAACCACAAAATTGCTACACATCAGCTTTTCTTGTCATCTTCATCAGGTGGAGGGAAATTAATTGTATTTCAACACCAATCACCATTATCTAACCCTAATTTCAGTAACCAATTAAGAAATCAAAAAACCCCAAATTAATTTAATAATGCATGAACCCTAATTTTTTAAATCAAATTGGGGTGGAATTAATATAACAAAGAGTTTTATTTCAATTACTCTAAGCAACTGCATCAAAATCGCACAAAGATTTGCAAAAAATTACAACAGAATTAACACAAATTGCTTACCTGATTGATGTTTGATGTCGAAGAGTTCAACTGATTGCTTCACAATTTGATGGTTTAGGATTGTTAAGGTTGCCCAAAAATACTGATTTGTGAAGAAAATCGCAAAAAAAATACCCCAAATTTGAAGAATTTGGTGTAGAAATGAAGACCTAGGTTTAAATAGAAGAGAATCGCAAAAAAAATACCCCAAATCTTTTTTTTTTGGAGGTGGTAAATTCGACAAAGTCGTTATTGGAAGGTGGTAAAAATCAAAATTTCCTAAAAATTACTGAGATGTTTACCATGGTCCCTAATACCCTCCAAGAGTCGAATTAGGTCGGTGAAACCACCCAATATGCCCTTAAACGGCCATTTTACAAGTTCACTACTTGTAGTGATTTCGTAAACTCAAACCTACCACGTCGTTTATGAAAACATATAATGGTCATATATGGTTTCAAACGGCATTATATGACCCCAAGATGTATTCCTTAGGGTCTCAAGGATTTTCGCCACCGGGACCTAAAACCTCAAAATTTACACAAAAAACGTGGATTATAACCTTTAATTTTGTAATTTTTTGACCTTTTTTCACCCGGAAATAAAAATTGCCGATATGTTTACCATGGTCCCTACTAACTTCCAGGAGTCCAATTGGGTCGTTGGAACCACCCAATATGCCCTTAAATGGTCATTTTACCCGTAATGATTTCGTAATTTCAAGCCTACAACGAATGATTATTACACCATATAGTGATCATATATGGTTTCAAACGACATTATATGACCCCGAGATGTAAATATAAATTGTCGAGGTGTTAACCATGGTCTCTAATACCCTCCGGAGTCCAATTGAGCCGGGGAACCACCCAATATATCCGTAAACGGTCATTTTACCAGTTCACAACTTGTAGTGATTTCGTAAACTCAAGCCTACCACGTACGTTTATGGCAACCATGCATATAAGGATCATGTATGGTATCAAACACCTTAATCAAATTTTTTTTGCAAATCAATACCTTTATGTCGAAAAATGAGATTTGACCCCATTTTTCGGCGTTGACTACCCCAATCTACCCGCAAAACCACCTCTCTCTCAAGCCCCACCCACTGCACGAAACCACCTCCCTCCTAAGCCCCACCCACAAAACCACCCTTTTATAGCGTTGACCACCATAAACACACCCCCTTTAATGGTGTTGACCACCCTAAACACACCCTTTTAACGACGTTGACCACCCTAAACCCTCCTCTATAGCCCTAGCCACTCTTCTCCCCTCCACTAGTTGTCAGTTTCGTGGGAACAAATGGTGTAGTCAACGCCGGAAAATAGGGTTTGACTCTATTTTCCGGCATAAAGGTATGGTTTTGCAAAAAAAATTTGATTAAGGTGTGTCTTTGCAAAAAAAAAAAAAAAAAAAAAAAAAAAAAAAAAAAAAAAAAAAAAAAAAATTATAAGATGGTTTCTTGCTAAAAAATGCTTATAAAAGGTGGTTTTTTTGTAAAATTTCCTTCTACTTATACACCTCTTCCTTACTAGCCTATAAAAAATAAGGGTAAAATTAATTAGAAAATAACGATTTTTTTAACGAAAAAAAAAACGAGTTACATGTCATATGACAACGCCAGAACAGGTGTTCGTGTACTAGATAAGTCCATACTACATTACTACCATCAACCGTTTAAAATTATTTACGCGCAAAGAAGTAATAGCCTTCAATTTTGACAATTACTTTTTTTGGGCCGGAAATAAAAATTGCCGAGATAATTACCATGGACACTAATACCCTCCGGAAATTCATTTGGGTGAATAAAACCGTCAAATATGCCTTTAATTAATCAATTTACCCAACAAACTTGCACTCATTTGATAAAATCAAGCTACACCATGGACATTTATAACAACATATAATGGTCATACATGGATCCAACGTCATTATATGACCCCGAGATGTAACCCCTATCATCTCAAGACTTTCCGATTTCGGGTCTCAAAACCTCCAAAATTCCTCAAAAAACGTGGATAATAGCCTTTAATTTTGACAATTTTTGACTTTTTTTTGGGCCGAAAATAAAAATTGACGAGATGATTACCATGGACACTAATACCCTTCGGAAGTCCTTTTGGGTGGATAAAACCGTCCAATATGCCTTTAAACAGTCAATTTACCCGATTACAACTTGCAATGATTTGATAAAATCAAGCTACACCACAGACACTTATAACAATATATAATGGACATATATGGTTTCAAATGTCATTATATAACCCCGAGATGTATCCCCTAGCATCTCAAGACTTTTCGATACCGGGTTCCGAAACCTCCAAAATTTCTCAAAAAACGTGGATAATAGCCTTTAATTTTGACAATTTTTGACTTTTTTTGGGCCGGAAATAAAAATTGCCGAGATGATTACCATGGACACTTATACCCTTCGGAAGTCCTTTTGGGCGGATAAAACCGTCCAATATGCCTTTAAACAGTCAATTTACCCGATTACAACTTGCAATGATTTAATAAAATCAAGCTACACCACAGACACTTATAACAATATATAATGGACATATATGGTTTCAAACGTCATTATATAACCCCGAGATGTATCCCCTAGCATCTCAAGACTTTTCGATACCGGGTTCCGAAACCTCTAAAATTCCTCAAAAAACGTGGATAATAGCCTTTAATTTTGACAATTTTTGACTTTTTTTGGGCCGGAAATAAAAATTATCGAGATGATTACCATGGACACTAATACCCTCTGGGAGTCCATTTGGGTGGATAAAACCGTCCAATATGCTTTTAAACAGTCAATTTACCCGATTACAACTTGCACTGATTTGATAAAATCAAGCTATACTATAGATACTTATAACAACATATAATGGAAATATATGGTTCCAAACGTCATTATACAACCCTGAGATGTATCTCCTAGCATTTCAAGACTTTTCTATACTGAGTCCTGAAACCTCCAAAATTCCTCAAAAAACGTGGATAATAGCCTTCAATATTGATAATTTTTTTTACTTTTTTTGGGCCGGAAATAAAAATTTCCGAGATGATTATTATGGAAACTAATACCCTCCGGGAGTCGATTTGGGTGGATAAAACCGTCCAATATGCCTTTAAACAGTCAATTTACCCGATTACAACTTGCATTGATTTGATAAAATCAAGCTACACCACGGACATTTATAACAACATATAATGGTCATACATGGTTTCAAACATTATTATATAACCCCGATATGTAACCCCTAGCATCTCAAGACTTTTCGATAACGGGTCCCGAAACCTCCAAAATTTCTCAAAAAACATGGATAAAGCCTTCAATTTGGACAATTTTTTTACTTTTTTTGGGCCGCAAATAAAAATTGCCGAGATGATTACCATGGAAACTAATACCCTCCGGAAGTCCATTTGGGTGGATAAAACCGTCCAATATGCCTTTCAATAGTCAATTTACCCGATTACAATTTGCACTTATTTGATAAAATCAAGCTACACCACAGACATTTATAACACATATAATGGTCATACATGATTCCAAACGTCATTATATAACCCCGAGATGTAACCCCTAGCATCTCAAGACTTTCCAATACTAGGTCCCGAAACCTCCAAAATTTCTCAAAAAACGTGGATAATAGCCTTTAATTTTGACAATTTTTTACCTTTTTTAGGCCGGAATTAAAAATTTTCGAGATGATAACCATGGACACTAATACCCTCCGGCAGTCCATTTGGGTGGATAAAACCGTCCTATATGCTTTTAAACAGTCAAGTTACCCGATTACAACTTGCACTGATTTGATAAAATCAAGCTACACCACGGACATTTATAACAACATATAATGGACATGTTAGTGGACCAACTCAACCAAAAGCTTAAGCTGATGGTTGAGGCCCAAGAATATGTTTTATACTCTATCACACCCCCTCACACGAGAGCTCGTTGGGCTAGAAGTGTGGATGCAGCATGGGCCCTCCTCATACTCTGCGCTTAATATTCCACTTGAAAGTGGGGGGTGGATGAGATTCGAACCCTTGACCTTTGTGTCACACAGGCTCCGATACCATGTTAGCGGACCAACTCAACCATCTGTAGAACCATTCTACTATCGGACACCGGAGCCCCAACATCCTTCCATTGATCCGCAAGGAATTTGAGACGTTGACAATAAGAGGAAACTAATTACATCAATTACGCTAAACATAAGCAATAAACTAGGGAGATAATTTCTCTAAAGATTATCTCCTTTAACTAAATACAATTATGTACCATATATTTAACACACCCCCACAGTCGAAGCGGGAGGGAAACGGACGCTAAGACTGTCCCGAAACTCCTCAAATAAAACCTGCGGAAGACCTTTAGTGAAGATATCCGCTATCTGATATCGGGAAGGCACATGTTGTACTCGGACCTCCCCCCGTGCAACCTTTTCTCGGACAAAATGAATATCCATTTCTATGTGTTTAATCCATTGATGTTGAACTGGATTTCTCTCATAGCGTAAATATGCCGAGGAAATAATTGACCGTGCAGGAATGTCATCGTGTAAACCGTCTCATACTCCAGTTGACACGAAGCCAAAGGTGGGCGCTACTACTAGTGTTACTCTTGATGATCCAACTCTGTATAGGAGCCTTGCAGGGGCTCTACAATATCTTACTTTCACCAGACCGGATATTTCTTATGCTGTACAATAGGTTTGTCTTCATATGCATGACCCGAGGGTTTATCATATGTCTTCTCTCAAACGGATTATTCGGTATGTACAGGGTACTCTTGATTTTGGATTGCATTTATACCCATCTTCTATTTCTTCTTTGGTTGCATACACTGATGCAGATCGGGGTGGGTGCCCTGATACAAGACGTTCAACGTCTGGTTATTGTGTTTTCTTGGGTGATAATCTGATATCTTGGTCATCTAAACGCCAACCCACATTGTCTAAGTCTAGTGTAGAGGCCGAGTATTGTGGGGTGGCGAATGTTGTCTCCGAATCATGTTGGATTCGAAATCTTCTTTTGGAGTTACATTGTCCGATTAAAAAGGTCACTCTTGTTTATTGTGACAATGTTAGTGCTATTTACTTGTCTGGAAATCCAGTTCAACATCAACGGACAAAACACATAGAAATGGGTATTCATTTTGTCCGAGAAAAGGTTGCACGGGGGGAGGTTCGAGTACTACATGTGCCTTCCTGATATCAGATAGCGGATATCTTCACCGTGGGTTTTATTTGAGGAGTTTCGGGACAGTCTTAGCGTCCGTTGCCATCCCGCTTTGACTGTGGGGGTGTGTTAAATATATTGTACATAATTGTATTTAGTCAAAGGAGATAATCTTTAGAGAAATTATCTTCCTAGTTTATTGCGCATGTTTAGCGTAATAGATGTAATTAGTTTATTGCTTATGTTTATTAATGAATTGATTTGCTCAAAAAATATAAATTAGACACTCTATTAAAAAAAAGGTTTACATTAAAATATTCACATAAATCATTCCTAAAAAAATGTCATTATTTCTAAAATGTCATTAAAGTATAAATTGAATTGATAATTGGCAAGATAATTAATACAAATAAACATACGATTTTCTGTAACGACGTACACTTTTTATTCCACTATTTGAAAATAGGAGAGTACAAGTATCCCTTTAAGGATTTATATTACAATATGACTCTCTCTATATTACACTCTAAGGAGTATTACAAAGTAGGAATAGTGGATTTATAAAGAATTTAAATAGTACAAAGCTTGTGTTTAATAATTGAATACCCATGACCTATATTTATAGGTGTAGATGGAGCTTGGAAGAAATGGCCGGAATATTCTAGAAATTCCTCCATCATTCTTGTATCACGAACCATGTATTATATTTTAGCTAATAGCTTCCAATGTCAATAATTCTCTAGATCATTCAAATAGGATATTATTCTAGGGAAATCAAGAGCAAGTAATGACCTTGTTTGATTATTCTAGAAGCTCCTAGAATATGCACAATACTCCACCAAAATAATGGGCTTATAAAATTTGGGACATACCTAACAACCGAACACCCCGGTTTCAAAACCCTTGGTTTATCCCTATCTTTTCTTCCTTGTTACAACCATACTAACCCTTTTCGCCCCGTGCACATAGTCATGTCTTACAAAAATCTGTTAGTGTGTTGCGAACCTCCTATTTTGAATCCTATTGGAATTATAATTGAAACTGTCTACTACATTGTGGATCCTATCATGAGGCGGTACGTACATACAAGTACCTCCGGTCTTAGCTATACAAAAGCCAACTGCTTATGGGCTTGTTGTCGCGAATAATAATAGTATTGGTTAGTTTATTAGTTATAAAATGGTGCGTGTGTCGTCGTGTTGGAGTAGTAGTAGTTGGATGCATGAAAGTGAATATTTTTGTATCGATGTGTTCTCTTCTGAGGTGGGGGAGTGGAAGAA
The DNA here is from genome assembly GCF_948465745.1 of Chenopodium album. NCBI lineage: Eukaryota > Viridiplantae > Streptophyta > Magnoliopsida > Caryophyllales > Amaranthaceae > Chenopodium > Chenopodium album. The sequence continues at coordinate 34,432,048 of NC_137856.1, read as the reverse complement.
GACTTGGTTTTTATCTCCGAAAGGAAAGCTGTTTAATGTTGGGGGGTATTTTAGTATGAGTGCAATCACCGTAAATCATAAGCTACATTGGGTGGTAGAAAAAGATGTTCTAGTCTATGATTTGTCTAATGAAACATGTACCTTCATTGAAGTGTCGCCTTCACAAAGTTTGGCGAAAGTCACTCGTTGTCTAGGGGAGTTTAATGGCCAGATTTGGCTGTGCCAAGTGGAAGATTATGCTCCTTTTAATAATATTCATAACGTATATGAGCTCGAGGAGTATGGATCAGGCCATATAAATTGGAGATTAGAACATCGTATCATATGATGTGGTTTGGTTTGGAAGTTGAAAAGTTTAAGAATAATGAAGTGTTGGCTTTCCATCCATTTGATCCTAATACTTTGTTGATGACCTATGGTGATGGGTTGGTTAGTGTTAGATACTGTAAACTCCTTCGATTGGAGTGTATTCCATTGATTCAATAAATAGGGTTACAATCATGAATCCTAATCTTGTTAGGAAAACTCAAAAGATATTTACAAAATATTCGCAAAATAAATCCTTCTAAACAGAATATTAACAGAATAATTATCATATTCTATCACACCCCCGCGATCATAGCGATAGGAGGACGTACGCTGAGACTGGATCTGAATTCCAGAAATAGTTGTCGAGGTAGGCCTTTGGTGAAAATGTCTGCAAACTGATAACGTGAAGGAACGTGCAAGACCCGTCGTACATGCCCCAACGCCACCTTTTCACGAACGAAATGAATATCCATTTCAATGTGCTTGGTGCGTTGGTGCTGTACGGGATTATGAGATAGCTAAATTGCACTGACATTATCACAATAAACAATAGTGGCCCGCCGAAGAGGACAATGTAACTCTAAAAGAAGGTTACGAAGCCAACATGACTCGTCAACAACATTTGCTACGCCCTTGTATTCTGCCTCTGCACTTGATTTCGAAAGTGTAGGCTGACGCTTAGATGACCAGGAAATAAGGTTGTCCCCTAAAAAGCAACAATAACCTGAGGTCGATCGACGAGTGTCCGAGCATCGTGAAACCGAACCCAAAATTCGGCCTCACTGTTTCTCCCTCAACTCAAGTGTCTTACCGGTCTCCCCTTCCAAAAAATCCCAAACAAGCCCTTACCGACCCAAATTGGAATGCTGCGATGCGTGATGAATATAGTGCTTTAATTGAAACGGGGACATGGGAATTGGTTCCTAGATCTACGGGGGTGAACATTGTTAATTGCATGTGGTTGTTTCGTCATAAATTAAATGCTAATGGTGAACTCAAAAGATATTTACAAAATATTTACAAAATATATCCTTCTAAACAGAATATTAACAGAATAATTATCATATTCTATCAGTTAGGTATAACCTTAGGAGAGGAATTCAAAAGGAAGTCATGAGTTGGCGCGGTGGTGATTTATCACATGTGTGGACAACGAAAAGGGTATTTCCGATCATTCATCCACCTGATTCAATAGTCATCACTCTACCTTCTACTCCATGATAGATTCTTCTTAATAAAGAACTCGTGTTATTTTCTCCTATGAATAATAATTTTATTTCAGGAGGTATGCATTCTATTTGAGGTCAACATATCGATGTAATTTTGTGACCTTTTAATCAATTGCTGATAATTGTTATTTATCTAAGTCGTACTTGCATTGGTAATGTAGCAAAGTATCAATGCTTGTCGACATAGAATACAAATTTAATGATGCACATTATATAGAATAACAAAAAAAAATAAAAAATAATACTCATACTTAAAACTAAAACTAATTAATCTTAAAACTTCTTTGCTGCATACTGATGTATTAGGTGTTTTCCTCGTGGAATAACTATTTTGATGTTCTTATATTCCTTACCTTGAATAAAATTCTATAGAATCTATACATATAGAATAAAGGATACACGATCACTACTAGACTAGTGTGGCTGTATCGATCAATGCATTTAGTCTTATATTATGGATCGATCAAGAGTCATCCATTAATCTCGAAGTAGCTCATACTGAGGACGGAAAAGATACTTTGCTCCAAAGGTTGAACGATAAACCACAACTAACAACGGAAAATGCAACCAGACATAGACACCACCGACGATCCAAGCAAAAGCAGCAACAATGATCCAACCCGGTTTGTTAGGCGATAGTATGATGATCGCCATAGTAAAGGCTAACAACATGGTTAGTATCGAGAAGAGAAGCGTGGCAAGACCAACAATCAATTTAAGCGGTAGTGATACTAGAAAGTCCTCTTCCGCATATGTTGAACATAAAATTGCTAGAAATGTTAAGATTGAGGCAGTTGAGGATAACAAGGACAACGAAAACGAGGTGACGAAAGCACATTTGAGGTTTTCGTTGTCTATTTTTGGTGATTGAAGGGCGGCCTGAAAGACCATGGCAGCTACAAGAGTAGCGACCAGCATACATGAGTTCGCGGTGCCCCTCATCCATTCCTCCCCTTCTTTCCTTAGGTTTGCATGTACTCTTGTGTACAATTCTCGTGGCACTTCCTCAGTTACGTCTGTTACAATCCCGTTCGATTTCTTGATGATTCTGTTCTTAGTATGAGCAAATTGACATGGTACTATACTTTCGACAGCCTGCCATAATAATAAATATGCATATTAGAATTTTTAGAGAAACTTTCTTATTAAATCAAAATAATGGACCAAACTTGACCTTTTAAATAAGTTTTGCACATATTTAAACATTACATAAATAGAATTTGGAAAGAGGTCTTTAGAATACACTTTTTTGCAACACCTTTTATATACACTCAGGTGTACATAGAGGAGGGTCAGGAGTGCACGGATTACCTGAAACCACAAGAGTTCCCGTTGCATTTGGAGAGCTGCACCCGAGGCCTTATTGAGTATCTTAGGGCAAGGTAAAGAGGCAGCCAAATGAAGAATATTATCTCCAGTGATGGGATGCACATATTCAGTTAGCAAATGGTTAACATCTTTTAAATGGAAAATATGACTAAAGATCTTCTCTTGACGGTACTCAACTGCAACATGAAATATGGTTTTTTGTTGTTTATCAACTTCCCATATTAGATCCGGGTACTCGCGTATAAGGGTTTCGATGAACTCATTGTTGCCCACCTCTATAGCTTCAAAGAGCAGCCCGGGTGACGGAAACCATAAGAAACTAGAGATTTTCTTATGATCTCTTTCTGTTATCACTCTTTTCCAAACTTGTTGCACCAATTCAAGCTTGCGGTTATGATCTTTCTCCTGCTTTCTCCATTTGTTTTTCACTGTAATATAATTAAAGAATATCAGATCAATATATTGTCAAGATAATAATGTACTTGTAGAAGATAATGAAACAATACTCTATCTGTCCCAAAATAACTTACACAATTAGACTTTGTACACATGTTGATATATTAGTTTGACCTTATTATTACATTAAGTAAATATTAATGAAAATAATAAAAAGTTAATGTCATAAAACTTTATATCAATACCTATCTAATAACATATTTTATAATATACTATGTTGCTATGTTAATAAAAAAGTGTAGTCAAAGTTAATTTATGAATAGTGAAAAAAAATACATGTCAGTTATTTTGAGATGGAGGAAGCATTTCATAGCATATTAAGAAAATAACCTATGTATGAGTTGTTGAAAAAGTTAAGCTAGGATAACTAACATATAAAAAACAAGTTTGATGGCATACTCCACCAATATCGGTCAATTGGCTACGTAAATCCAATTGCTAATGAACAAGCCATAAAAATATTATAAGGCCATGTAGAATGGAATGATTTAGAATAAGAGGAAAGGAACAATTGGAATTATATTGGAGTAGTTGAGAACCTACATGCATTGCAAATATACTCGAGATGACTTAATTTGCTCTTCACTGGTGTCTTTCTGGCCAAGGCGAGCAATGGTGACACCGCGTTTCCATCTCTCTTAATGGCTAATTCGTCATCTTCATCTAGGATCTTCAAAGCCACATCTGCAATTTATGTATTAAGGGATTCAATCCGATGAAAAACTATTAATAAATAATATATTTCAACATCACTATGATAGCAAACTTACAATAGGAATCCTTCGTGAGGAGGGCTTCCAAATGATAGCAAACTTATAAAGTACAAAGTAACATTTCATTCCCTTATACAATTAACACGCACATACGAAGTATTATATTATGCAAGCATACCATATAAATCTTTTGCGATGACAGTGATGAGAAGATTGATGCGGTCTTCAGGAGACAAATTGTTAAAGTGAGGCATGAGATGATCAACCACCTTCTCATGGCCTTGCATCGCGGCCATTTGAATTGGTTTCTTGCCTAAGTTCCCGCCAATGTTTGGCAGGTTTGGGTTATGCTTCTCCATCTCCTTCACAAGATCAACCACACCCGAAGCAGCAGCCAAACAATAAGCTGTATTTCCGGCTTTGTTTGGCTGCACCAATTGTGTATCCGTTAAATTGGCATGTGCAAGTAGTTCTGTAACAAAACTATCTTTCCCTGCTGCTGCTGCTATGTGCAACGCTGTATTTCCATTTTTAGAAATTATTTCCGAGAAGCACTTAGGGTCTTCTACAAAAATTTCATGAGCAGATTTCCAATCACCATAGAGGGCCGCTTTGTACAATCGTACATGATAATCTTGAAAGCATCGTTGTCCTGCAACATTCATGATGTACGTTATGAAATTCTAATTATCAGTTAAATATTTTGGTTGAGTTGGTACTTTGACGTGGTATTAGAGCCAGTAAAGTTCTTGTTAGCTTAGCTAGGTATCTTTAATCTGCAACGTATGGATTGCTTTAACAACCGATAATAATCTACTAGTCCTCTCATGACATGAAATAAATTAAACTAATTCTAAGAAAATCGAGAATCTGATTATATGATTGTTTACTTACCAAGTAACCCTTTTTCAACATCGAATTTAGGCTCCGTTGAAGAGTCCATCAGATTAAGTTGGCCAGTTGATATACGATCACGATGATGTTTTTGAGAAAAACGGAAAACTAAGCCTAGAGTTGGAAGAAGATAACACAAACTTAGAGACTCTAATAAGATCCGAGAAACTAAGGCAATGGCCCTTTAAAATAAGTAATTATATACTTCCAAATAAATTATTCAGTAATAAGACCTGATAAACGACTACCAAATGAAGAGCTGAGCTAAGTGGTCTTCAAAAGCTTACCTAAAAGCCATGATTAAGGGGAGGAAAAGTGAAGTTTAGTGATTAATAAAATTCAGAGACGTGTGTAATTTTTGTACTAAGAAAAAGCTCTTTATTACACCCTACATTACTAAAGTTGCCATATTGTCTCAACCTTTTATTATATTGTATTTTACTCAATATAAACATCCTTCTGTCCTTCATACTCCGTTTAATATATATCAATCTCATACATGTGATCTCTTGCCATCAGATATAATGATAAGCCAATTATATATTACAGAGTACACCATCCGTCCCTTTATTACATCCCTATCTCTCATTTTGCATGGGAATTAAGAAAGTTAAAGATTCCTTAAAACTAATAATTGAAAGTATAAATATGCATGTGGGGTTAGAGAGAGATAGAGAGAAAGCAAAAGTGGTTGACTGGTTGGGAATTAGGAGAGAGAAAGTATTAGGAAATGGTGTTAAAGTACAAAAAAGAAAAAGGAAAAGGATTGCAAATCATTAAAAAAATGAATAATATTGTTAAAAAGTACAACTTATAAATAGAAACATACACTTAATTTTGGTCACTTCATAAAGAAATACATGCATGTAATAAAGGGATGGAGGGAGTACTATTTTTCAAAATGTAACAACTTTTTACTAAAAATGATATAAAGTATGTCCGATTATTATATCTAGACTTTAGAGTAATTAATACCGCGTACGTACCAGTTATGAATTCTATTTTATTGTACATATATAGTTTACAATTTCTCCAATTCCATTTTCATTCCGGTCCAACGGATGTACACGTAATCAAACGTAAGTACGATTCCTTGTTAGCTCTAAGCAACATCCAAAATTTAAATCAATATTTTAAGAATAAAAAAGGAAGAAAAGGAAAAAGTGAGAAGTTAAGGGCCTGTTCTCTTACGTTGAAATTCAGTTTAGTTCAGTTCAGTTCAGTTCAGTTCAGCTGAGTTCAGTTCAGTTCAGTTCAGCTCCTAATTTCCTTCTCTTATAAAATATTCATTTCAGTTCAGTTCAGTTCAGTTCAGTTCAGTTCAGCTGAGTTCAGTTCAGTTCAGTTCAGTTCAGTTCAGTCAATGAGAACAGGCCCTAAGTTAGGTATTTTCAGATGATCGAGAGCCTTCCTAGAAGTTACCGTCTCGGCTTCTCCATTTCAGAGAGGTTGCCAAATTCTGTTTTCTTCTTCTTGTACCAATGTAAACTTTATATCATGTAAACTTTATTAGTTGCACATAATTATAAGCGGAGGGAATATAAAAATTTGTGAACTTTTTATAGTCTTGAAACCGTGTATTAAAAGTTAAAACATAATATTCCCAAATATGTACACATAAAAATTGCAAATGGGTGGGATTTGGCCCAATGTCAACGGCCACAAATCCATGGAGAGAATAAAATTAAGAGTGAAAATTTGGCCCAATGTCAACGGCCACAAATCCATGAGATGCACACATGAGGCATGACCCAGCGATAAACAAGTGAGGCGTATTTTCGAAGATCCTTTGCCACTTTCAAATGTACACTAGGCCCAGTTCGAACGTCATGCATAATCAATTTCAGTTTACAATTTATGCCATGTCTATTTCATTTTTTTAATTCCCCACTTAGGTAAGATAAGAAAAATTAAGTTTAGATTTGATCAGATTATTAAAATAAGTCTGACATATTATATCGTTATATGTATGGATTTTTATTGCTAAATATATTTATTTTCATGATTAAAAATTATGAAAAATACCATATTAATAAAATACACATAATGTCAAAAAAAAAAAACAAGACTCAATGTGATATATTTTTTCCTTATAAATTATTTTACTCATAAAATCAAAAGCTGATTAAATGAAACAATCAGGTTAGATTTGGTTGTATTATTATTAAAAAAAAAAAAAAAAAAAAAAAAAAAATTATTTCATTTTATCTTTGTTTTTATTATACATCACGTACTTGTATTATTTACTTGTATAATACAACAAACCTATATATATACATATAACATACCTGCCTTTTATTTAGTAACTTATACCGAGTAACGGAGTATAATGATATTTTACATTGTAATCTCTCACACGGGCACTGACAACTTTAGGGTGATCAAATCTTGTAGTATGTAAATGTTTTATACTACTAGTAGTACTAAACAACTACAAGGAACAAATTGATACTCAAAACATGGTGCATTCAACAACATTCACAGTGACATTCTGCTCAATCATATTCCGGAGAGCATCATAGCTGCCGCCAACCATATGTCCAAACGTCACACAGCGAGCACTCAACGTCAAAGCCGTGTTCGGGGAGTGGCTGATGATGAAGGACCCATCGGTTTCCATGAAGAGAGCTCCTTGATTCAATAAATCGTTGGTTACATAATTATTATTGGGATTGCTTTCGATACATTGTTGATTCGTGACACTGAACTTCACCCCTGAATGTATAGCTTTGAGGTCGGGACCATTGTACTCATATAAACTGCATAAATGTAAGAACTTATTCACCACATTCCGCACTGACTGCCCTTGGTATAGTTCAACCGTTATACTTGTCATCTGACGCTTATTATTGTCTTCCAATACGAACCGCACCTTACTGTATGTGTAATTTATTTCCACTTCATTATTCAATTAATGTAAACCAACAACAATTTAAAGCAAGCTTTAATTTATTCAATTACATCAAAACATATTAGCAGACCGTAGATTTTGCTAATGATTATATGATTTTACTAATTATATGCAGCAAATGTCTTGACTTTATCAAAAAAAAAAAAAAAAAAAAAAAAAAAAAAAACAAATGTCTTGACGCAGAATCTTAGACAGAATATTTTTAGAAAGAAAGCATTTTGTTACACATAATGTGTAACATTCATTTTTAATACGAGTAAGGCAACTGTGTGAAAAGGTTACTTATATATTCATTTATTTTTTTATTTTTTTTTTAGAAGGACCTTATATGTTCAAAGTTGTGAAAAAATTCCTAACAAGTCACTTTTTTGTAAGGAGGGACATTGACCTCGAAATAAAGTCATTGACTTCACTTTTCCGGGGGCGTTGACCATCACGTGTGTGCCAATTGATGTTTAAAAAATGACATTTCCTTCATATTTTTTTTCCACGTTTTCACTTTCTATCCCCGAATTCTCTCTCAAAATTATATCTCTCTCCCCAAAATCATGGGAAAAAAAAGAGGGAAAGGGCATATTTTGAACATCACGTGCATGGTTAACACTTGAAAAGTAAAGTTAATGGCCATATTTTGACATTAAGGTCCCTTTCACAATAGAAATGAGTTATAAATACCTTTTTCACCATTCTGAACACATAAGGTCATTTTTCCCTCCAAAAAAAAAATAAAGAACATAAATACCTTTTTCACAAATTAGCTGTACATGATATGAAACAAAGGCACACAGTATGTTCTTTTACTAAATACGAAATATGACTACAAAATTTTAATAGTCGTCTAGTCGTGTATATTGTTTTAAAATTGTTGACGAATAAAACCAAATATTTGGAAGTTAAAAACATTTTGATGTGTTGCAAAAACGCAAATATTTGGCAATAGAGATATTATTAGGTTATGTCTTATATACAGATTTTTCTATGGTAGTCATACTCATTTTGATTGACGGATTATTTTTTTTTTTTTTTGCTGGTCAAACTTAACCATTTTTTTTAAAAAAAAAAAAAAAAATCTTAATGGATAATGAAAATTATAATAATTAATATTCGAAATTAAAAAAATGAAATTAATAAAAAGAAAAATCATTTTAAATAAGTTTGACCAACAAAAAATAAAATAAAATAAATCAACCAATTAAAATTGAGTATATTGGTAGTCATATCATATTAAGAATTACTATGGCAAAATTTTCATTCATATACGGACTTGAACTTGCATTAAAATATTATTAGAGTTATATGCACTACGCAATGCTTGTGTTAACAATAATAGGATCAATAAAGATACTAGAGTCATCTCTCTTTATTATTATTATTATAAAAGAATTTGAAGCAAACGCTAATTCTTTTTTTTTTAATTTTTTTTTTATATTTTATGTAGAAGTTAAGTATAAAATTACTATCATATATTTTCTCCGTTTTCTTTTAAATGCTACACACTTTATTGGCATGCATTTTGAGGAAATAATTAATTATGTAAACAGACACATTACTCAAAATAAATTTATACACATAATACCTAGCCCTTCTCTAATTTTGGTGTTGAAATTATTTTTTTAAAATAGCTCATTAACCTACTCTTTAAAAGAAAAATATATTTAAGTTTTATAGTTATATTACTTACCTTTAAATCATATACGGAGTATATTTTTTTGTTAAATTTGGTGATTAATTCCTTAATATTTGCATCATAGATAGTTTTCATAATATCAATATACTAATTAAATCGTGATCTCAATCTAATGTGTAAGTCATATGGGAATTATTGTAATCTTAATTTGTAATAAAAAAAAAATTGTAATTGACTTGGTTGACTAATGATAATATTAAGGTATTTTAATCATCATAGGAGGAACCCTAGCCCCATGATTTAAATTGACTTATATTATAGAGATTAGAGAGATAGTAATTTTTCTAAAGAGATTAAATTGTACATGTGTATATATATTTATTTTTTTTGGTACAAATATTGTACAGTTGTATATGATTATGCACGGGATTGTACTACTCCCTCCGTTCTTTTTTTGTCTTCTCAACTATTTTGCATGATTTTCGATACATAACTTTGACCATTAATATATCTAGAATTATATTAGAAAATTTTTGAAAATTTGATATTATGAAAATACAATTTGCAATAAATCTTTCTTTTGTATAAATCACAAATTAACAAATATATAAATGAATACTAGTGCAAAAGGTACAAATACCGAGGGAGTAATATAACTTATTTATAAAGTATGTCTGCCCTTTTTTTCAAACTAAAGGCACGAAAGTCATAAATTATCTGATTGTATAAAATAAAAAGTCATGCTTAAAATTAATTATTTTTCATTTATTGAAAAAAATTTCCAAACTTTAAACTTCAATTTTATTATTTTTTTTTTTTATCAAATTTAAATATACCTATAATTTTTTTGCATGCATAACACTACACACATGTCATGTAATTTTCTAAACAATAAAGTAGTTTAGCATTGGAGAAAATATGAATGTCAACTAGTTTAATTGGTTTAAAATTTAGGGGTGATATGTACTCAAGACTTTTGAATCTTTTCTACATCATTGCCTTTCCAGGTTCACTTTACACACACACACACACAAAAGGTGCAGGTTAAATACACAAGTTGGGTTATGCATGATTGAGGGGAGTCGACCCATCAACCCACGAATAAACTCATTGTTTGTGTAATTTTTACGCTTGTTAGGAATAAAATATATTGACTTTGATTGTATAAATGAATTATTAAGATTTTTGTTTAACTATTAAAGGGTTTAGATTTAGTAGTTGAACTTACTATGACTCGAGCTTTTTGATTTTTGAAAATCTAACCCATGAGAATATAGTAGGGTAAAAAGGTTGGATAGTTCGGTACATGAACCACTTGATTTAGTTAACGCACAGTATTACATATATTTATATATACTAGGTTTACATACTTTTTTTGTAGTAAAATAATAAATCTTGAGATTTATAACAGTATCATTAATCTCTAAATTTTTATTACTACTCACGACAAACCTAAAATAGTAGCATTGGCAGCTTATCCTTTGTTTTCTCACTCGATGCTAGCACTATTCTTTTACCTCCTTCCCTAGATCTTCTTCATCCCCTTTCATTTTCTCATACCCTTTCCCTCCCTTCACTATATATTTAGCCTACATCATATCTCCGTCTATTGAAACACCAAGCCCCACCACCCTGGGAGTCCTCCCTGTCGTACCTACTCCAGTCTCCCCTAACATTAAGCAGCAATCAGTCATGCATATCATCATTATGCGCATTAAGATACAAAAACAGCATGCAACATGAATAAATAATTGTATCAAAAGAAAAGAACGAACCTGTAAGACATGGTTTACAAATTATGATTCTCAAAAGTAAATATATATGGAGGATTTGTGCAGGGGATTAGGTATATTAGTTTTATCCCTAATCAAATTAAACTTGAACTTTAAAGGATCATCTCATCCATATTATATACTACCAAGTAGTATGTTGTATGCAGTCTTAATAATTAATAAAGAGACAATTTGAGGGTGAAATTAGGAGTAAATTATTACTAATAATATATGGTACGTAGCTAGGATGCAGACATCCCAACCAATATTTTTACGCCACGTATATATATTTATGTATTAATTGGAATATTTGCTAATTATAATAAAATTACATACTTGTATTGATAATTTACGAAGTTTTTTGTTGGACAGGATATTTTACATAATGATGCTAAAGCTTAATCATGGAGTATTAAATTTCTGTCTACCAACCATATATGATAAATCTTGATGACATTTAGATTCTTTAGTCCGTCCAAAATTTTGCTTTTTAATCGGATTTTGTTAATCGTTGTATTGTCACCATGGACGGAGTTCGTTGACAATAATTTTTTTTGTTGAAGTAATTTCTTAAGTTAATATATTATTATTGCATTCACAATAAGCTCATATTTTAAATAGCATCAAGGCATTATTATATAAAAATGCCTTCACATTTCTGAAGTAATCTATTGATAAAGATAAACTTGGGTGAGACTAAGTCTAACGTTATCAATTATCTTAATGTAAATAGACCTTTCATAATATATATGGAGTCCTAAACCTAGCCGGAATTGGACCTTTTAAAAAAAATTTTAAACCACATTGAATTTGACTTGTTTGGTTGGCCTAGGTTTTTTATTTCAAAAAAAGGAAAAAAAAAAAAAAATTGGAGCTTGATTAATTAACTCATGTGAATTAGCGAGTAAAAAACCATATGCAAAAAATCATGAGAAAAACGCTTCCTCCACATCCATAAAATTGGGAAGTGATAAATGAAAGAAAAATTAACAAAAAATAAATAAAATAAAATAAAATAAATATATAAATAAATGAAAGAAAATGAAAAAAAGTAAAGAAAAATCTTGACATTGCAAAACTATTGATTCTTTTGCTACAACAGTGATATCAGATCAATTGTCGTGTTAGGGTCTGTTTATATTTACTGAACCGAGCTGAACTGAACTGATTGGAGCTCAACCGAACTGAACTGATTGAACTGATTGAAGCTGAACTGAACTGAACAGAACTGAATTGAAATGAATATTTTATAAGAGAAGGAAATTAGGAGCTAAACTGAACTGAGCTGAAATGAACTGAACTGAACTGATTAGAGTTGAACTGAACTGAAATTAAGCTGAAGAGAACAACCCCTTAGCCATGTGCGCTGCTAGACATTTGTAACACATTTTATATACACCCGGGTGCACATAGAGGTTGGTGCACACAAGGCTATTTTTTGTTCAGTTTTTGCTCGTTTTAAGATTTAATTTTATAATGAGTGGAAAATAACTTGGTTAATACTTTTTAAAACTTTTGAGTTTTGATCAATTGCACTTAGTGACATATAGTGTATAGAGTGCTTAGATATATACGAAGTACAATTTATTTCCGACCTAAGCTAAAATGTAGCTTAGTCCTACTAGTAAAAAAAATTAGCATGTAATAAGCTAATAACCCGCCCTATCTAATGCGTTGTGACATTCTAAAGGATATACTCAAGGTTAGATATGGATATCTTTTGTAGATCGAAATTTAAAATTTATATAATTTTTGCAAATGTAGTTGTCCTCATCAATTAAGGTTAGACTTAGACCAATATAAACAATTGTCCTCAAGGTTTTATTCATAATACGATGTGGTTGTCCTCAAGGTTAGACTTAGACCACCTATATTAACAATCAATTGTCTTTATTTAATTATTGAAATTGGTTTTCCTTCAAATATTGTTAAAATGGACATATCCAATGCACTAATGCAGCGTATAAAGTCAACCTATTAACTTAGTACAAATCCAAGTCATATTAATAACCAAGCCAACAAAATAAGTTTAGTATTAATGTTAGGTGTTTGATAGTAAATTAAGATTATATTTCATTGTCATGGCTTAAAAATACAAGGAATGTGGGATACGAGATAATGAAATACGGTGTATATATGATTGTATGAATCTTCTCTAGTGGTCCTGATGAGCCCATACCGTACGCTCACACTATATTTGAATTAGTCCAACACATCAAAATGTCGTCTTTGTTGCATTTCATCTCTAAACTACTACAAGTACCTCCATTTGATAATAGATGCAACTTATTAACTTTTCACACAATATGTATATAAACTCTAACAAACATTATATTAATGGATCTTTATTAGTAAATACACTTCTACTACCTCCGTTTTTAAATACTAGCTTCATTCCTCCATGCGCGGAGTTTTAGGAGAAAGTAATAAAATATGGAGGTGGTAGTGGGGTTGGTGGAAGAATAAAAAATTGTAAAAAGCAAAAGTAGTGGAGAAATTGAAGGAGAGGGAATATGAAATTAATAAAATATGATATTTGTTGGGTCCACTAGGTGAGAGAGAAAAAAATTAAATAATGTAAAATCTTACTAAAAAAGGAAATGGAGCAATTATTTAAAAACGGCCGAAAAAGAAAAGTGGAGCAAGTATTTAAAAACGGAGAGTATTTACTAATAAAGTTCCATTAATATAATATTTGTCTAATACTTTAAAGAAGAAAAAAAAAAGTTAATTCTATGAAAATATAACTAATTCAATAACATTTTACTTTAAAACAATTACATTAATTTATCAACAAATTTAATAACATTTTATTTAATAACAATTATACTCCGTATTTAATTACATTAGATGATACATGTATATAGAATGATACTCGTATATAATTAGAGTACTTTGAATGCTTCCGCTCATAAACACTTGTACAACATCACCGGGACTTTCTGACTTTCTCCATCAATTAATCTCGAAATAGCTCGTGTTGATGACGGAATAGATACTTGGTGCCGAAAGTGGAACGGTAAACAATAACTAACAACGGGAAATGCAGCCGGAAATACACAACACCGGTAACCCAAGCAAAGACAACAACAATAATCCACACCGATTTGTTGGGCAAAAGGATAATAATAGACACGGTGAATGCCAACAATATTGCCAATATGGAGAAGAGAAGCATAACCAGACCAACCATCAATTTCAACGGCAATGATACTAAGAAGTCGTCTTCCGAATACGTCGAAGTCACAATAGATAGGAATGTTAAAATTGACGCAATTGACGAAAACAAAGAGAATGCATCTGATATAACAAATACCAAAAATAGCTTCTCGTTCTTTTGCTTGTCTGGTGGTTGATAAATCGCTTGGAAGACTGCAGCTACGACTAGAGTCGCGACAACCATACATGATATGGAGGTCTTACGCATCCATTTCTCGCCGTCTGTTCTTAGTTGTTCATGTTCTCTGTTGAACATCTCTCGTGGCGTCTCCCTCTCTTCCATTAATTCTGTGATGCTTGCTTGCGGTTGTGGCGTTAACATTGAGTTTTCTGTTTGAGCATATTGACGTGGTACTATACTTTCAAGTGCCTGGTTTCATCAAAAATTAATTTCAAATCTTAAGCATAAGCATAATAAGCCCATAATTGGAAAAAAGGTTTATCACACATAATTAAGCGGCCCAACAAGGTTAGTTACATCCTAAATCCATGATAGTTTTTTGAATTACGGGTTATTTTACCAATAATTCCTTTCTAGGCATATAATGTTTTGAAAAAACCAGTCACATTTAACTTTCTCTATTACTCAACTCGTATAAGGCATAAGGTGGCAATTCGGGTTAGCAGGTCGGGTTTGGGTTAGATTTCGGGTCGATTTCGTGTTATGCTTAGAAACTATCAAAAATAGTGTAAAACTTAATATTATTATGAAATATGAAATTTGGGTCAAATCGGGTCGAATTCGGGTTGTTCAGGTCGGGTCGGATTTAGGTTTTTCTTAGTAACTTCGTGTCGGGTCAAGGATTGCTAGCCCTAGGGCATATGCTACATACGACCATAAGTAGTTATCTTCTTCATCTAGCCGGTAAAAAGCCTAGCTCATGACATGTTACTTTACCCTAATACTGAAAGACCTAAGTTATTTTTCTAATTGAAATCAATAGATAGAACAATCAATAGGTAATTGTTTAATTTTCGAAACATGTGCTTTAATTGGTAGTTGTTGACAAAATTTCCTCGACTAAAATTTGAATATGTATGTAATATCAGGTTTCAAAAAAAAAAAAAAAATGTATGTAATATCATGTACAAGTAGTAAAATTAGCTAGTCAAGAATTTTAAGCTAAACATTAAAAATGAAAAATTACCTGAAACAATAAGATTTCACGCTGCATTTGAAGGGCAGGACCCGAAACTCTACCGAGTATTTCAGGCTCAGGTAGAGTGGCAGCTAAGTGTAGGATGTTGTTTCCATTAACAGGATTTGTGTAAGCCGTTAGCAAATGCCTAATACCTTCAAGTTGGAAAATATGACTAAAAATCTTCTCTTGACGATACTCAACAGCAGCATGAAAAATGGTTCTACTCTTATGGTCCCTTTCCCATATTAGATCTGGGTAGAGACGAATGAGGGTTGTCACGAACTCATAGTTACCCATCCTTATCGCGACAAAGAGCAGTTCCGGCTGTGGAAATGATAACATTTCAGATATACTCTCATGATTTCTTGAGTTTATAACCCTTTTCCAAAGGTTCTCAACCAGTTCATTTTTACGGTGATCTTGGTGCTGCTTCCTAACTATATAACATCAAAAAATACGTCCATTAAATTAGTATTCGTATTAGATTGTAGTCATAATAGTCACGCAAAAATAATTTAACCGTCCCTTGATTTTGATGAAAGAGACTATACTAACAGAAATTATTCGGTACTTAAAATTAACCATAATGTCTTTTACGGTACAAATTTGAGAGGGTTGAAAGCATACACGGAATCCAACTGTACTTGAGATGACTTCGGCTCTCCGACTGGGTCTTTCTTGCCAAGATATGCAAAGGTGTATGGGAATTTCCATTTCGTCTAGTGGCTAATCCATCATCTTTATCTCTTTCTAAGATATCCCAAGCCACATCTGCATGAATGTACATATATATATGCTTTCAATAAAAACAAATTATTGTATCCACATAACAAATGAGAACATACATCATCTAGCTAATACAACGGGAAATTCCCTGTTTGGGCTGTTTCTCATGGTGAGAAACGAAATTTGTTTCTCATAGGGGCATTTTCGTGAATAAATCAATTAACTTTTATTGAAAAAGTTGTTGATTTATTCACGAAAATACCCCCATGAGAAACGAATTTGTTTCTCACCACGAGAAAATGGGGCATCCTCAAAACAAAGTTAATGTAAAAACAAACAAATTAAAGATAGATATATATTTCTTACCATAAAGGTCTTTTTCAAGGGCAGCAATAAGTAGATCGGTTCGTTCTTGATGCGATAAATTATCAAAACATTGATCTAGGAGATGATTCACCATCTTGTCATGGCCTTGCAAAACAGCAATTTGAATTGGTTTCATTCCACTTCCACCAGGAATGTTGATCAGATTTTGATTCAATTTCTGCATTTCAACCACGATATCAACCACACCCGATGCAGCAGCCAAAAAGAAAGCTGTGTTACCTTCATTGTTAGGCACCTCCAAATCCAATGCTTGGTTATGTAATAGTAATTGCTGCACGAAGACATGGCGCCCCGCTGCTGATGCTATGTGTAGAGCAGTATCTCCTTTTCTTGATATTTTTTCTACGAAGCAACAAGGATGATTTACACGTATATCATCAGCAGCTTTCCATTGACCTCTGAGGCAAGCAATCTGTAAAGATAGATGATAATCTTGAAAGCGTTGGCCTGCACATCAAATGTCTATAGTTAGCGGCGGAGCCAGGATTATTGACATGTATGTAGGGCATCACTCAAATAATATTGCAAATGTGGAGTAGACAAGTGAAGCAAGTGGAGAGATTAAAATATAGTAAGCCCCATAAATTAAACATTATACCATAAAACTTAAATTGTTGTCTTTGAAAGGGAATGAAAAGAAAGTCTTGGAATTAATGAGAAATAATATACTCTAATCTTTTTGAAAAACATTTAACTTAATCAATCACTCTTATTATTAAAGCACCAATTTCAATTCACATAAATTTTAATTCTCCATATTAACAATTATACTTTGTGATTCATACTCTAGAGAAGTAAGGAAATCAATATCAATCTTTTGAAATATAAACATAACGCAAATTACAACAAATAATTAAAAAAAATTACCATCTAATAAAAATACTAAATCTTTTGAATCTTTAAAAACTGAAAGTTAGAGGGAGGGTAGATAATTAAAAAATGAGAAATGAAAGAAAGAGGAATGGCGATTTCAAGGTAGAGTGCCTAGGAAAAATACAGATTTGATTTATTTTTATTTTTATGGGGTTAGGTTACTACTTTCTAGGGTAGTATCAAGTATGGTACCACATGCTGAGCAAACTCACTGAAGTAAGAAAAGTTAATCAGGGAGAGTGTGAGCAAGACTTTAATTAATTAATTAATAATACAGTATCTTTTAATTAGTACGAAGATCTCTTTAGTTGCATATAGGAATTCCTATATATTGTTTGTTTAACTTTATGTATCTTATAGTATATTATTATAATCTACTTTCTCAAATAGAAATGATGTGATTTCTTTCAAAAGTAAATTTGAAAAACTTGAGTGGCCAAGGTAGAGGGGGATAGATAACTTACCATGTAGTAATGTAGAAATTCTAATTTCTCATTTCCCACTTCCCGCATGTTTACTTTTAAATGGTAACCAAATAACTATCCATAAAAACATTTTTCACCAATTGTTATTTCTCCATTTTTTGAAATGCAACCAAACAAAATTAGAGTGTAAAATAATAAAATAATCAATAATATAGTACTTAAAATTTATATTTTATGGGTTTTAATCAAGATGTTACACCATCATACATATATGTTTTTCCTTTCTATATATCAGCCCAACTAGGCACACACTTGACTATGCCATCCACGCTTCCATGGTAGTAGTTGTACCATGCACTAGTAGACTACTAGTAGTACCATACCAAGATGAACAATTTAGTCCGTATTAAAGAAATGAAGAGTTTTGTTCTTACCAGACGGAGGATGACTAGTAGAAGGCAACGGAAGAGGTGGTTGCATTTCTTGTAGTTCTATAATCCCAGATTCAAGATCATGTTGATCAGGAGGCGCCATTGAAGTGATGTATATATATATATGTACCTTTAAGTTTATTGCTATGAACTTTCGTTTTTGAATGTTTTAGTTTTTTCTTAAGAAGACAAAGATATGTGTATGATGTACAATATGTTCAACATTTGTATTGTAGTTACTCCTATATATACTAATCACTGCTGAAGCTAGATTAATGCTTTTTCAGGTTAATGCTTTTTCGAAAGCTCAACGAAATTTCTTCGTTGATCTCATATGTGGTGGTAATTAATCGAGCTCACTTTACTTAACCTGTTTACATGTTAATCTTATTGATTAGTTTATGATTTCTGAAATTCCATTCCATGGACATGAAGGCCATTTTCTCCAAAAAGTAAAATGTTCTGGTACCTTTACAGCAACATCAGCAAAAAAGATAAGAAAACGAGTAAGAAGCTAATGATGATTAATTTATCTCATCTTTTCTGTGAATTTAACAAGATAAAGAATAGAAAAGGCCATACATACTTGCATCACAAACAATAGGTCAATTGGTAGAGCTATGATGAAAGATTAAGAAGGGTTTATTGTATTAAAAAGTTTTCCTAAAGCGTTATATTCTTATTACATGCAGAGAGGTTTAACCAACCTTTGTAATTTTACTTCTTGTGCGTTGCTAATCGTCCACTTTCCCTCCACGATTATTAGGTTAAATAACAAAATTAATAGATACTATATACTACATCTGTTTTTTATTAGTTGACATGTTTGACTTTAGCTACAGTCACAATGTATATTTCAAAGTATCAACTTTTTATAATTTTTGCTTATCGATAATTAAAAATACTTCCTCCATTAAATGTTATGTGCAACTTTGGAATATTTTATATCTCACAAATAATACCCCAAATTTGCACATAACATTTAACGGAGGTAGTATTAATGATTGAATTTTTGCATTGACAAATGTGGCTAAAGAAATACGCATTGTATTAAAGTATGTTATAAATTCTTATAAATTAGTGATGAATTGTGATCGGTTTTTAAAGAAAAAATACAATAAGACGAACAAATAGAGAAAACCGAAGTATTATACTACTACATGTATGACTGACTTCTGGAGTTATGGGCTATATTTATCAACTTCCAAAAGGCTGGACATAAGTGGTGGCTAATGAGTGATTAGTAGTGGCCTAGTGGGTATAATATATTCAAGGAAATTTGGTGTGCTGCGCGGGTTTAGCCCATACTTGGTTTTGTGATTGGGAATATGCTAGTAAATGCTGAACGGAGACATGGCGCCCCGCCGCTGCTGCCATATGCAGAGCGGTATCTCCGTTTCTTGAAATTTTTTCTTCAAAGCAAGTAGGATGATCTACATGTACTGTATTTCTTCAGCAGCTTTCCATTCACCGCTGAGACATGCTTTTTGTAAAGATAGATGATGATCTTGAAAGCGTCGGCCTGCAAATCAAATGTCTATAGTTAGCGGCGGAGTCAGGATTTTTGACATGTAGGGTTTCACTAAACAAATGAGGGCCGATATTGAAAGATAAACAAAAGTAAATAAAATTTTACATTGGCAACACTTACAAATTCAAATTACAACCTAATATGCTATTACAAGTACTCGGTCATTTAATCATATAGTTGTGTAGCCATTATATTTCAAAATCAACCATGTTATAAACTTGAAAATAAATGTATATCTTTGCAAATCATAAGGTCTACTGAGTATTTTTATTATTACTTATTTTTTATATAAAAAAAAGCCAAAAAGTTAAAAGGAATTTAATAGTGTTGAATAATAGTGCAAATGTGGAGTAGACAAGTAGTGAAAAAAGTGGAAAAGAGATTTCAAAATATAGTTGGTCTTTTTTAAATCTAAAAAATTAGTATATGAGTTTGAAAGTGGATGAAAAGAAATTCCTGCAACTAATGAGAGATAATCTAATCTTTTTAAAACACATCTAACTTAATGAGTTACTCTTAGATAATCAAAAAAAAATGAGAAATGAAAGAATGAGAGAGGGATGGTGATTTCGAGGTGCGTGAGAGCCTAGGAGAATAGAGATTTTATTTCTCTTTTATTTTTATGGGGTTAGGTTACTACTTTCTAGGGTAGTAAGATAGCCCGCCATGCTGAGCAAACCCATTGAAGTAAGAAAAGTGAATCAAGGAGAGTGCAAACAAGACTTTAATTAATTTAATATCTTTGATTAATACAAAGGTCTTATTTAGTTGTGAAAGTGATTTGATCGTCGGATCATTTCATTAGCTGTGGAAATAATATATACAAATTACAATAGCAATCTAATGCTATAATTACGGTAACAAACTAGGAAAGGATTAATCCTAAATATACACTTAACTAATATCAACAAGAGATATATACAAGAATATATTTGCATATATTCTAACACACCCCCGCAGTCGTAGCGGGATAGTCACGGACGCTAAGACTGGCACGGAAATCATCAAATAAAACCCGGGGAAGTCCCTTCGTAAAAATATCTGCAATCTGATACCGAGAGGGAACATGTAAAACTCGTACCTCGCCCTTTGCGACCTTCTCACGGACAAAATGGATATCCATCTCAATGTGTTTCGTGCATTGGTGCTGCACGGGATTACCAGAAAGATAGATGGCACTCACATTGTCACAATACACAATAGTTGCTGTTTGAATAGGAAAATAGAGCTCGAGCAACAAATTTCTGATCCAACAAGAATCAGACACCACATTAGCAACCCCACGATATTCTGCCTCTGCACTAGATTTAGATAATGTAGGTTGCCGTTTAGAAGACCAGGAAATCAAATTATCCCCTAAGAAAACACAATAACCTGAAGTAGATCGCCTGGTGTCGGGGCATCCCCCCCAATCCGCATCAGTATAAGCAACAAGCTTAGTAATGGAGGACTTATACAGATGCAAACCATAAGACAAAGTGCCCTGTAAGTAGCGTATAATACGCTTCAAAGCTCCCATGTGCGCATTGCGCGGATCATGCATATGGAGACAAACCTGCTGAACTGCATAAGAAATGTCAGGTCTAGTAAAGGTCAAATACTGAAGGGCACCTGCAAGACTCCTGTACTTAGTAGGATCCTCATATGGAGCATCATGAGAAGCACTAAGTTTAGATTTTGTGTCAACTGGTGTCGGACAGGGACTACAGTTGGACATGCCGGCCTTATCAATGATAGAAGAAGCATACTGTTTCTGATACAAGAACATACCATTAGCATCACGAGTGACAGCAATGCCCAAAAAGAAACTCAAAGGACCTAAATCCTTCATAGCAAATTCGGAGCCCAAAAGATCCATAATATGTGTCCTTAAGCGATCAGAGGAAGCTGTGAGTATGATATCATCAACATATAACAGAATATAGGCAGTATCAGATCCCTGCCTAAATATAAACAGAGAATTATCAGATTTACTATTAGCAAATCCAATAGAGATGACAAAATTTGCAAACCGCTGATACCAGGCTCGAGGAGCCTGTTTGAGACCATAGAGAGAGCCTCGCAATAGACACACATGATCAGGGCGACTTTTGTCGCGAAAACCCATGGGCTGATGCATATACACTGTTTCATTGAGCTTACCATGCAGAAAAGCATTCTTGACATCCAACTGATGGATCGGCCAAGAGTGAGAGATAGCAATGCTAAGAACAGTACGAATAGTGGCCGGTTTGACAACCGGACTGAAAGTCTCATCACAATCAATACCCTGCTGCTGAGTCTTACCATCAGCCACAAGACGAGCCTTATACCGCTCAAAAGAACCATCAGAATTTCGTTTATGACGAAATATCCACATAGAACGAATAACATTCACATTAGGAGGCCGAGGAACCAAATCCCATGTATGATTATCAATAAGAGCATTATATTCATCTAACATTGCATTTTTCCAATTAAGGTCACGAATAGCACTAACCGGGTCCTTTGGTATAGGAGAAATGGTGGTGGTGGTCAATGTGTTTAAGTTGGAAAAATACTTTGGGTTAGGTTTAATAATGCCGTCTTTAGCTCTAGTGGTCATTGGGTGAGAAGTGGTATCTTGTGGAGCGGTGGCCGAGGTGGGGGAGGTGGGTGAGACGTGGCTGCTGGCGGTGGCTGATGGCGTGGTGCTGGCAGTCAGTGGGTGAGATTGATCTTCACTTCGTGAGTAAGTGAAGATTGGGCCGGAAAATAGAGGGGGAGTAAGAAGAGGAGTGTATTGGGCTGCTGGGTGTGAAGAGCCCACTTGCGAGATGGTGACAGACGAAGGCCCAGAAGGTGACCCATTACTTGGTCTTGGAGATGGGGGAGACCGAAGTGAGGGAGGGCTGCTGGGGGGCGTGGGCTGAAGCGGGAATGGATTCAGCCCAGGTGGAGAAGGAGGAGGAATATTAGAGGAAGAAGGCCCAGCTGACGATGTGGGCTGGACTGGAGAAGGAGTTGGGTGAGGTTGAGTGGTGCGCAAATGGTGAGTGTGATCTGATGGAGAGTAGTCCACGAAATCATAATCATCTAATTTCGGTGTGTGAACTTTTGAAAACGGGAATTCGTTTTCAATAAATTTCACATGCCGACAAATGATGATTTTTCCATTTGATAAATTATAGCACTTCGAACCACGATGATTAGGCGCGGGGCCAAGATAGACACAAGGAGTGGACCGTTCTTGCAATTTATTTATGGTGGTAGAGGGAAAAAGAGGAAAACATAGACAACCAAAGACACGTAATGCCGAATAGATTGGATCACGTTGGTATAAAACCTGTGTTGGAGAGTTATAACCTAAGACTTTAGTTGGTAGAATGTTTAGAAGATAGGTAGCCATAGATAATGCATGGTGCCAAAAAGAGAGGGGCAAGGAAGCATGTGCGAGAAGGGTCCGAATCATATTATTGATGGTTTTTATGTGTCGTTCAGCTTTACCATTTTGAGGAGAAGTGTGAGGACAAGAGAGACGATAGAGCATGCCATGTTTATCAAAAAAATCTTTAAGAGTTCCATTAACATACTCGGTGCCATTATCACATTGAAAGGTCTTAATGTTACGTTCAAATTGAGTTTGGACTATTTTGTGAAAAGACTGAAAAATGTGTTTGACTTCGGATTTTTTCGCAATTGGATAAGTCCATAAGAATTTGCTGTAATCATCAAGAAACAATAGATAATAACAATGACCAGAAGAGCTGACAATAGGGGAAGTCCATAGATCACTATGAATTATATCAAAAGGTAAAGCAGTATGCGACATAGAATCATAAAAAGGAAGTTTAACGTGTTTCCCTAATGGACACGAAGAGAAAAAAGAATTACAAGCCTTATTACATTCAATAAAATTTTTACTACTTAAGGATCTAAGAACAACATCTCCCGGGTGTCCAAGTCGATTATGCCATAGATCAGAAGAGAGAGCAGTAAAATTAGAATGTTGGAATGAGAGGTTGGCTTGAGTAGGCGGAAAGAGTGGATATAGGTCACCGGAACTGTCACATCTCATTAGGTGGGCTCCCGTCTGTAAATCAGTCACAGAAAATCCATAAGGGTCAAAAGTAATTGAAACCATATTGTCAGTTGTGAATTTACGAACGGATATCAAGTTCTTTATTAATTTGGGAGCATGCAAGACATGGTTAAGGGTAAATGGAGGGTACGGGGAAGGCAAAGTAGCACTACCATGACCAATAATTGGAATTAAATCACCACTACCAACAACAATGTTATGACTTTTAATGCTCGAATTAATATAGGAAGAAAGAATACCTTGGTCAGCCGTCATATGAGATGTTGCTCCAGTATCCATATAATAATTAGTATCCGGGCGATTGATATTTGCTAGCATCTGCAAAGCTGCTTCAATGTGCGTCGGAGTTGGATTAGGACCATTATCCGTGGCATGGTAAGCTTGCAGAGCATGGCCTAGAATACCAGGCCCACCAGGCCGTGACCCTGTCGAAGAAGAAGCCGGCCTTGGAGCCCAAGATTGGGCTGGGTATGGACACGGAGGATTGGCCCAATACGGAGCCCACTGTGCAAGCCAAGGAGCTTGCTGAAACTGCCACTGTTGCATTGGGCCGGACTGCTGCTGCTGGGCTGGGCCAGAATTGCGCGGCTTGTTAGCAGGTTTAGAGGCAGATTTCTTGGAATGGTTGGACTTCTTGTTCGACCTGGAGGAGTTCGCAGAGGACTCGGAGTGGTGCTGACCGGAGACGAGTGCAGTCGGAGAACGGCTGGTGGTCCCCCCCTCTTTAGCCAGACGGTTTTTGATGGTTCGTTCGGCCAATTTTAAACGGGACCGGCAGCTTTCAAAAGATGGCAGCGGCTCTTGATTTTGAATGAAATCGACCGTGCCGGCATATGCCTCAGGGAGTCCGGCGGTGAGCTTGAGAATTAGACGGGTACCGGGAATCGGAGCATCAACATCCGCAAGACGATCGGCGAGGGATTTGATGTGATTGCAATAGCCATCAATGGAGGAAAAAATTTCGAAATCAAGGTCTGCGAGCTCTTGTTCGAGATGGGATGCTCGTGATGCCTTATTGTCCTGGAACATAGATTCTAGGCGTGTCCAGGCACCTTGAGCGGTGTCATCCTTGAGGAGGATGGCAGTGAGAAGATCGGAAGAGATGGAACTGTATATCCAATTTAGGACCGCGGCATCGAGGCGTCGCCAAAAAGCCATGTCTGCCTTCTTGGATTTCTCATATGCTTCGAGTTCAGTAGCTTCCGTAGGAGGGATGATGTGTGATGTAAGGTCGTGAACCCTACATAACACTTTAAAGAGGGCGGCCCAGGAGTGATACATGCCTTGGTTGGCATCCAAAGTGATCGGGATAAGGGATTTGACATTAGTGATTGTCAAAGCAGGGTGATATTTGGGAGTGTTAGCCATGGAATGGTGCAGCGGAAGAACAGGGAAAGAACAGGGGAAGAACAGAGGAAGAAGAAGATGGGCCGTGAGAGATGAGATTAGGATCGGAACCCTACTGATACCATGAAAGTGATTTGATCGTCGGATCATTTCATTAGCTGTGGAAATAATATATACAAATTACAATAGCAATCTAATGCTATAATTACGGTAACAAACTAGGAAAGGATTAATCCTAAATATACACTTAGCTAATATCAACAAGAGATATATACAAGAATATATTTGCATATATTCTAACAAGTTGCATTTAGCAGTTCCTATATTTTGTCTGGTTAACTTTATATATTTATATATATTATTACAACTTAAATGACTTTCTCAAAGTTTAAGGACAATGATGTGGTTTCATCCAAAAATATGTGAAAAATTTGATTGACCAAGGTTGAGTGGGACAAATATTAGTAATAATTTAATTTCTAATTTTTCAAATATCTCCACTTCCCACATGTGTATTTAAAATGATAATCAAACAACTAAACATAATATGGAGTTTTTTTTTCACACATTTTTATTTATCCAATAATTGATATGCATGCAACTAAACAAGTCTGAAGTGTAAAATAACAAAATAATCAACATATAAAAACCACTTTTTATAACGGTTTTAACCAGTATGTTACACAATTATATGTTACACAATTAAACAAGACTGAGGCCCTATTCTTTTGAGCTTCTAGGCAGTGCAGAGCAGAGTAGATTTCAGCAGAGCAGTGCAGAGTAGAGCAGAATAGAGCAGGACTAAGCTTCCACACACTGCGCAGCAGAGCAGGACTTAGCAGAGAAGAGCAAATTTCAGCAGAGTCGTGAGTAGAGTAGAGCAGAGCAGGGCAGCTCTAAAGAACAGGGTCTGAAGTGGATAATACAAATAGTGTAAAACATCAAGTCTGGACATCAAGTTTGTAAGACATCAAGCCCAACCAGGCAACCAGCACACACTTGACTATGCACTAGTAGTAGTAGTACCACACCAAGATGAACAACAGAAGAGATTGTTGTATTGCTTGTACGTAGTTCTACGATCCCAGACTCAAGATCATGTTGATCAGGAGGCGCCATTGAAGTGATGTATCTTTAATTTGTATGAAGTTTTGTTTTTGAATTTTTTTTTAAAGCAGACAAATATTTGCGTATTATGAACAATATGTTCTACAATTAGATTGTAGCTAGTTACTTCTTATCTACATGTCACTGCCGAAGCTAGGCTAGTGCTTTTTGGAAAGCTCGACGAAATTTCTTCGTTCTCTTATGTGGTGCTAATTAATCGAGATAACTTTATCATACAAACCTTTTTTCATGTTAATCTAGTACCATATATAGTCTGCTTATTAGTTAATAATTTCTGAAAACTCCGATCCATAAACATGAACATGAAGGTCATTTTGTCCGAAAAGTATAATGTTTTGGTACCTTTACAGCATCATCAGCCAAAAAAGATAACGAGTAAGAGGTTAATGCTGCTTAATTTATCTTTTTCTCTGAATTAGCATGATAAAGAATAGAAAAGGCATACATACGCGCATCATCACAAACAATAGGTCAATAGGTAGAGTTATGATGAAAGAATAAGCAAGGATTTATTGTATTAAAAAGTTAGATTTTTTGTCAGAAATTACAACCTAATCAAAACAACACTGAAAACACCGCTTTCATCCCAAAATTAACACAACCGGCTTGAAATTACCTCCGTCACGCCGAAACCACCCTCCAACTCTAAAACAGCTATCACCTCTAACCCCAAAAACCACCATCCCGAAGCACAATACTGATAGAGTATAAAACATATTCCTGGGCCAGGATTATGTTTTTATACTAATATGTTTTATACTCTATCAAATACTTCCTCACCAACTCGGAATATCCTCCAACCACTCCAAAAATAACCTTACCACGTTAAAAACCAAACCCACGGTGGTTTTAGGGGAATTTCGAGGTGGTTCAATGCCGTAAAATTTGGCAAACAGTGGGAATTCAATTCGACCAAAGGTGGTATCTTACAATATTTTACCTTTTATTAGTTTGTTTCTCATAGAAAAAAAAAATTAATTACTATAGGTATTTTCTCACAAAATTTAGGTTTTATTAGGTGGTTAAAGGTTATACTCTTGCATAAATATATATATATATATATATATATATATATATATATATATATATATATATATATATATATATATATATATATATAAAGGTTAACAAAATTTTGTTGAAAAAATTAAATTAGTCATATGCTACCATGTTTTAATGATTACGTAGTTCATAATTGACATTTATTTTCTCAAAGTAATAAATAATATTACTTTATTTTTGGTATAGCGTTATCAACATTTTTCCTATTTTTTACATTTATGTAATTTTCTTTCTTTCTTCTTTTTTTTTTTTTTTTTTTTTTGAAGGGATGTAATTTTTTTTCTATTTTATAGGTTCTCGGAAAATATTTATTTTATATTGGATTTAAAATTTTAAAAATTTTATTTGCATTGTAGATATTAGTAGACTAATTTTGTCCATATAATAATGTGAAAATATGAACTAATCATTTTGTTTATCTTTTAAATAATATATATAGTAGTACTAGTTATATTTTAAACAACTGCTATAAATAAAACATCCAAATTTTGTACTCACAAGCGTCCACTTTCCTTCCCCCAACAAAATTATTTGGTTAAATTACGAAATTAATATAATATATGTATGGTATTAAATTAATTTTTGAAGTCTTATAAACTATTAAGGATTTGTGATCAAAGTTTTGAACCAAAAAAAAAACAATGAGACAAACAAATAGGGACAACAGAAATATTAAACTACTACTTGTATGACTTATGGAGTTGTGGCCTTATGGGCTACATGTATCAACTTCTAAAAGGTTGGACATTAGTGGTGGCTAATTAGTGATTAATTGTGGGTACAATACAATTAAGGAAATTTGATGGGCTGCGTGTTTAGCCCATATGAGAGGAGTTTGTCCAAAGTTGCGTTAGCCTTGTGCCCATGTTCATTGACTACTACGTACTGTCTACTAGCATTGCTTGGTGTCAGTTTTATGGCTACCAACTACATTAGACGATTTGTGATAGCAATGGGTCCGGAACCAATCTAGGCCCGGTCTGAGTACCACAATCTTCCTTTTAGCTTACTCGTTTTTAATAGAGGTCACTAATATATTTCAGTAATATTTATAAATAGTTAACATTTAAAGGTGAGAGTGAGGGATAGCTCAAGTGGTTAGAGCTTCTTTTCCGGTTTCAAGAGATGTTGGGATCGATTCTCAGTTTCTTACACCCCGCCCTTATGACTCTCTAGAACCAAAAAAAACATTTAAAGGTACGAATCAAGTCAGACTTAACAAAAACCTTGCATATTTAGTTCTTTCCAAACACATACATCACTAAAAAAAATTATTAAAGAATTATATGCATGAGTAAATAATAGGATTTTTTGACATTTGCTACCACTAAAAACATCTCTCTTCAGATTAGGTACCAATTTTTTTTAAAATTTTACATTGCTACCACCAAAATAACAGTTTGTTAAAAATCACTACCACTTGTCTTCAACCGTTAGTATTTCCGTTACCACCACCCAACCACCGTCGAGCCACCACTCCTTCCCACCCACTGCCTAATCCACCGCCACTATTCAACATCTAACCCACCGCAACCACCAGCCCTTTCTCACCCACGGACCCACCAGCTACCCAAGCCACCTCCACCGTCGCCTGGGAGCCCCCTGCCCGCGAATCCGGCCATCTAGTCCCCGTGTCGGCGCCGGCGTCGCAACCCTCCACTAAAAACGCCTTTCCAACCCCGATCCCAACCTCGTTCCCAGCCCCCCATCCCCTTGAAAACCCGATCCTAACCCCTTCCCCTCGATACCCGATTCCACGGTTTGGGTTTAGTGGTTTCGGTGGTCTGGGTTCGTGGGTATTGGGTTCGTGGGTATAGGGTTCGTGGGTATTGGGTTGTCGGTGGTGGGGCTGGGTTCGTGGGTTTAAGGTTGTCGGTGGTGGTGGTCTGGGTTTGGGGTTAGGGTGGTGTCGTGGTGGTGGTGAGATCTGGGTTCGTGGGTTTTGGGTATAGGGTTGTCGGTGGTCTGGGTTTGGGGGTTAGGGTGGTGTCGTGGTGGGTAATGGGTGAGGTCGCCGGCACCGGCCGACTCTTTTGGCGTCGGCCGCCGGCAGGTGGGAGGGGGAGGGGTGGGTGGCAGTTTAGGGAGGGGGTGGCAATGGGGTGGCTGGGTTTTTCTTTTTTTTTTAAAATATTTTTTTTAATTTTTTTTTTTTTTAAAAACTTAACGGAAATCCTAACGGATTCTGTTAAGTGGTAGTTGTTTTTAACAAAATCTGATTTTGATGGTAGCAAAGTAAAATTTTAAAAAAAATTGGTACCGAATATGAAGAGAGGCTTTTTTAGTGGTAGCAAATGTCAAAAAATCCTAAATAATATGGAGTATAAATTATACAAACTTACAAACAAAAAAAAAAAAAAAAAAAGGTTGAGTGTACAATAATTATTGTACACTCGTTGTAATTTAATAATCAAAACCCTTAAAATGAATAAATATATGTATAAAAGTTACACAAAATAAATAAAAGTTGGTTATACTTTATTGGTAAAGTAACATTTTTTAAATGACTGAAAATCAAATCTTAGTGATTGAAAGTAGTTTTTTTTATTTTTTTTTTTTGAAAGGTAGTGATTGAAAGTAGTTATATTGCCTTTATAGAGTACAAGTATATAACTTTTCCTGTTTCATATATATTAAAATCATCGTACTCAAAATTTTGTATGAATCATCAAACATTGTGATTATAAAGAACAAATAAATTACTGGAGTATCAAAAATTCTATGTTAGTTATTTGAAAAATTACTACCAAAATTTTAATAAAAGGTTTTGTGTGAATCCGTTTCACGCGAGTCCGGTTTATAATGCATACTCCCATCCCTTACCACTGTCACTGCCTATCACTGCTCAACCCCTGCCGATAGCCGGCGACTTTCTCCCTCCCATTCCCCAGTGCCGACAACCCTCCCCCACTCATCCCCATACAAGTTTAATTTATTTGAACATCTTATAGCGCGGTTGTACCAAGTTCAGCCTTCTTATTAAAACTTGATATGTTTGTGCAGACTTACATCTCGGGATGCAAAAGAAGCTTTCTATAAGCTACCAAAATGGAAGCAGAATAAGCTAAAAATGGCCTTGCAATTGTTTTTAGCATCGTCGGCAAGTCTCAATTTTCTCTGGAATTGCGTGTTGAAGGATCTTGCTTATGAATCTGTATGAACACTATGAATACCATCTACAGTTCTTGGTATCTTCTGATTCATCTGTCACTACTTAACAGCAATTCTGACTTGTTTTCTGCAGTGATACTTCATCCATCAACGGCTGAGCATCAACAACGGCAAGATGAGGCAGAGACTCCATTTTTTAATATCTGATATATTAACCTATTTTCTGACAATTATGATATAATATCTGATATTTAAAATTTAATATATGACCATTATATTCTAATTTCTGACAATTATAATCTAATATCTGACTATGATTATCTAATTTCTAACCATTATAATCTAATATCTGACTATCATTATCTAATTTATGACCATTAAGATTTTTTTTCCTCAATATCTGACCATAATAATCTAAATTCTGACCATTATAATCTAATATATGACTATTATTATCTAATTTTTGACCATTAAGATTTTTTTTCTTCAATTTTTCTTTTTTTTGTTTATATGACCGGACTCACGTGAGTCCGTTCTACACAAAACTTTACCTTATTTAAAAAGTGACTACCGTGATTAAAAAAAATTGTAAATCTTAATATTAATTATAATTCATTTTTCTTAGTTTAGGAATCCCCTACCTTATAAAAAGTGGAAGATTACACTTATTAATAGTGCACGGACGTTTATGACTTTCAAAATGTTTGTTTACCTTTTTACCCTTATTTTGTAAATTTCCCTAAGGATTTTCATTTTTGGTTTTTCACAAAACACCCTTAGACTAATAGATGGATGAATTTGAAACATCTACTCAATTAATGAGAAATTAAATGGAATAATAAAGTTTGAAATATTTGATTTTTATGAAATGTGTATGATATTTTTTATTTATTTATTTATTTTTTGGTACCCAAATGCTCAAATACAAGTATCCCCACGAAGAAGAGTATGATAAGCAATATGCATTAGTATTATTTTTATGTTTGGTTTATTATCCTATGAAGATAGAATTGGCATCATTTGTGTTCTAACTTCCGTTCTTTCTTTGCAGTATTAATAAAAAAATAATTATTCCTTACACAATAAATTGACTAAACCACTTCGATAACTTTTCATAAGAAAATTTTTCTTATTATAAAATTATCTTACCCAAACTTATGCAAATCAGTTTCCAGATAATTAATCTTAGGAAAAGATAATCTGAAAATAATAATGGTCACATTTAGTATTTTCTACACCCATTTAGAGTTACCTACTACAATCTCTATATGAACGTATAGTTGTATGTAGTTTTGACATACTAACAATTAAACTTTGGCAAAGACAATACATGTATTGCGTACTAACAATTAAACTTTGCTTATGAGTCATCAGTTGTAATAATTGCTTTTGAAAAGACTCATATCAATTTTTTACTCTTTTGTCATACAGTTAATAGCCTATATTATAATTATGATATTAGTTAACTTACGGTTCACATCTTCAAGCGTATTTGTAGTTGCATTACACATAATAACTATGGTCATGTTTCACAAAGCTATAATTAAAAACACATTGATTGGAAACATAGTATTGCTCATGAGATACAAAAGCAATTAATACACAAGAGCACATACAGAAAACAAATTATATCCTCCTCAAGTGAAGAAGTTCTTATTTATAAATTGTTTATCTAAAGTTTGCTAGGTTTGTTTTCCAAAAAAAGCCTGCTAAGTTTAAGCTTTACTTGTGATGCTTTTGTTCTAATGTGCCAAAAAGATTCTTCCATTCATTTTGTAATATTTAACATTAACAAGACGATATGTCTCACTTTATATATTCACATTATAACCGAAGACATATAGCAAACGATTTCATTACCAATCCATTACTTATATGTGGAGTGTAAACGCAAGGTTGCAAGCCAAAAGAGCCTAATGTAACAACTAGTGGGCTACCCTAGTACATTTAAAAATTTTGAAAATTAATTATTCCAATTTTAATTTTTTCAATTTAATGTATAAAAATAAGTTTTAATCTATAGTTACTCCGTAGTACGAGTATTTAAAAACTATAACCAAGAAACTAAGAAAGACACATGTCCCCATCCATTCTATTATACTTCTCTAACCATAGTGCCACATGTCATCTTACACTATTAATTTTTTATTACACTATTTTTTTTTAATTCTTTCATTAAACTTATACTTTATTTTTCATACACACTTCATCTCTTCATCTTCATCTCTCCCCTTGAATTCACCCTTTTCCTATTCTCTCTTTAATTTTAGTCATTCCAGGCTTCCACCTTCTTTTAAACCTCTTTTTCGATTGAAGTTCCAAAATTTTAATTTCTTTAATCATGTTTCCGATTACATATTATACCTTATAATGACTTAGTGATATTTCCTCACTTATTTCTCAATACAATTCTATATGAATAACCCGTACATTGCACGGCCCAGAAGTCTAGTTATAAATAAATTAAAAAACCAGAAAATTGACCTAAATTTATTTATAAATAATTAAATTAAATTTACTACACAATATAAAAATAAAAATAAAAAAAGATTTTCGACTCTCCTTGTGTCGTGAGACAGGGAATATATTGGTTCTCCTTGTACCGTGAGACAAGGTTCATAAGATGGTTCTCCTTGTGCCGTGAGATAGGGTTGAGCATGATTTTGCTCTTTTGAATTTGAGTTTGGTTTTGCTCT
Source organism: Chenopodium album (assembly GCF_948465745.1). Classification (NCBI taxonomy): domain Eukaryota; kingdom Viridiplantae; phylum Streptophyta; class Magnoliopsida; order Caryophyllales; family Amaranthaceae; genus Chenopodium; species Chenopodium album. The sequence goes on along the minus strand of NC_137856.1, from coordinate 34,398,670 downwards.
AAAATAAAACCAAAAAGAGATTTGAGTTTGTGTAATTTTTCCCAAAAGATAATTAGCGAATTCAATTGTTGATTGCTTACATCCAAAATAGTACTCCCTCTGTTACATATATATATATATGCATTAGTTTGACCGGCACATTTACCGAGACAATACTTTGACCATTAATATCTTTAATTCTGTATTAGTAAAAATTGTAACAAAATTATATTATGAAACTAGACATTATGACAAATCTACTGATATATAATATAATAACATTTATTCATTTTTTAGAGGTGAAAAAATTAAGTCAACCATGGTAGTAAATAGTGCAATTGTCAAAGTGATACATATAAAAAAACGGAGGGAGTATAATACAAATGTTGACTGGTTGGAAACTAGCATATAATATCGTTATTCTTGAAAGATGCCCATAAATTGACATATTGTAGATACTCCCTCCGTCCCCAAATGATAGTCCCTTATGGCCTATTTTTAGTCCCAAATTGATAGTCCCATTTGCTTTTTTCAAGTACCATTAATATCAATTTTTTATCAAAATTTCCTCCAATTACAACAATATTTGTGCAAATTTAACTTTCCCATGTAAATTTTGTTTTTCAATGTACTTTTATTACTTTCTCTCTCTACTATTTTACATACTCAATGTAAATTTATATTTTCAATGTAATTTCACTACTTTTATTTAAGTTTCTTAATTTCCGTGATTTTTGTCCATAAGGGACTATCATTTGGGGACGGAGGGAGTATTGTTTATTTGGTCAAAAAAAAATATTTGGTCAAACTTGATGAATCTCAAATTAAAGAAAGGGGGCAATCCTTATAGTACTATATTTAGTAATTTAATAATGTCAAATGTGGAATCTGAGTTGATTTATGAGTGACACATGCCAATGGTAAGCGCCAACCAAAGTCTACATTTCATGACAACTTGATGAGTTGCTTGACTCGCTTCTAAGCCTAGCGCGAGTATGACTAGACAAGTTGGCGCTCGAATTTTTATTTATTTTATTTTTTAATAAAATAAAATACAGTAAAAAATATAAACGTCTTCTCGTAAGATCGTAACTTAACAAAAGCTAGTATTAAAAATAAACTTGGTGTCCACAAAAAGGTCGATATCTTAATGCGTTGAAGTATAATATTCCAGAGAAGCAAGCAACATAATCACTTAGTTTTCTTTACAATAAATGTGGGGGAAGTCAACAACCGTGAATGACTCAAGAATCTTGTTGATGTCAGTGATGAGCCACGGCAGTTTCCAGGGGCAATTGAATAAAGTTGGTGCAAATTGCTAGTCCAACTTTGATTACAAAAAGGAAAGTAAAACTTTTATTTGGAGATATAAAGAATATACAATATATTTTACGAACTAACTATTTGTCAACTAGCTATATATTTCTTCTATTTCCGAAAGAATATTACATTTGACGGTTTTATATAGTTAAAATAAAGTAGTATAATCTGAAAAATAATACTCTCTCCGTCTCCAAATGATAGTCCCTTATGGCCTATTTTTAGTCCCAAATTGATAGTCCCATTTGCTTTTTTCAAGTACCATTAATATCAATTTTTTATCAAAATTTCCTCCAATTACAACAATATTTGTGCAAATTTAACTTTCCCATGCAAATTTTGGTTTTCAATGTACATTTATTACTTTCTCTCTCTACTATTTTACATACCCAATGTAAATTTATCTTTTCAATGTAATTTTACTACTTTTATTTAAGTTTCTTAATTCCCGTGATTTTTGTCCATAAGGGACTATCATTTGGGGACGGAGGGAGTAGTTAGATGACATATATATCAAGCATTAAAACATTACTTTAACTTTGAAGATAGAAATATTTGCATTAGGTAAAGATAAATACGGAGTATGTTTATAAATAGGAATAAATGCATTGGGATCATGTAAATATTCTAACAAATAGGACTATTGCATGAAAAGCAGGTAGGTACGAGGGAAATAGGTTTAAGAAATAATATAAACATAGCAAATGTAACCTTTATTTCAAGAACGGATGGAAGTAATTGACAGCACATAGGTAATAGGTAATGTTGTAATGGCGACGCACGAAGTTTCCTTAATTAACCACACAACATTATTACGGAGTATGATAATAGTAATTATTTATTAATTATAATTTTTTATTATTAGGGATGTGAAAAGAAGAGAAAGGTACGGAGTACTAGCTTAGTAGAGTACTAGGTTAGACCCCGTGCCATGCACGGTGATCTTTAGTTATATATATAGTTATATTGTATTGATTGAGAAGTATTACTGTACTCAGTATAATCATAAATTAGTTGAGAAATAATAAAAGTATGAAATATGTTAATTTGGTCTTTGCAATTTTAATTGTAGCTTCTAATACACAACTAAAACAAAAGTAGGCAAAAAATCTGAGCAATATTTTTTCTTATTGTAAGATTATTTTAAAATTTTGATTTTTGGTATATAATTGATTTACAAAAATCATGTTAATATGGAATATGCAAAACAAAATAATAATAAATAATATGATTTTTGTAAGTGATTTGTTTCCTTAATTGGAATATTTTTTTTTTAGTAAAAAGAAAAAAAATAACTAAGGACACACCAGGAGATGACACTTGTCATTGCTGGTGTGTCTTTTAGTATATAGTATTGATGAAATACGAGAGCCTAAAAAAATGCAGAGTGCTATAAATAGCAAGAAACATAACATGGAAACTCATAAAATGAGATAAATTAGTATTTTTTTGAGAAAAAATGAGATAAATTATTACTCCGTAGTTTTGATAAATTAAAGTCATTATGTTAATTGTTAGAATATATTGATATACATCAATATATTCTGTTAGTGTATAGTTGTTAAGTAAATATTTTGTATATTATCTCTTCCATATTCATAGGAAGTTAGGCCCTTAATTGTAGCTTACTATACGTACTCTAGTTGGTATATATTGCCTTTGATAGGCCAAGATATATTCAAGGAATTATCTTCTTTCATGGTATCAGTGTTCTAGGGAAAACGATCATCGATCTTCCGCGCCCTAGCCGCTCAATTGTTGCATCTCTTCTTCTTCTTCTCTAAAATTCTCTTTCTTCTTAACCTCCATAGGTGACTCAAAGTCATCTTTTCATCCGGCTCTTGCCGTTAATAACATCAAGAGTGTCCTTCCAGGGACTCTGGAAATGGAGACCGATAGCTATGCCACATGGGCGGAACTCTTTAAAGTTCACTCAAAATCTCATAAGGTGCTTGCAATATCATTCCTCCGGCAGAAGGCAAGAAGAAGCCGCTTGCTACCGAGGACGAGAAAGACTTGTGGGCAACTCTAGATGCTGTCGTTCTAGGGTGGATCTATTCCACAATCTCCCGTGATTTGCTAAACACCATCATTGAACCCGACATCACGGCAATGGAGGCTTGGAATCGACTGCGTGATATATTCCAAGACAATAAACACTCCCGTGCCGTATCTCTTGAGTATGACTTCACTCACACAGGCATGGAAGATTTTCCAAATGTCTCTGCATACTGTCAACATCTCAAGACCTTGTCGGATCAACTTCGGAATGTCGGCTCTCCGGTAGACAATACCCGAATGGTTCTCCAGTTGGTGTTCGGCCTCACCGATGCTTACAAAGGGGTGATGGCCACTTTAATCCGTCAAAGTGACCCGTTGCCGCAATTCTATCAAGCCCGGTCAATGTTAGTTCTTGAAGAGGCAGGCTTGAAGAAATCAGCCCAGACCACCGCCTCTGCTATGGTGGCTCGTGACTCCGATGATTCACAAGATGGGGCTGATCACTCGGGTTCTCATCGTCCTAACAATGGTGGGAAGCGGCATTAAAACCGCAATTCTGGGAAGAATCACAACAACAATGGGGGTCGAAGCGGCGGTAAAGGGAACTCCGGCGGTGGTAGCTCCGGTGGAGGGGGCAAGGGCGGCACCAACAACCACCGGAACAGTGGGCAGCAACCAGCACCACACCCGTGGCAAAACCAGCAGCAATGGTCTTGGCCATGGATGCAGTGGGCTATTCCACCATGTCCTTACCCTACTGCACCATGGGCCAGGCCCAATCCTGCTTCAAATCAGCCCCAACAGGCTGGTATCCTTGGGCCGAAACCTCAGCAGGCTTACAATGCTTCTGGACCGACGCCAACTGACATAGAAGCGGCGATGCACACCCTCGTCTTTACTCCTCCGGATCCAAACTGGTATATGGACACCGGTGCCACTTCTCATATGACATCTGGCCAAGGTAATCTCACGTCTTATTTTAATTTGAGCAATAAACATGGCATAACTGTTGGAAATGGTCAATCTATTCCTATTAATGGCTATGGTCATACCCAATTAGAGTCTCCCCACCCTCCTTTGGCACTTAAAAATGTCCTCCATTCCCCTCACATTATCAAAAATTTAGTGTCGGTTAGAAAATTTACTACTGACAATTTTGTTTCAATTGAATTTGATCCTTTTGGGTTTTCTGTGAAGGACTATCAGACGGGGACGCGTCTAATGAGATGTGAGAGTAGGGGTGCTCTATATCCTATCACCAAGCCACATGTTTCTTCTCATTCTACTTTTGCAGCTTTAGCACCATCTCTAGGGCATGATCGGTTAGGTCATCCGGGAGCTAATATTTTGAGTTCTCTTAGGAAGAATAAATCTATTGAATGTAATAAATCTGGAGATTCTAGTATTTGTCATTCATGTTCTGTTGGGAAACACATTAAATTGCCGTTTGTTTCATCAAATTCTACTACTATTATGCCCTTTGACATTGTTCATACTGATTTATGGACATCGCCTGTTTTAAGTTCTTCCGATCATAGATATTATATTTTATTATTGGATGATTTCTCTAATTTTTTGTGGACATTTCCTTTGTCTCATAAATCTGATGCATATTCCACTATCTTAAATTTTAGATCTTTCATCCAAACACAATTTGAACTGGGTCTAAAGAACTTACAATGTGACAATGGTAGGGAATTTAATAATGGGCCTTTTTGGAATTTTTGTAAAAAGCATGGTTTTTCTTTTCGCTTATCATGTCCTCATACATCTCCACAAAACGGAAAAGCTGAAAGAAAAATTCGTACGATTAACAATGTTGTTCGTACTCTTCTAGCCCATGCATCTTTACCCCCCTCATTTTGGCATCATGCTTCACAAATGGCAACTTACCTTCTCAATATTCTTCCACATAAGAAATTGAACTACCAATCTCCTCTTCGAGTTCTTTATCAAAAGGAACCGACCTATTCTCATCTTCGGGTTTTTGGGTGTTTATGCTATCCCCTTTTTCCTTCTACCACCATAAACAAACTCCAACCCCGCTCTACACCATGTGTCTTTTTGGGTTATTCGTCAAATCATAGGGGGTATAAGTGTTATGATTTATCTACAAGGAAAATAATCATTAGTCGTCATGTGATTTTTGATGAAACCCAATTTCCTTTTGCTAAGCTGCATAGCCCACAAAAAGACACATATGAATTTTTGGATGATGGCCTATCTCCTGCTGTACTTCATTATTTGACCACGGATCCACATTCAGCTCCACAAAATGGCCCAAACCGTGAGCCCACTCCACCTTCAAATAATGAAGCTCCCACGCCACCATCTAGCCCAAGCCCACCCACATCTCCTTCTTCCCCTTCTCCTGGGCCGGTCACACGAGCCCACAGCAGCTGCCCTCCCCTTCTACTGGGCCGCATCACACGAGCCCACAGCAGCTACCTCCCTCTAGCCCAACTCCTCATATTCACTCACACATTCCTACTCCTCCCACACCTCCTGTTACACGCAGCCAACATGGGATATTTAAGCCCAAGAAACACTTCAATCTTCTTACTGTTGTGTCAAAATCACCGCTGCCTCGTAACCATGTGTCGGCCCTTAGGGACCCAAATTGGAAAAAGGCCATGACTGATGAATATGATGCTCTTATTAAAAATAAGACGTGGGAGTTGGTGCCCCGTCCGCCTAATGTTAATGTTATTCGGTTTATGTGGATTTTTACTCACAAAGAAAAATCTGATGGTTCTTTTGAGAGGCATAAAGCCCGTCTTGTAGGTGATGGTAAAACTCAACAGGTTGGCGTGGATTGTGGTGACACTTTCAGTCCAGTTGTCAAACCGGCTACTATCTGCACTGTTCTTAGCTTGGCTTTGTCTAAAGCTTGGGCCATTCATCAGCTAGACGTCAAGAATGCCTTCTTACATGGTGAACTACAAGAGACCGTCTAAATGCATCAACCTTTGGGTTTTCGGGATCCGGACAAACCAGACCATGTGTGTTCATTGAAGAAAACTCTATATGGTCTCAAACAAGCTCCACGAGCTTGGTATATGAGATTTGCTGACTATGTTCGGACTATTAGGTTCACTCAATGTACCTCTGATCATTCACTTTTTGTGTATCGGAAAGGTACTTCTATGGCTTATCTTTTGTTATATGTGGACGATATTATTTTGACTGCCTCTTTTGATGAGCTTCGTAAGTCTATTATTACTCTTCTTAGCTCTGAATTTGCTATGAAGGACTTGGGTGAGCTTCATTATTTTTTGGGTATAGCGGTATCTCGTCATGCAGGGGGTCTATTTTTGTCACAAAAGAAGTATGCCACAGAAATTATTGATCGAGACGGAATGTCCTCATGTAAGCCATCACTGACTCCAGTAGATACAAAGCCGAAACTAAGTGTTTCGGGCACTGCATTTGAGGACCCCTCCCTCTATCGGAGCCTTGCTGGGGCTCTACAGTATCTTACATTCACGAGACCAGACATTACATATGCCATCCAACAAGTTTGCCTGTTTATGCATGATCCGAAAGTCGAGCACATGAATGCTCTCAAGCGTATTTTGCGCTATATTCAGGGGACTCTTGATCATGGTCTTCATCTTTATCCTTCTTCTATTTCTACTCTGATTTCATACACAGATGCAGATTGGGCTAGATGCCCAGATTCCAGAAGGTCTACTTCCGGTTATTGTGTGTTCTTAGGTGATAATTTGGTCTCATGGCCAGCCAAACGACAACCTACATTGTCTAAATCAAGTGCGGAGGCTGAATATTGAGGGGTGGCCAATGTGGTTTCGGAATCTTGTTGGTTACGTAATCTTTTATTAGAGCTACATTGTCCAATTCAAAAGGCTACATTGGTATATTGCGATAATGTTAGTGTTATTTATCTTGCTGGGAATCCTGTACATCATCAACGCACTAAACATATCGAGATGGATATCCATTTTGTCCGCGAGAAGGTTGCTCGTGGACAAGTTCGAGTGCTACACGTCCCATCCCGACATCAGATTGCAGATATTTTTACTAAGGGTCTTCCCTTGGTTTTATTTGAGGATTTTAGGGACAGTCTCAGCGTTCGAGATCCTCCCGTTTCGACTACGGGGGAGTGTTAGAATATATTGATATACATCAATATATATTCTGTTAGTGTATAGTTGTTAAGTAAATATTTTGTATATTATCTCTTCATATTCATAGGAAGTTAGGCCCTTAATTGTAGCTTACTATACGTACTCTAGTTGGTATATATTGCCTTTGATAGGCCAAGATATATTCAAGGAATTATCTTCTTTCATTAATTATGTACATACCAATTATGGAAAACAAGCCTTATCCCAAAAGAGATATTTGCATTAGTTTTAATAATCTTAGTGGATTTATCTTTGGCTAATAAGACAATAAAGATTTAAGACTGCATTAACTCCCGCAATCCTTTACTCCAGATCCAAGATTTGCTTTGGCGGTCAACTGTTATGCGAATCTTATTTGTTAACAAATGTTCTAACTTACCAAAAATTAACAAATGCAAGGAAGACGAGAGTTCGCCACTTACAAAGTTACAAGGGCTAAAGAGGTTCATAAAAAATCAATTGGCAATAGTTTGAAAAATTTCTCCACCTTATAAAATGAATTATCACTCTTCCTTCTCTAATAGTCTATGAAACACTAATGAGACTACAATGGATTTTTACATGAATTTTGGGTATATCTAAAGGGAATATCAAAGAATTTGTTTTTCTAATCTTTCTTTTTATTAATATTTTTTTCACTTGCATAATCTTATACAATACAAATGAATTTTTTAATATAATTATAAAGTTATTTAATCACAGCCCTCTAAAAACTCAATTCTCAAATCTAATGCATTTTATGGTGTTTTTTTCCCCTATAACCTCCAAATAACTTTCACTTCTCCGTTTTTGTCCACATCGATCTATCTCATATTGTTTTTCTTTCTAAAATACACATGCTACGGAAATTAGGAGTGAGAGAGTTTTTGTTATTTTTTTAAGGAGGAGAAAGTGAGTTATAGAAAAAGTAAATATGTTATAAATCTATAAATATAACTAAAGTAATAATAGCTAACATCATTACGGTCCAAGTTTTTATTAACATTATTTTTTTCAAGAAAAATATAAAGAAAGTTTGGAATTAATAGATTAATTGCATATTTTCTAAAATATTTTATGATTACATTGAATTAACTAGCTAAACAATTTTTCATGGATTAAGAATAAAATAATAAATTGGTGGCTGAACTATTTCATTTTCAAGAAACTTATAACTCCTACTATTCATTGAATATTTTTCCTATTTTCATTCTTTATTGGTTCTTCAAATTTTTCTAGATGAAAGATAAATTAATGTTAAAATCTTAGAAATAAGTTTTAAATTTCATTTAAAACCGTTAATAATTATAATAAAAAAGGAGGATTTTGTTTATGATAACGATTATTATAAATTATCAAAAAATATAAATAAAATTGATAAACGGGCATGAGTCACATCCGTCACAACTGTCCATTTTACACGACTAAAGAGGTTCCACCTCAAAATCATATGGCAATGAAAGGAGTAGCCCCTTAGCTTCATAAAGTGAACAAAACTTTCTTATTTCTTCAATGTAGAATACAATTCCCAACACTTTCTACACTCTTCACTGTGGGACAACACACCACTCACATGTGGATTTTCTCATGGTTTCAACAACCTTTTATAATTAAAAAAAGAAAAAGGAGGATTTTGTTTATAGATGACTCTTATTCGTAGATAGCCCTTCGATAAAAAGAAGTGGCAATTAATTAAAGTCAATCCCAGAGGTACATACGAATTATTCTGAAGAATTAACCGATACAAGTCACCATGAACCACGTGAGATAATTTATGCCCTAACAAATAGTCAAATACTCGTACGCTTTTCTATAGTACGTATATTACAAAATACAAATTACTGTCTTTGTTTGTTTTTTTTTTTTTTTGTGAAATTGTCTTATTCATAATTTACAATGCTTACATATAGCTGCAAATTACGAGTAGTTGCTGTGAAATTTTATATAACTAGAACGTACCCATGTTACGTTAAAACAAGAGATTTATATTCATTATGATAAATCTTTGAGTATTTTGGTTTGCTACAAAAATAAATATAATAGGTAGTTGTCAAAAAAAAAGAAATTTTTAACAAAAAAATAAATGTGATAGGTAGTTGTTTGATTGGAGGTTATCGCTCGAGCGCACACACAAAAAAAAAAAATTAAAATAAATAAAATAAAAAAATAAAATAAAAATGTACAAAAATACGAGTAAAAGATTGGGGTAATTAAATAAATTAAAAAACCAGAAAATTGACCTAAATTTATTTAATAAATAATTAAATTAAATTTATTACACGAAATATTTAATTAAATTAATTTTTAATTAATATTAACATTTAAAAATAATTAAAGTTGAACCGTTTATTTTTAAAAATTATTATGGTATAGAACCATCCACCAGAGGTCCAGAGTATACTATTGTTACATGCATGCATTAATGTTTGAGAATAAATGATGTGATTCCGTATCTTCTTCAGGTCATAACAAGATTCATTATTTTATTATCGCCAAATAAAATACTTACTCCGTACTATAGTCTATACCACATAGTCCAAATAAGAGAGCGTAGTCAACAAACCATATATAGACTGGAGTCTTGATTGAGAGGAATTACATAGAACATGTTTTCTGAGACGTCAGTTTCTTAAAGTTTATACTTGCATTTCGTTTAATTAAGATGATTTTATTTTATTTTATTTAGTTAAACAAATTTCAGCATCTTACCATTTACATCTTTTCACTCATATTCTCTTATTGTATTTTCGTTTACCCTCTTTTTAAACCTCTATTTCTTTCTTGCACTATTAACATTTTTCTTACACTTACACAACTTTTGCACAAATAAAAGTGTCAATAAATATAATTGGATATGAAGTACATAAAAAAAAATCAAAGAAATTAAGAACATATTATATATTAATGGAAAATGATATACATAGCTAGGGCTACATAGCCCTTAGGGCTATATTAATTATACATTACTATGTTTATACTAACCTATAAATCACAAAAGTCGGATCAAATTGATGAGTATATATATACAAGTCTACATAGTGCAAATTTTTAAATGTTGTGCATGTTAAAAAAAAGTGATTTGATCAGTCCTATTAAACATGTTTTGACTTTTTTCACTATTAAGATATATATTAACTTTGACCATATTTCTTTCGTAACATATTAAAAATAATTTTTATCATGAAATGTGCTGTTAAATTGGTATTAATTATATACAGTGTTATAATATTAAATTTTTTTTAATATTATTTTATTATTATTATTTAATTATATAAATTTACAATCAAAGTAGTAAATTGATATATATGTTAAATTTAACTACAACAAATTATTTTGTGACTATTAACAGCTCTTTAGGCACCAACTAGGTTAATGTATGCAGGAAATCAGCTAACACGTACTTAAGGGTGGTAGCTAGTCCACCAATTTTGAATCCACCGTAGTTATGACTTATGAGGGTTCATTTTGTAGTATGGCCAAGGCCATTGGTAACAATTTATATAATCTAGTATAGTAACATTAAAAAAATAATAAATAAAAAAAACACACAAAATTATTTTGAGATGAAGGTAGATATATATAATACATTACATTATACGAGTACTTCGTATTACATACTTCGCACCTAAGGTACGACCACAAATTAAATTACTTATTGTTTGACATGATAACTTACCATATATCACAATAAACAAAGGTGAAAGTTTCCAAGTTCCAAATTCCAATGTACGTACCAGGTCACGATGTATGCATCGTAGGACCACCATTTTCCGAAAGCAAGGGAATTAAGTGTCCAAATTAAACGTGCATGTGACTATTCATCCATAATCTACGTAACTAGGTAACAGTTAACAATCGACAGTGATTTGGGTGGTGAACACTCAAGTGCACAAAGAATGTGTTGCATTGCAGTTCCATCTATACTACTATGATCGTTCACAATACGCCCAATAGCCTCATGATCCTTAGCCAATTTCATAGAGTCCTCAACATTTGATCTAGGGGAGCTAATGATGATTGATGACTCCGCGGTCAGGAAGACAACGCCAGCACCCATAGCTAGTTGTCCCTGAACCGCTCCTGGGGAAATTCTCAATGGCGCAGTGTTGTTGTACGTTACACTATTATTATTGAACTTGATTTCATTGTTACCTTCCTTATGGATACTAGAACCCGTGTACATTTGATTTTGTATCAGTCCTGCAAAAGGATTGTTCGTATTGAATAGTTGCACTTTGAAGCTCTCAAGAGTCTCAACCAAGTTAGGGCTGATTTTGAAGATGAACATCACTTCAGGGTTTCCACCACCTACATTGGTTTATGTGTTTTTATCATGATCATTATTATTGCACCAAGACCATCAAATACTATAGTTGTCAACTCAAATTAAATTACTCGTATCAACAACTGGTAAATATATTTTATACACACATTGTCCCCTTCTTATATGAACTGAAATTAAATTAGCCGATTAATTATCAACAAGAATCTATCAACACAACAATTTGCATTTAAATTTTGCTTTTAATTAAGGCTCTTCACACTTTTGCAACATGTGCATGCTTCTAGGTCGACATTATAGAAGACATCATTTTGATTAAAAATTGAAATTCTATGACATTCAACTCTTTTTTGTTAAAAAAAATATATGTATTTTATTTTTCTGTTCTCTTGTACAAAATTTACCAAAATAATAGTCGTGTGAAGTAATAAATTCTAAATGTGTAGTGTAATGTTTATATATTGTCTTAGGACTCTAGGGAGAAGAGAATAGGGGAAATAGGCAAAGTATTACGAATACCGTTGACTATAATTTATTAAGTAATAAGTAGAGACAGGTATATATGTGTCGAACATGTTACAGAGATTAATTAAACATTCAAATCTAATTTTATATATCATGTTTTTGAGTCCATTGATGACGCTCGTGCAACTGCAATGCTAGCTAGATCATATACTTTGACTATTACAGAGTTAGTTAGTTTAATATATGTATCGTACAATATGCAAGGCTCTTCTCTGTTGTGCGACTCAAGGTATGAGTTTTAAGTAGGGATTTTATATCCAAAGAAGTTCATCTAGAGAGGTTTTAATTAATTAGATGAGTGAAAGTTAAGCTACTTCGTCCTGTTGTCGCATGTACACGATTTTATCAAAAATTGTATCGTATCTTGATTTAAAGATTTCAAACCTCCAAATAAAATCTAACTTCGGCAAAGATCAATGAAGATGAAGATTAAGCGGAAGTATTGGAGGACTTTTAAATTATTCTAAATTTTGATTTTTTGAGGGAATAAATTATTCTAAAACAATTTAGATCAATAATCATATATTTAAACTAGATTACCACAATTAATTACAACTTGGGATTGCAAAACCAACTTTAGTCATTGCATTCTTATGTCAAATACCACAGCAATATACTTCGTATATACTAGTGTGTATATATATATATATTTTTTTTTGAAAGGGATACTAGTGTGTATATATATATATTTTTAAATCTTCATGGTGCGGGCCATGGCTTGGGTAGGCCCACCCTAGATCCTATGAGTATATATGTTGTTCATCGGCACTATAATAAAAATGCATCATGATATTCATGAAGCTATAGTTTACATACCTTCTTTTAGAGATGTTCTTCTTTTGGAGCTACTTGTCTTGCTCTTGCTTGCCATGATATTTTTGGGTTTGCTCACAAAATTTGAACTGTCTCATGTGAAAACAATCCAATTAAAAAATGAAGTAATAAGCACTTAACACAATGCTAATGTAACCAAAAAAAATTAAAACCAAACAAAATGGTAATCTAATGCTTTAACTAAATTAGTTGTAAGAACATGAATATAACCTACTATGATAAATATATGAAGGAAGGTGCTATTTTTTAGGTTAGGAAAACCTTACATTTTTCTATAGGTGAAGGATTTAGAACAGGTGATTTGCAGGTAGTCGATACGCTTGTATTTAGGAGTATATATACTACAGGAAGTATAGAAATAGTTTTTAAATAATTATTATTATAATTAAAAATATATATAGAAAGGTTGAAAAAAGTGAAGAACGTGCATTGTCGTTTGAGAACAAATATAAGAACCATGCTGCTTTCTCTGATTTTTTTTTCTCCTTGTTACATTATTTTGTCTTTTTACTACATCTGTCATTTTTGCATTAGATTTGTCATCTCTCATCTTAATTTCAATACAAGTATATAATAAATAATTTAGTTTTAATTTTGTCAATTGTAAGACGTTTAATAGTGCATTAAATTCAATTAATCCTTATTTTTAAAATCTCGGGTAATCAATATAAGCTGGTAAAAAAAAAAAAGAGATTCGCATATATAGAGCATGTGGATCGTAGTAACAAGTGACCGTATAAATAGAGCTTGCTGACACTGTAATTCAACGGGTTGACCGACCTTTGGTATCGTAAGTTCAACGGTAGAGATAAATTAAAATATGTGTACGGACTACAGAAAAATTTCTGTAGTCAGAGTGATCGAGTGACATTGTTTCTTCGGCCAATAATATGGTTGAATATATTGGGATAAAGCTAAGTTCATACCAACTCATACATATGCCTTGCCCCTAAATTGTCTGCGAGAAAATACAAGTTCTTCATGTAGTAGTTGATTCCCTTGTCTACTAGGTACTACAGTAAGCTACCTTTGACTATTATTAAATTTTTCTTAATTATTTTTTTTTATTTTTTATTTTTTGTATGTGCGTGTGTAGGGGAGGGAGGGGGGGGGGGGGGGGGGGGTTGTGAATAACCTACCTACCATTAAAATGGAAATAAGATTTAAGCTCTTACTAATGTCGGCTTTGACTTATTTCATTTGTTTGCTTAATTTATTTCCTTTTATTATGAGCATTTCTTTGTGTGCAATGACAAAATCTTGGTTAGCTATAGAGTTCTCACTTCTTATTGAAACAAGTTTAATACCGAGTAAATCTATACAAGTATAATTTATATATATATATACATCTCGATAGTCAAAGGAAGAACTTAACATAACAATAACCATTTTGAACTGTTAAGCTAAGTTTTAATCCAAAAAACTAAACTCATTTAATCAATTTTCAGTTTTTAAGTAATTCAAAACCATTCTTCATATAAGAAAATTTTAAATCCGAAACTAGAATTTATACCAAATTTCACTTATAAATTACTAGGTGCTCCTTACTTTATAATCTTAGTTAAATAAATTTTACCATCTTACCCACCTTACTCAACAATACTTGCATCTTTAAACTAATTCTCTTTTCCTTCTTAACTCACCTTTTTAACCTCAATCTATTTCTCTCTTACTATATCAGTTTATCCACATTTTTCGTTCATTCCCCTACACAACTTACCTACAAACAAATTAAAAGTCGACATTTTTCGATCCGGAGCTAGCTTTGAATCTTTGATACATATATATGTATAGCAATTAAACTTTCTATATATACCATAAAGTTTGAAAATTAAAACATGGGTAGATATACAATGAACATACACATGACACGTTAAATTATTCTCCCTACTTGGTATTACATACTTTCACACACACTGACTACGAAGTATATTAATATTACAGAGTATTACTATAGTGTTAACTTTGACATGATAATAATGGATCACAATTAAACAAGGTTCCAATCCCAATGTACCAATTAGAAGGTAGGACCACCATATTCGGAAAGCAAGGACGTAACAGCCAATAATTATGCAAATTCCAGTTATTCACCCATCTGCTTAACTAGCTTAGGACGTAACAGCCAATAATCGACACTGATTTGAGTTGTATAAACTCAAGCGCACTAAGAATGTGTTGTACAAAAGAATGTAAAAAAGTACGTGTAAAAGATTGGGGTTTCGGAGTGTTGTAAAAAAAAAAAAAAAAAAAAAAAAAGTTCTTACATTATATAATAGATATTGAAAAAATTTAATTATTAAAAATACAAATATTAATATTTTTTAATTTCTTTATTTAATATTATTCTAATTAGGGTATGTTCTCTTACGTTGAAATTCAGTTCAGTTCAGCTCAGCTCAGTTCAGTTTCTAATTTCTTTCTCTTATAAAATATTCAGTTCAGTTCAGCTCAGTTCTGTTCAGCTAAGTTTAATTATGATAAAGATTTTCTTTAATTGAATTATTCGAAGATTATAAATAGAAATACCATATATAAAATATATAATATACGTAGTATTTAGAAATGGAAGTTGAAAAAAATCAAATATATAATATAAGAAATTTTTTGTGTTGGATTGGCACTATATAAGAAATCTACAAGAGTAGAAAAAGAAGAAAAAAAGTTCTACCAAACTACAACCTGTAATGAAGTATGTAAAATGAGCTATTTTGTTAAATACGGGTCTGGGCCGCACCCGTCACGGGAGAGTGCAAGTCCACCACTTTACAAGACCAAAGAGGTTCCACCTCAAAACCATATGGCAATGAGGGGAGTAGCCCCTTAGCCTTATATTGTGGTGGTAACTCTTGAATTCTTCCCATGTGGGATTTCATAACCACTATACTCCCTCTTTTTAGTGTTTAGTGTGGGACAAGAAGAATGCTCACATGTGGGTTGTTCATGGGCTCAACATCTTTATAACGATATAATGCTTCATTCTTTCGTAATCGTAACACTAAAATTTTAACGTTATTCACGAAATACTTAGATAGACATAATTATACATCCATACGTAATGTAAATGCGTGGAGTAGAAAAAAATTGTAGTCATCATCATAAGAATCCGACCTTGATATAGTTAATTAGTCTTTGAATAGCTCCTGCTGATGACGGAAGAGATACTTAGTTCCGAAGGTGGAGCGATAAACAACCATCAACAACGGAAAATGCAGCCGGAGGTAAACGACGCCGGTGAACCAAGCAAAGACGGCAACAATAATCCACACCGATTTGTAGGGCAAAAGGATAATAATTGACACGGTAAATACCAACAAGATGGCCAATATTGAGAAGAGAAGCATGACTAGACCAACCATTAATTTCAAAGGCAATGATACTAAGAAGTCCTCTTCCGCATAAGTTGAAGTCAAAATGGATAAGAATGTTAGTATTGAAGCAGTTGACGATAACAAGGAGAATGCATCTGATATGACAAACACCCAAAATAGTTTCTCATTGCTTTGCTTATTTGGTGGTTGAAAGATTGCCTGGAAGACTATGGTTGCGACTAGAGCCGCGACAACCATACATGATGTGGAGGTCTTACGCATCCAATTCTCCCCGTCTTTTCTTAGTTGTTCATGTTCTCTATTGAACATCTCTCGTGGAGTTTCCTTGCTAGTTTCCTCTACTTCTGTGTCGCTAATTTGCGTTAATATTAAGTTTTCTGAATGAGCGTATTGTCGCGGTACTATGCTTTCAACTGCCTGTTATCATCACAAACATTGTTACATAAGTATTAAATATAAAGCCAAGAGGTTAATACTTTTTTTTTGCAACGCTTTCCTTGGGTACCATATATCAATGTGAAAATTTGACCAATAGTATCTTTAGTTATCATTAAGTAAAAAAAAATATGTAACAAATTGAATATTAATAAATTATTTGTTGAGACGAATATAACCATTACTCACATAACTACATTAATGAAATGTTATTGCAATATCTATACTTATTACTTAACACCTAATAATTGTACTAGTATTAATTTTTGGGGCCTTTTTCTAATTGGGTCTAGGACAGTCGCCCCTCAAAACAGCCCTCAGGGCCGGCCCAGTAAGTGTAGGGGTCATCTTCTTTTGTCAAAAATAACCATACTACGTAGCACTTGTTTGAATTACGAGTAGTATACTTCGTATTAATTACTCTATACAAAAATTTCATTGCTTTAATTATTCTTTACGAAAAATCTAGCAACTTTAAATTCTTTTATAGTTACATATTGCGTTCATGTTGCTAGTGAAAAGCGTAAGAACATACATGATGCTCTTCCATGTAATTAAGTTAATTTTAGAATTTAATAATTCAACAAAAATCAATAAGTAAAAGAAAAGAGTTAAGTAAAACATGGAAAATGAAGCATTACCTGAAACCATAAGAGTTCTCGCTGCATTTGAAGAGCAGCACCCGAAGCTCTACCGAGTATTTCAGGCTCAGGTAGAGTGGCAGCTAAGTGTAGGATGTTGTTTCTATTAATAGGATTCGTGTAAGCAGTTAGCAAATGCCTAATACCTTCAAGTTGGAAAATATGACTAAAGATCTTTTCTTGACGGTACTCAACAGCAGCATGAAATATGGTTCGACGCTGATGGTCTTTCTCCCATATCAAATCCGGGTAATGACGAATGAGGGTTGTCACGAACTCATAGTTGCCCATCCTTATCGCGACAAAGAGCATTTCAGGCTGTGGAAAAGATAACAACTCAGAGATTTTTTGATGATTTCTTGAACCTATCACTCTTCTCCAAAGGTTCTCAACCAGTTCATTTTTAAGGTGATCTTGGTGCTGTTTTCTCACTGTCACGTAAACAAATATATCGAGCTTCATATATTAGAATATGCATCAATTGCTAACACTTACAATACTTATACTGTTATACACCTCATCATAAAATATACGAGGGTTGAAAGCATACATACGTGAAATCCAATCGTACTTGAGATAACTTCGGCTCTCTATATGGTTTTTTCTTGCCAAGACATGCAATGGTGTAAGCGAATTTCCATTACGTCTAGTGGCTATTTCATCATCTTTTTCTATTTGTATGATCTTCCAAGCCACATCTGCATCAAGTGTCATGCATAAGTCTATGGTTGTAATAGAATATACTAGATTAGTGCCCATGTAATGCACAGTAGTAATATATTTTTTTCGATAACTAATTTGTGATGTAATATAAAAAATGAGGCAGCTTATGTGGAATAAACAAATGTAATGCGTATTATAAAAATGAATTAATAATGCCAAATTATTAAAGTTAAAATTGAGAAAAAAAATTATTTTTAATTTGATGTATTGAATTTAAAAAATAGTATACATTATACTTCGTATTACGTTAATAATGCATTATATATCGTTTTGGCAGTAAATTTTTTAATGATAGCTTGACATGTGTTAAATATGATGTAAGCATTATGTTCTATTTTAGTATTATTTAATAGATTTACTCTTAAAAAAACTATAGCCTTTTATTCAAAAAAAAAAAGTAAAAAAAAAAACAACAACAAACCCACAAAATTATAGCATGTTCACCTTAACGCATTTTGATAAGTTCAGACTTTTTAATATTTATAAATAAAATAAGTTCAGATAAATTTAGATAAGATCAATTTCAAATAATAAGTTTAGATCAGAACTCAAAACGAACTTACCATAAAGATCTTTTTCAAGAGAAGCAACAAGTAGATCGGTTTGTTCATTCTTAGACAAGTCATGAAAACAATGATCTAAGAGATGTTTGACCATCTTGTCATGGCCTTGCAAAACAGCAATTTGAATTGGTTTCATTCCACTTCCACCGGAGATATTGAGCAGATTTGGTTTTAATCTCCGCATCTGGTGGACAATGTTAACCTTACCCGAAGCAGCAGCCAGATACAATGCGGTATTTCCTTCATTATTAGGTAACTCCAAATCCAATTTCTGGCCATGTAAATGGGCGTGTGCTAGTAATTGCTTGACAAACACATCACGCCCCGCCGCCGCTGCTAAATGCAAAGCAGTATCTCCGTTTCTTGAGATTTTTTCCTGGAAGCATTTCGGATGATTTACGTGTATTTTTTCAGCAGCCTTCCAGTCACCGCGGAGGCAAGCTTTTTGTAACCTTAGATGATATTCTTCGAAGAGTTGGCCAACATCTATTCACAGAGATATTTTTTCGTTAAAGAAGGAGAATTAGAAAGGCATGTAACAGAAGGCGGTATAGGATAATGGATACTCCCTCCATCTTTTTTAAATGTTACACTTCGTTTTCGCTAAAATACTCCATTTAAATATAACGGAGTAGTACTCTTTCATTTCATTGTCCATGCTAAACTGCTACTCGTTTTTTTTTTTTTCAAACGAGGGGATAGGCCCCAAAGAAAAACAGAACAAATAAGCTACGAGGGAACAAAACGGGGAAAACTACACCTACAACATCATCATGAATAATACGGCCTAAGGCTAAAGGGGGGACTTGAACGAGTTCAATCCAATTTTCTTGAGAGATACCCTGGTTTGCTATTTTTTTTTTTTTTTTTTTTTACTATTTCTCTCATTTGTATCCCTTATTTTTCATTAATATATTAATGAAAATATATAAATAATTTTTTAATACTCCAACTAACCTACATTCATCTTTTTTATATTAATAATAAAATTATGTGACAATCAAAGTGTAACATTTTGGGGGGTGGGGGGGGGGGGGAGCCGAGGGAGTACGACTCCATGCCAACATCAAAATTTCCGTGGTGAAACTGATTGTAGTTGTACCATGCATTAATATACCTGTTGTACAATGGAAATTGTCTTTAAATCACAAATAATAGTCAAAATGAATTAGATGAATAGTGCAAAAAACAAAACGTGTCATTTAATCAAACACTGAGGGAGTATATCATTCTGCTCAAGAATCTCATTTCCAAAAGGTTAATATATCGAATTTTTCAAGTCAGCTGGTCTGGTCATAAACTTTTAGCCAAGTGACAACTTTGTCCAAACGTTACAAATCGACGTTCGCACCTTTATACTACTAGCCCTAGTTATGTACTCAACTAAGCTTTAATTTCTAAGTTCAATTAAGTTACTCAACTAACTACGTTTACAATTCACATGTAACAAAACAGTTACGACGTACTCAACTAATTAAGTTTTCTAAGTCCAAACAACTTATTAAAATTTCCACTGCGACTAGTTAGTTAAACAAGTCGATGTACCTCTAGCAACCTGCTGATTATAGTTTACTAATCAGAAATTTAGGGTTTGTATTAGAGTATGAGTAGTGTATATATACAAGAGATTAAGGCTCAAGAACTAGGCCCGTTAGCTATATAATCTACACGCTAAATATAGGCCCTAACACAAATACATGCTATATATGATCTTATGTCGGAGGTGCTAAAATAAAGAGATTTTACTTACCAGACGAAGAATTCACATAAGGGAGTGGAATCCCAACTTCTACATCAATTTGTTCAGGGGGCGCCATCAAAATGTACACTGTATTTGAATTATTATTTTTTTTTTCCCCTCTTTCAGAAAAAGCATACACTTATCTAAATGATATGTTTAATCGTATATATATATATAGAATATATAGGACGACACACATGTTACTGCGAAAGCTCGAAGAAATATACCGGCCAGCGTCCATGTTTAGCAGCTTATGTAGAAGACTATAATTGAGCGCACATAATTAACTAACCATTTCATGTCATAATCTCTTTTTTGGTCTTTGTTTACGGTTTCCGAAATTCCATTCCAAGAGCATGAAGGTCATTTTGAACAAAAAGTAGAATGTAAGTGAACCCTTGATCATATAAAATAGAGAAATATATAAAGCATCACAAAAATAGGTAGAGCACAAACGGCAAAACTACGAGAAGATAAGCTAAGCATGGGTTATTATATTAATATTACTAGTAATTAGTAAAAAGCTTTCTTTAAAGGTAACATTCTTTTAGGAGGGGTTAACCAAATCTTGTACTCTTGTTCTTGTTGCAATATATCCACTTTCCCCCCACCATCGTAGTGGTGGAATATTTGTTTCAAAGTACTAGTGCGTGGTTTAGTTATTAACTCCTAATGTATAGGAATATAATCTAGTATGTAAGTAATAAGCTTGTGTTAGTGGAGTCACAAAATTAGTGAGTTTAGGGGGTTAATGTTAGGCATGATCTAATTATCATGAGATTATGTTCCAAACTTTTAGCTAAGTTTTGCACAATGTATATGTTACTATGTAGTACGTACTTTTTTGATGGATTGAACACAAGTTTACATTATTCTTTCTTCCATCTCATCTCTCTTATAATTTCAACATATAGAATGTATAGAGGATCGCATGATAGATCATAGGGTTTGAATACAAAGAGACTTCAACTTAATTATTATAATATAATTGAAACAAAATAAACATATACATGCGTATTATACCGTAGATTATTTCATAAAGTCTGAAAAAATATCATTTAATATTAAAAAAATGTAGCATCTAATTTATTATTTTTATTATTTGAATTTCATATAATCTATATATCAACTTGAATAATGAGTTAGAGATAGTGGCAAAAAAATATCCTTACATATATTAAAGCTATATTGTATGAGAAGGTATTCTGTCAGACCGGACTGGCGAAATGTTTTGTCAGTTCGGACTGACAAAATGCGGATTTTTGATATCCTCAATAGGCGGGATGATATCCTCTATTGGCTGGAAGATATCCTCTAGTTCTGGATAATATCTTTTATCGGATGGATGATATCCTCAATTGGCTGGATGATATCCTTTATTGACTTGATGATATTTCTATTAGTTAGATGATATCCTCTACTAACTGAATGATATCCTTTATTGACTATATGATATTCTTTATTTGCTGAATAATATTTCTACTAGTTGGATGATATCCTTTATTGACTGGATTATACATCACATAAAAAAGCCCCCATTCAATTTTTTGGGCATTTTTCGAAAATACGAGAATTTCAAGCAATTAAACTTTCTCTCTCTTCCGCCATGGATGACCTCGCTCCTCTCCTTCGTCATAACCACCACCAACTTCTCATCAGGTGGAAACTAGTTCTTCATCGTCGCAAGAAGATGACGATGATACTTCTCGACTGACGAAACAATGGGTGCGGACCCAATACTTTGTGATATTGTATATGAAACATTAAATATTATTATTAGTAGTACTGTATTTTATTTATTTAAATCGAGATAGATAGGATAGCAAAAGATAGCTAGGTTAAACAATGCTATTAGGAGAGTTGTATTGTACTACTATTGATTGCTTAACTCAATTTTATTAAGAGAACTAGATTAGGTCCTGTGTCATGCATGGTAATTTCACTACTTTTTTTTAGAAAAATATTAATATTTTGTTAATAAAAATATCATGGAAAAAAATACAATTATAATATATTTATTAACACGACTCAACCTGACTAAGAAAAAATCCTAATAATATATATATATACATATATATATATATGTATACATATGTGTACATATGTGTACATATATATATATGTATGTATGTATGTATATATATATATATAAAGTAAATATAACTATGGAAACTATATAAATCTAAATTATTACATTTATATGATATGGTGAATATTTTGTGTAAATTTTATACAGTAGTAAGTAGTTGATGACTTGATGGTATATATTGACAAAATTTTAAAAAAAAATAAGGGAAGGAGACTTTGGAGGGAAAAAATATCACTAGGTATTAGTACATGTCATTGCTGGTGTTTGTTTTAAGTATTATACGAAGTATATATATATTGATATTGATTGATTTGATATTGATTATTGTACTATCGATAAATAACCTACTAGTAGTCTAGTATGAATAGTGTATGCTTCTTATTGGGCTATAGTACATGGGCCAATTTGTATGGCATTTTGGATTTGTGGAAGGACTTATATTGGCCCAAGTTGCTAGCAAGAAATCCTTAGCAAAGCTTACTGCAAGCCTGCTACTGGATGGCAGCATTCGAGATTTTTGTTACATAGTCAAAGTTAATAGTCGCAGTATTGAGATTAACCCAAGAACATTTCCATTAGTGAAATTTATTTGTTACAAAGTATAAAAATTTGAACATCTATTATTTAAAATTGATATAGAAATAGTATAAAATGATTAATATGTGATGCAACTATTGCGATATAGATTATTTATTACAATAATTATTATATTACATACATACACAATTACACACACGTACATCATGAGTATATTGCACTTTAAGTGCTTAACACATATTAAAAGTAAATTAAAGTAGATTTATAACATATATAACACGTGTGCTCATAGAGTGATATAATGTACCTATTAATTTAATTTTACATAAGTATATTACTGAGTAGAGTCTGTAGACTTTGTTATTTGACATGAAACTGTATCAACTTAGAAAATAAAACAAAGTTTCCAACTTCCAATATATATAACCCTACATTGGCTATATGTATATTACTGAGTAGCATGTTATTTACGAGGCTTCTGATTAACTCGGCAGCATGAGATAATCGACACTGGTGAGGGTGGTGTAGACTTAAGAGCCTTAAGAATGCGGTGTGTTACATGTCCATTGATGTCACTATTTTCTTTCACAATACGTCCAATAGCCTCATGTTCTCTAGCAAACTCATTACATTCTACTTCCTTTGTTTCGGAGGAGGTTATGAATTATGATCATTGATGCTTCGGCGGTCAGGAAGACAACGCCTGCACCCTTAGCCAGATTTCCTTGGACCGATCCCGGGTGAATCTCCGGAGGCTTGTTGTTGTTCACGGCACCTTTGATCATGAGATTATTCTTGACCATATTGCCACCATACTTTTCGATCCTGGAGCCCTTGTACACTTGATTGTTTAGTAGCTCAAAGAAGTGATCTTTGTTATCGAATAGTTGCACTATGAAGTTCTCAGGATCCGATTTCCCAATTTGGAATTTGATCGCCACGTTAGGTATTTCACCTATATTATTCATGACCCATGATCATTATATATATGAACTCAAATAAATTAGCCTAATTATCAACAACAAATTTACCAACGTTATCACAAATTACAATTAATTAAACTTTATAGCTAGCTTTTCTAAGACGTATAACTCTATTTTATATGCAACATATGCTTCAAATATCAAACAACTTTTTTTAGAGAGCCACAAGCACGGGTAATGAATCGATCCAAAAATTACTTGAAACTGGAAACCGATAGAGTGAAGCTATAATCAATTGAGCTATCTCTCACTCTCAAATATCATACATGTGTAAACAAAAAAAATAAAACAATCTGGCATTCTAATGTAAATGTACCAATCCTTTTATGATTTCGTCCTTTTACAGTACAATTAAAAATTATGTTGTTAGGAAATAAACTAACCTTACCAAACACCAACGAGATTTGTTGTAAAAAAAATATATGATATACGGAGTATCTTTTATTTATTCTATCTTTTACGCTTTTCTAATTAGATGAGGTTTGTAATTAGGAAACTAGATAAATTATAGGTACATAATCATGTAGGATCATTTAGGCTTTATAGAATATAATAATGGTTTATTGAGGAGGAAAATCAATTCAAGAGAATGAAAATAATAATGGTTTATTGAGCAGGAAATTCATCAAGAAGATTATTGTCTTATTTTCTAGGAACTTAATAAAAAAAAATAGTTTTGTTTGATGGTAGAAAATATGAATTTTTACACAAGCATTGTCTCTTTTATTCTCGTGCTTTGATATTTATTTTATTAATGTGGTTTAAGGGTGAGTTCCCAAATCATTTCATTGCACACATCCGTTATAACAAATGTTATCTTTAAATAAATTGAAATTAATTTTAAGTCAATTAGATCACCCTATGAAAAAAAAGGTCGTCTGATTTGGTGTAGAGAACTGAAGAATAATGAGTGCTATTGTTTTATTGTACATTTGTACTACAGTAATACTACGTATTATCCTAGCTAAGGGTCTATTATAATTAGTCAAGTACTAAACGTGTAGGCGTACATTTAGCTAGGCGGTCATGTGAATTTCGCACAAGAAGCATTAATATAAGTTATTTTGATCGATGATTCATGTACAACTTGCGAATCCTATAATATAAGAATGACTATTATGGAATTAGTTTAATAGTACATTCCGTCAAAGAAAAAAAAATAATACTATATGCTAAGGTATGTATACATCAAGCAATACGTAACTACCAAAGTAAAAAAAAAATGTTGATAATAATATTTTATAGCAAAAATAAAATAATGTAATTAATTACTTTGAAAAAAACGCTAATTATAAACTATGTAATCATTAAAACATTATGAAAATCGTATTTCAAATGACCACTAGCTGTAGAAATTGAAAGCCAGCAAAATACATGCATGTATAAATGCAATCAAATTTTATTAAATCTAGACTTTTGATTATAAAAAGTAAGTTGACTACAAGCCATTACTCCCATTAGTACGACTATTTCCATGTATACGTACAAACTTACTCCTCCGTTAATCATTTTGAAGCATATAGCAAAGTATGTAATCAAGTTAATAACCTGAATCAGGGTCAAAATAAATAAATAAATGACTGTAAATTTTTTTTTTTTTTTTTTTTTTTTTTTAATATTCGTTAGGATATATAATAAATAGAGTGATTGACACTTTTATTGAGAATGATATTTTAACTAGCTTCGTTCTATCAATTGCTACCTTTGTTTTGATACAAATTACTTGATTAGTGGTTTTTAGGGTCTGTTCAATTCAGCTTAATTTCAGTTTAGTTTATCTTTTAATTTCCTTCTCTCATAAAGTATTCGTTTCAGCTCTATTCAATTCAGTTCAAATCTATTCAGTTCAGCTCTAATCAGTTCAGTAAATGTAAATAGGCCCTTAATCAATATAGAACTTGTATTGTACTGTACTTTATTTGATGAAGAAGAAGAAGATGGAAATGAATACTTCGAGTGTGTGATTATGGCATAATTTGGTCAGTTTCATGCTAGCTAAGTAGCTAGTGTGTCTCGTGCTCAAGTAGGTCGTGCCTAGTATGACTTATTTTTTGAGTATATTTGTATAAATTTTTTTTTAATTTTATAATTTCTCAAAATATATTTTTAAAGTTGGGTTAAAATTTTCAAAATTTATATTTACATTGTAAATTTAAAATAAGAAACTCTAATTATGTCCATATTATAATGTGAATAAATGAATCGACTAAGTTATTTAATCAATAAAATACTATATATGGTAGTCATACAAAAGACGACCACTATAAAATTGAAATTTTTTTGGCAACGTAAAAGTCAAATTTACACATTATATATACGTAATTTCATGTGTTAATGTTGCACCATACGTCCATATACAAATATGACAACAAGTGCATGCAGCAAAAAAAATAAATAAATAATGCATGCAGCTATGCTTCTTTACCCATGAGTTTGGCTGTCTCGCTCTTGCTTCTGCCGGCGCTGCTTGCCATGATACAATATGTTGTTCTGCAGGCATCAATTACAATAGTTTAAGGACTGATTCAGAAAATAACAAGCCAGTTATAATATACCAAGTATTTTATGTACTTGTATGAAATATGACTACAGTTTATACTAATTAAGGTAGGGAAGCTTTTCTTTCTTTAAAAAAAAAAAAAGAAAAAGAAAAAGAAAAGGTAGGGAAGATTTTACTTCCCTTGTCTTTAAGGTTCTTTCGGTAAACCTAGTTACACCATAAGCATGTATATACTCCCAACAACTCGTTTTCCTATTAGTATTCGTTCGTGGTTTATACACGAAATTTAGGTAAACTGAATTATTTGTTTCGAAAGATAGGAGAAAAAAATGGTGCATGATTTGAACGAAAGTATGGGTGAAAATTGAAGAATGAAACATAAAACAAGAAGGCCGGGTAAATAAAATATAAAAATAAATGGTGGCACAACTTTTTTGTGCAAGATAATTAAGGGTAATATGGATTGCTAATTTAAATTGTGAGAGTTAGTTATTTAGGGATAGAAGATTCTTCGAAGGTAAGATATAAGGGAAAAAAAAAAGAAAAAAAAGATTTTAAATAGAGATGGGTATGAGTTGAGTTGGCTCGATTCCGCCATAAGCCTAGTAAAGCATGAGCTCATTTTTCGAAAGATCGACAAAAACCCGAAATGACATGAACTTTATTTAACATGTTACGTTTTAGCTTTTAGGCATGACCTACTTGAGCACGAGACATACTAGCTAGCATGAATTGAAACTAACCAGCCTATGCCATTCTTAATACTAAATATGATTAATTTTTTGGAACATGCAAAAGGATTTCAGGAACAACAACAGAAAGAGACTAATGGAGTGATAAAACAAGATGGTAATCTAGTTGCATTAACTTGATAATTGGTAATTGTTGTATGAATAAATCAATAAAATGAAATAAATCTATATTTTTTTCCTAATGAATGTTGTATAAAGCAAGATGCAATTTTTAAGGGTAGAAAAATGTATAAGACAAACCTTAAAATTTTCTGTAGGTGAGCTGAGGGATTTAGTTCCTTAGTGATGATCGTTTGTTTACGCTCGTTCTCGAGATTTATATAGAGAGGGGGGTAGGAATAGGTTGGAAGAACATGCATGTGCGTCATGAACACTAATCGTATACTCATCTTTAATTCTTTATTTTTATACTTTGATAGATACAACTAGTTATTTTTTTTTCTTTCAAATGTTAGGAAATTGCAAGGGTATGTATTAGACCGATCAAACATCCTTTGAATTTTAGTTTTGAGAATAGATTAAATAGACATCTACTGTTTAATTTCTCAGTGTTGATTGTAAAGTACGCCAATCATTGTAGAAAAATGTAGATAAGAATTAATTTAAGGTTTTAAATTATTACACAGCTAACATAGATGACATCCATGGTCCATGTACATTAGTTGATATGTAGTAGTCTAAACAACTTACATTAGTTTAGGAATATAAAACAAAATCACGCGCAGATTAGCTTAGTGTAATTAATGGATTTATTTTATAAATACTTTTCTCTTCTAGCTTCACTTCTTAAACATAAATCTTACGGTTATTTATAGCATTTTTCTAAAAAAAAAACACACACATTTAATTTAGTTATATAAGTATATAACTTCAAAATGGGAAGAACAACTCAAAGTCATTTATAAACAAATTGCTTTATTAACGCTAGTTAACAAGTTTAACCAAGACGACCATGCATTATTGGATTGAGGAGGTGAACTTAATCATAATTTAAGTTTATATTGCAAAATTGGAATGTTTAATCATTGTTTACGTGGTCAACTAATAAGCTTGTACGAAAACGAAATAATGTGCAAGTCATGGATGAAGCATCTCTACACTACTACAAAACCCATTGTTTTTCGACGCTATCATTAAGGTGTCAGTGGAAACTTTGATTCCCGTGTTTTCTCGACACTTTTTGGCGTCCTTACTTATTGTTGATCCAAATAAGCGTCCAGAATATTAATCATGTGATAAGCACATGTTCTCTAGCTTGCTAACTTCAACTGTTCAACATAATTGGGGGAAAACCGGAAAACATCAAAACCGTCCTCTTTACTCTCCAATAACTAAACCCTAGCCTTCCTCTTAAATTCTCTATTCAATTTGCTCTCCAAAATTGCAAACCCAACAACAAATTAAACTGAAAGATCCTCTTTGATTTCATCATATTTAATTAGGTATAAATTCTAATTGTTTTTAAGTATTCTCTCCTTTCTCAATAGATTTTGAATCTAAGTTTTTTTTTGTTTTGACACTTATTTTTTATTTTGATATTTTTCGGATGTAATTTTCTTAATTCAGCGAATTGGGCTTCAAATTGTGTAAATTTCCTTACTTTTTTTGTCAATTTCAAGTAATCTTCTTGTGAAATTTGTTTGTTGTTTTTTTGCTAATATATCATTCGCATTCCTCTGTCGAATCAATTGTTTCTCTAATTTCCTTACTGTGATATTAATTTTCTTTGATTTCGGCCTTAATACCTTTTTTTTGGCATGAACTCCCAGATCCACACAAATTTAGGAAACAAAATTCTTGATTAAGGGTATATTTATCTCTCCCAATCGTCAACATCCTTAGCCGCCCCGGCGGCGATGCCTCCCTCACCGGCCATATCTTCATTATCAGTGGCTGGGTTCGCCGGCCACAATACCTTCGCCTTCCTTGAGATCACTGATGGTTCTTGCTCTGCGGATCTACAAGTTATGGTTGATGACCCGCCTTGTTCATACTGGTACCACAATTTCTTTTTCGGGTACGCTTAACAGAAGACTTAGCTGAAGTGTGTTGATAAGGTTTTGGGGTTGGATCCCGCTAATCCTGCTACTTATCATCTTTGGTCGAGGACTAATTTGGTAATGTTTTATTAATGTATGTTTGTGTATGATTATTTGTTTATTGCATTTTGTTGGTGCTTGTTTGTTTGATTCATAACTTAAATTGGAAGCCATATTTAATGTGGATTTATTTTTTTTTTGGTAAGGATTTTACAAACAGATTCTGAACCTGAATCCTAAGAGTTTAAATGGTAGCATTTTCCTGACGATCCCACCTTTTTGGCCTTCCTTAGACCCAAACCTTCCAATTTCATGATATCCTTCTGAATTAGTTTTATGATTTTTGATGAGTTATGAGGCTTATATTCTTAGCAGGAAGTGAATTGTCAGGTTGCTAGCTTTGTATCAAGGTTATAGAAAATTAGTTGAGCAAGAGAATTGAACTATTAATATGTATATATACGAACATTAATATTTGTTTAAAACATCCATTTTGGTATAATAATTTAAAAAGTATGATGGTAAAAATTTAAACTTTTGAATTACAGATTTGTTTATAGGAATAGGTAGTTTCTAAGCTAGTTGTTAAGGTTTTGGTATAAATTAAAGTAGAATAAGATATCTAATCTGAACAACCTCTTGTTTACCATAATCAATCAAAACCTGTTTTCAACAAGCATCATATGGCATCACAAAGTTGAGGATTTTATGGCCCAATATGATCTTGATGCAAATATCTATAAAGGTGTGGACAACAAATCATTTGTCTATGTTTCGTGGAAAAAAAAAATTGACCCACAGAATTTGGATTATCTCGAACAAATTATCAACATCTTTCACGTACCCTTGTCTTATTAAGGTTCCTCTAATGAGTCAGAGTAGTTAAAATACAGGTAGTATGATCTCTAGGAAGAATTCTCAATGAAAATCAGATTTGAAATCAGAACTGAAATTCAAAATGCTTGTGTGTGTGTGTGTGTGTGAAATTCAGAGCTTGTGTGTGAGTGTGTGTGAAAGTCAAAGCTTGTGTGTGCGTGTGTGAAAGTCAGAGCTTGTGTGTGTGTGTAATAATAATCTGCCTAAGGTTCTCTACTCTAGAATACTCCCGTTTATACTGCTTGTCTGTCCTGCACCCCTGCTGCTTGCTTGCTGTCCTGCTCCCCTGCCTAAGCTGCTTGTCTGCCCTGCTGGGGCTTTGGATGCAACCTTTTAAGTAGAATAAAGTTACAACCTTTTGACCTTAATAATGCTAAATGAAAGATGAAAGTTCTTCAAAAATGGTTCAATCTTAAAAGCAATTTGAGTTCTTTTATTTTAGCAGCAATACCAGTAGAATCATGACTCACATCCTACAACCTACGATACTTGTAATCGGGGACTCAGGGTAATTGTGTCAAATATGAGTACGTCCATTTTTCTGACTTGGCTACTGTATAAAGAATCAAGAATTTCCAGAGTAGTTTTGAGTTATAATTGATCAATTCGTATGAATTGTTTTAGCAAGAGTAGCACTTTCTATACTTGAAAAATAAACAAAAATGGACATTATGAATTTTTGGTAATGTTATTTGATCTCACAAACTATATCTTTGAGAATTTTCTTAAATTATGTGTTATTGTATTCCATGTTGCCATTGGATCTCACAAACCATATATTGATGTTCAGGAAAAGGTACAGTAAATAGCCAATGTTACAGGCTATTATAGAAAATTAATCAAATTTTATGCTGGGATTATTAAACCTAGTAATCAGATTTTTAAGGAAGGGGAATTCAATTGGTCTAGTTAATCTTTTGAAGCATTAGTACTGGATTTGCTTTGTTTCTCCAAGCCTTTCACTACTGAGACAGATCCTTTAGCCTTCTAGGGTTTGCACCAGACATGGAAAAAGTTAAAATCGTTTTATACAACAGAAGAAATATAACGCCATTCTAAAATTCTGGTTGCCAATATCCCAAAATCATGGATTTTGACCATGAAATTCTACACAAAAGTGAGAGTGAGAATGTTATAGCTGATGCTGTATCTAGGGTATCGTGTTGTCCTTATTAGTTACAGTCTCTAATACATGCAAGTTTCACTTATAAAGGGCACAAATAAGAATTAGGCTCACAGGAACAGATCAGAAGTTATAGCTTAAAATGAAGTGTGAAGTGCCAATACTGACATCCTTGTGTTGTGGATCCGACATGGGTACTACATATGGTGAAATGAAGAGTCTGAGACTCTGAGTAACATAGCTCACAATCAACTGCAGATTATGAGACATAAAAAATAACTACTCAAGACTAGAAAATTCTGTCCTCAAACATCAGATTACTGATGCAGCACTCCGTATCTTTTAAAGAAGATGTTCCCCATGCTTCTCATGTCAGTTGGATCCTGGTCATACATACATAAAAATTAATGCTTGCCTGACCAGAACCCCAACGCACCCATCCCCAACCCCAACATACACATACCAACAGAATTCCATGCCAGATTTTGTATTACTTGATCCATGCTTTGTTCAGTTAGGCTTTGGATTTGTCCGCAATACTGATCTAGTCAAGAACTCGTGATGAAAGACCTGTTGGCTTTTTTGTTCATTTATATTTCTATGTTTAACTTACAATTCTATATTTAAATAGTATACATGTTGAATCTTGAGCCTATATTGTGTAATGACTAATGTACTAATTTATACTTTGTATTTTTTTTTTTTTTTGAAGATTGGAAAAGGCAATGTAGGTGCACAAGACCGGGTCACTTGAGCATCAACAAGCGACTATATCGTCTATAAGGCCATCATCTATCTATTTTGGTTTTAGTCTTATATTAGTGATGTATTTATTTAGGGACAAGCTACTATAATATGCGACATTTTTTTTTTAATAATTTTGTTGATGTTTTCTTTTATAAATTTGGTAATTAACTACGTACTCTTATTATTGTAATTAATTATTGTTTTTTTTTAATCTAGTTATATAGAATATTTGTTTATTTTTTTAAAATTTATTAACTTAAATTAAATTATGATAAATTTAATTAACTATAATGTATGTATGATGGTAATAATTTAATAAAAGGAAAAAAAAAAAGCTTAAAAAAATTTCTAGACGCTTTTTAATGTCTACATAATTGCACATTTTCATATTTCAAAGAGTTTCCTGCCATATCATAGGCTGACACGAATAAACGCAAGACAACAAAAAGCGTCGTTAAATTTGAGTATGTGGACAGGTAAAAGCGTCGCTAAAAAACTACACACATTTGGGATAATGCGCGAAATACGTTATTTTCGACGCTTCGTATATTAGTTAGGACACAAAAAAGCGTCGATATTCTCGACGCTTTTTTGTGTCCAAAAAAATTTTCGACTCACGTATTTTCGACGCTTTTTATCAGCGTCGAGAAATAATTTTTCGACGCTTTTTATCGTCGAAAAAAGGCCTAAAAAGCGTCCAGAAAACACGCTTTTTGTAGTAGTGCTAGTTCTCTACGAATGGTTGAACAGCTGTCACTTGACAAATTATTTATGGTCCTTCCTTCCTAAACATAAGATTAAAGTGTACTTTATTCATCTTATGGTGCTCTTAATTAAGTACTTAATGTTATAAAATACTAATGTTTTACGTTACAATGCAAATATCTACACCACTACTGTATGAAAACGTAAAAGCACATTATATTATTATCGACTTATAAAGTACAATATATTATTATTGTCATATATCATCCTTCTTTCAACATAACTCAGTATCACGTTACGATGTATAAAAATTATGTGTGTGTTCAACATTATTTCCGTTTCCAACACCATTTTGGTTTTCAAAACTCGAATTTTTTTTCGAAATTTCAACAAAAATTATCCCTTAAAACATGGATTTTAAGTGGAAAAAAATTTCCACAATAATCTCTAATCTTTCCCAACACTTAATCCCTAATGATCAAAGAACAAGTCTTATCCTTGACCTTGACCTTACAAAAATTCTTACACTTTAAAAAATTTAGTCCACATGATTTGACATAAAAACTTTAACATGAATAGTTTGTCATCTACGAAGTAATATGGTTTTTGTGTCTATTTGTTTATCTTAATCTTTATTATGAAGTATATCTTATTCAGCAGAAAGAGACTTAAGCCGGCCTGTTTTCGTCATCTTAATTTTGCTGAACTGAAATTATTTTTACTGAACTGAAATTAATTTTGCTGAACTGAAATTATTTTTGCTGAACTGAAATTATTTTTACTGATTTTCTTTTATAATTCTTCTTTCAGAAAACTGAATTTTACTGAACTGAACTTATTTTTACTGAACTGAAACTATTTTTATTGAACTGAAATTAATTTTACTGGACTGAACTTATTTTTACTTAACTGAAATTATTTTTACTTAATATTACTCCCTCCGTCCCTAAATTACATTCCTCTTTCTCTCTATTATGTGAGGAATAAATGCTAGAAACAGGAATGTAATTTAGGGACGGAGGGAGTATATTTTTAAGGTGAAGAGAACAGAGCCTTAAATTTAATATTTAAAACAAAAGATTTTAATGTAATAATAAATGGAAAAAGATTCAGTCCTTAGGGCAAATAAGCTAAAAGTAAAAAGAATAGACAATAAATAAACATTTAAAATAAACATTTATTACACCAATTTACTTGTGAATTGTCGACAAATTCTCTACTTAATACTTAAAAAGAAAGTATATATTATTATCCATAATAAATTTATACTTGTATGCACTAGTACTCTTTAACATTTTTTTTTCGTAATGACATAATTTCTTTCTATTTTTTGATAAAAATAACATTTTAGTTACCCTTCTTCCTATGCTCTAACTCCCAAGCTAAGGGACCTTTACCTACTAATCCAATCGTGAGAGATTTTGATTTGGTCCACTAAAACGGCTCTCCCTTACCAATATAATGATAATAATAGCAATAGGAATGCTAACCCAGTATGGCAGTATGCATCCTTGTAATATTATATTGTAAACATCGTATTGTTAAAATAAATTAATGAACGCGCTAACTTAAAAATCAAACGAGAATTGACTAACGTTGTCGTCTTCCCTGTCTTTAGAGAAACTCGTGTAAAGTAATATTTTGTTTCTATCCTGGTTAAGAATATATACATGCATATTCTCCCTTTCTCATTTAATTTGTCGTTTTTTTTTTTATAATAAAAAGTATTCCCTCCGTCCCTAAATTACATTCCTCTTTCTACCATTTATTCCTCACATAATAGAGAGGAAGAGGAATGTAATTTAGGGACGGAGGGAGTATGATTTTGTTGGTCAAATTTCATACAGTATAATTCTGTAGGGTTGTATTGGTAGCTATGTTTTAATTTACTTCGTATTAAACAACAGACTGAATTGGTATAACATATATACTTCGTACACATATAGATGACCACCAACTTAGGTAAAAGAAAATTGGTAACTTAATTAATTAACCACCACCCTTAACGGCCTTAAAGCCTTAAAATGGACACTATCAACCCCTCGGCGTAACTAAGTAACATCTAACAATCGACACTGATTTAGGTGGTACAGACTGAAGCGAGCTAAGAATCCGGTGTATTGCAGTTCCATCTATACTACTATTATCGTTCACAATACGACCAATAGCCTCATGCTTCTTAGCCAACTTCTTAGAGTCTTTTGTCTTTGTTTCCGAGGAGCTGATGATGATTGATGACTCCGCGGTCAAGAACACAACGCCGGCACCCATAGCCTGATCACCCTGGACCTTTCCCGGGGATATCCCTGGTGGCGTACTATTATTCACGACACAATTAAGCTTGACCTCGTTTTCGCCTTCCTTTTGGATATAAGACCCATTGTACATTTGATTTCGTATCAATCCTAAGAAATTATTGTTCCTACTGAATAGTTGCACTTTGAACATCTCTTCCACAGAATTCGGGTTGATTTTGAATATGAACACCACTTCAGGATTTCCACCACCTATATTAGTTACAGTAGTTATTAGCCATGAGCATTGCACCAAGAAGGTCATTACAAATTAAAAAATTAACAACTAATATTAAATATTTTTGTACGGAGTAGTATTTTTCTATTTTTGGATACGGGAGGTGTCTCCTATCACATGAGAGGTGGGGTGAGGATCGAACCTAGGTTACTCCTAGGGAGATGGAGGGACAAACCGTCCCTAACCTCCACTCCATGATCCTGATCGATCATACGGAGTAGTAAATAAAAGTCATGTATGTTTTGGTAAATGCACTAATATTTTAAGACACTTAATAATGTTAATTAAAATAATAATAAACGTTAAAATAAGGGGTTTTTTTCATGATACATGCACGAACAACTTGCGAATTCTATATTATATCTAACAATGACTATTATTACAGAGTGTCCGACTCAGTGGCGGAGCCACCCTTGTGCAAGGTGGGTCACGTGACCTAGCACAAAAACGGGAAATGTTTAAATATTAAATATTGTAATTGGTAATGATATGTACTCCGTAGTCTAATGGTGCAGGCTTCATATTTTTAGACTAATGTCGGCGGTTCGACTCCTAGGGGAAGCTACACTCCGTGTTTTTTTTTTTTTTTATTTCATTTAGAAGATTAATATGTAAACGTAATGCATACTTACAACTTTACAAGTGAGTTCTTAGTATTGTAGTGGTGGGAGGCATTATAAATTTTGTCAAAGATCACGGATCAATTCCTACGGGCATCATTTTTTTTTTTTTTTTTTTCCTTTTACATAATATCTACCACTACTTACTTAGTTCTCAAACTGGTAAATTGTTAAAGGTCATTGTTCTAATTTTTTTGGGTAATTTCATTAGTGACTTGTCATTATCCTTTTCCTTCCCCGTAACATTTAATACTTTTGGAATTTTTTTTTTTTTTTTTTTTTTTTTTTTTTTTTTTTAATTAACTTTTAGAATATTAATGCATTAATTATGATTGGTATGCGGTCGATAGCTAATGGTGACCTAGCACCCGTAAAATCCTAGATCCGCCACTGGTCCGACTTAGTTTAATACAATATGGGTATTAATCAAACTATGTAACCACCAAAATAATTATTTTTAGTGTCATTACACATAGTTATAATATAGAATTAAGCCAGCAATAATACATGTAACCGGACAAATTTATGTTAATGTTATGCTATACGTACATTAACGTATTCAAGATATATATCTTGACTTTTGATTAAAATAGTACGTTGACTCATCAAAGATGATATTACTATGACTATTTTCATGTTTGCTAACTTAAATCAATTTGAATTGAAGCATATAGCAAAGTAATCTAACAAAGAACTATAAATATGTGAGGGTTAAAAAAATTTGAGTGTAAATTTTTAAATACAGTAAATAGATTTTGTGAGAATTAAATACGAAGTATAACGGTAACAAAGCACTTGACCGTACCACAGTACTTTTAAATTAGTTACTCATAGTTAATTAGTGTGTGATGTATATTGTACACACAATATTTATGTTACTCTAGTAAAATATAGAGATAAAATATAAAATGTTTGGGAATCAACAAACAATGAGTTCCTATATGAAAACTTATAATAGTAGAATACTTGTATTAATTTTAAGTAGAAAGGACAATAAAAGAAATTTTAAATGTTCTCAAGAAGTTCTTTTTTTTTTTTTTTTTTTTTGACGGGGTTCTCAAGAAATTCTTTATGGTTTATCCTGAATTTTTTGTTATATGTGAAATTCCACACTTCATTTGTTTATCCTGAAAACAAATGAACGAAGTGTGGAATTTCACGTACTCGAAGTACTATATATGTTATACCATACTAAAATTAAACAAGCATATGTACTTACCATCTACTAATTGAGATGTTTTTATTTTGGAAGTGTCTGCCCCGTTATTGCCTTTCCTGCCGTTCTTTCCCTTGAATATCTGCAGGCATCGATCACAATAATAATATGAGGACATTTGAAGTAACAAACAAGCAAGCTAAGAGAATTATAATATATAGTGTATATAGGAGTATAATATGACTATACTACTAATACCAACATATTATGTTACTAGCTAATTTCTATGAATGTAGCCTAGCTAATATAATTAAAGCAAGAATAAGCATTGCATTAACCTAATATTGATAATTATTGTATGAATGAAATGGAAGAAATTTATGTTTTTTTCTAATAAATATATACAGCAATATGCTACTTTTGATGTTGAAAATTGATAAAAGCCAAACCTTAAACATTATCACAGGTGAGGTAGGTATTTAGCTTCTTATTGATCGTTACTTGTTACGCTTATTCTCGAAGAATTATACATATATATATAGAGGAAATGTAGGAATAGGTTGGGAAGAACATTGATCATGGACGTCATAAAAATAATGAATTAATAAAAAAAAAATAACTAATTGTATTCTCATTTGTATTATAGGTTTGATAGAGACAAGTTTGTTTTTTCAAATATTGGAAGTTGCAAGGGAAGTTTGATAAAACATCCTTTGCATCATGATTTTGAACATAAATTAAGTTGATATTATATTCTGATAATTTATACTACGTATTAACAATAATTCAATTCTACATGATAAAACTTATGCTTTATACATATATTAGACATTAGTTAATGAATAACTAGGCTAGTGCCAAAAGTTAAAGCCATGAGTTACTATAAAATGGTGTAAAATTAATTTAATTGTATTTTACATTATCTTTAAATGTTTTAAAACTATAATTGCATCGTGATGGATCTCTACATACTTCCTCTGTTTTATTTTATTATTTACAACACTTTTTGTGGGGCATATTTTTAGAAGTTGATTACAGTAGATAAACAAGTAATTTTATCAAAATAATTTTAACAGCAAGAATATAGATTGATTAGGTACTACTTGTATAAATTATTTTGATTTAGTTGTCTGATTACATTACCTAATATTTTCCTCGGATTACATATCAAAACAAAGGTGTATTATTGCAAATAAAATTAAGAAAATGGAGGAAATATATTCTAGAAGGAAAAAGAAGTTTCCATCTCAAGTGAAAGTGATCGCAAATTCGTGTTCTGGGGTTTTCAATTTATAGACTACTAGCAGAGGTTGATTAGAGGATGGAGATCGAAAGGAAGAAAGATAAAGGAGATATATGAATTGAAATAAAAGTGCTTCCTACGTTAACTATTATTTGCAACAAAGGGGGTGTTTGCGGACTTCTAGGCAAAATTTGTTTGTGAGAGTAAAATGGAAAGAGAAAAAGTTGGGTGCATGCATGTGATGAGGAGAGGGATAGAGAGAAATGATTACCTAAAAAGGAAAAAAACATTTGTTGCGCATAGTAGTTAGCATTCATTTATAGTATATGTTGCAAATAATCGTTAACGGAGGTAGTATATCAAAGTAATAAATCAAACCATGATGAAATCTTTAGTAAAATAATGTGTTGGTAGAAATTATAGTGATTAAATGGATATACAAAAGGTGACATATTTGTCCAACAGAAAAAAAAAAACTAACAGCTACTCACATAAAAGGCTCTTGTCAATAAAGACGTCATTTCTTTTCATGCGACCTAATCTCACATTGCCTCAACACTTTACTCAATACATCCACCTTTTGTATGGGCTTGTTTAATTTGAAAATCTGATAAAAGTAGATTTGCTTTAGTAGTTTAGTGCATTTAAATAATAGCATTAGGGCCTAAAAGTGACAACAAAAGCACATACAAATCATACCAGAATGATTATTAATGTTAACTAGATCGTCTCTTTTAAAACAAAAGGCTAATGATCTCCTATTCGTACACAAAAGTAGTTTTATTATGGTTTATACAAAAAAAAAAAAAAAAAAAAAAAAAAAAAAAGTTTTATTATAATAAGACGGTTTTACACAAATATTTCTCTCTTTATGTATGCTGCATCATAACATGTGATACAACTATACAAGTAGTCGTAATTTTACTAATGATTCTTATGTAATTGTAATACTATGAAGGTGGCAGGAATTGAAATATTGAATTAAGTGGAATCAAGGACATCATGAGCCAAAATGAAGAAGCGGAGGTACGTAGTATATTATTTCTTCACAAGTAGATGTGTCATTTGGTTTTATTTAATTTGAAAGAAAAGGTCTTCACTTTAGTTAAATAACAAAATGAGAAGAACAATTCAAAGTCGTTATATTAAAGTCCTTATCAACACCGATTATCGGTTAATAAGATGAATAAAGATGGGTCTGGTGTCGGATTGTCGTCAATAATAATATATGCTAATGCATTATTAGATTAAGGATGTGAAATTTAATGATGATTAAGGTTTATAATAATTCATGTTCAGATTACAAAAACTGGAATATGTTTTCGTGGTCAATTAATAAGCTTGCACGAAAACGAAATAGATTCGCTTAAGATAGATATTAATACAAAGTCAAATGTGAAAGTCATGAATGAAACATCGCAACGAACAGCCAACGCCATTTTTTCAACCAACGACGGGGCTGATGCATTCTGTCACTTACCAAATTATTTGTGGTCCTATACATAAAATGAAACAATCTATTTAAATTAAGTCTTGTAACATGCAATATATACTCGTATTTGAATAGGTTCTTAATTACTCCCTTTGTTTCGGATGTAAATATAGGATTTACAAAAACAAAAGACTAATTTGTAACTCTAATCGTATAACTCAATGGCGGATTACGTATTTGATACGTACTGAAATTTGCATTTATGAGTCTATGACCCATATAAAAATGGTGTGGTATTTACATGTTTGTTATGTCGTACTTCTGACTTATAAATGTTGTTGTTCTTGCCAATTCTATCTTTTTGTTATTCTTTTGCTCTATCTACAATTCTACCCTAGGGATCATACTTCACTTAGGTTTTGCTCACATTTAAAGATGATAATGTAAAGACCTTTTTAATTAGCATAAGGTCAAATGATTATGCCAATTGATTTTTAGGATGAAACTTCATCATGGACTGTGTTTGCGGACTTCTCTTCCTCATGTTTTCCTTGTTCAATTAACTAATCGCATTTATCTTTTTCTAATTACAATGCACACATCAAGTATATATTGTATTAACATATACGGAGTACTGTGTATCAAGTATAAGTGTATAACTGTGGCCTGTGAGACTATAATGTTACAAATACGTATACGAGGATTAAAGTTCGGAAAATTGGAAGGCGGAAGTCATGAACATATTTCATGAGTGACATAAACATCAGTACAGGTCTCTGACCGCTGTCAAGTCATCAACCATAAGAAATTAAATTGTTCACGCGTAACAAATACGGAGTACGTACCCGGTACACTCTAGTATTCATCCCTGTATTATTGTATATTTGTATATTTTATTGTAAATTAAATATAATATATTTCAAAATTAATTATTGAGCGTGTTAGCTAAATAATTTGATCAGTAATCTATAATTTAGAATTGACTACTTTACTTTGAACAGAAACTTGCATTGTGTAAAGTAGTATTTTGTTCTTGTCATGATCAATTATTGGTATACATACATATTCTCCCTTTCTCATTTGATTTATCTATTTTTTTTAATTGCATGAGTTTTTAAGTATTATGGTTTTATTGGTCAACTTTCATGAATCATCAAAGAGTTTTCTTTTGGGTTGATAGGTAAGTTGAAATTTATATAACATGGATGTGTCACACATTTTTTAAAAATATAGAGTCATTTGTTAGTTTTATACAAGCAAGGATTAAGAATAACAATCCTTACAATGGAGTTTGATCCTTTAATCTACACATAAACATACAATTTAATTTTTAAACAAACGTCCAATGTTGATGTGTATATATATTTCTCAAACAACACATGTAACTAGGCCTATCAATTCGGGTCAACGAGTCGGGTTCGGGTCAAATTTCGAGTTGTTTGGGGGTTCGAATGGATTGAAATGCTTTGATCATTATTATAAATTATGATAAATGGGTCAAATTGGATCTATTTCGGGTCATTTGGGTCGGGTCATGTTCTCTCTCAGTAAAACGGGTTTGGAATCGGGTCAAGTCGGGTTATTGGGTCAGGTCAAGAGTTGACAGGTCTACATGTAAGTGTTCACATTAAGAAAATAAAAGAGAATCAAACACTTTATAAAGCTAAAAGACTATATATACTACCATATTTAGTCATTTGGTAGTTTATTTCGATGCTCCTCCAATCGAAATAAAAAATCTACTCTGGGAGGACATAGTTGGGGTTACCTCACCCCGATTTGTTAGTTTGTTTGTTTTTCTTTGTTCGGGTTTTTTCCCACCTTTGCATCAAAAAAAAAAAATATTTAGTTATATAAGCATATAAGATAGCCTATAAATATTTACTGTCAATTTAATGAGATCGTTTAGTAATTATTAGTAACTAAAAAGATTTATTTAGATTGCATATTAATATAGTACAATAAAATTTATAATTACCATAAGTGGTATTTTGTAATTAATTAGGCGAGAAAATTTTCATTA
The DNA here is from genome assembly GCF_948465745.1 of Chenopodium album. Lineage (NCBI taxonomy): Eukaryota > Viridiplantae > Streptophyta > Magnoliopsida > Caryophyllales > Amaranthaceae > Chenopodium > Chenopodium album. Next base: position 34,356,810 of record NC_137856.1, on the reverse strand, counting down.
TAAGAGCAACACATGTCAGTTTTAGGTTGAGCGTCCTCTGTTTTAGTATATTTATAGATAGATAGATAGATAGATAGATAGATAGATAGGATTTAATTAATTCCTAATCTCGTATGCCATGTGATGTGTAGGACTACGAGATATAATACGTGATTAAATATACTACATACTTGACACATTAGATTTTTTTTACTATTCATATATTAATTTTGACTTTTGTTTTTTTATAAACATGATAACAATATATTTTATCATAAATTACGTTTTCATATAAAGTTTTATTATATGAATTTTTGTAGTTTTCATGAATATTTACTTATGTAAAATAAGATCAGACTAGTGTATCAGCATGTGTGTAAAGTTTGACTGTATCAGCTATTTTAGGACAGATGGAGTATTGGAGTACTTAGAAAGAAGAATAAGGAATGTATTGAAAATTCTTTTAAATTTTCAAAACTATGCATGTATTAATGTATATATTAATTTCTTAAAATTGCAAAATATGTTGAAGTCAAACTAGTTAAGCTTAACTAGATCAATTAGGAGTTGAACTAATAAAATCCCAACAAGGATATATTACAGCAAAAGCTTGACATCAATCAAATTATATCGATCGTTCTTCATATGTTAAAATAATGGAGTTTTTTTTTTTTTTTTTTTTTTTTTTTTTTTTTTTTTTTTGACAACAAATAATGGAGTTAAATATGCAATTATTTGCGTTTTTTGTGTTTTTAATCTTTTAAGTTTCCACTTACAGTAATATTTTTGTTAGCTTAAAAGTATAATAAGCTTACTAAAAGAACAATTTCAAAACGAGTTTGCTTTCATAAATTAACTCATGTAGGTTAGAGAGAAGTAAAGTGTATTGATAACAAAGGATTCGATCTCAAGTACTAGTATTAGATACTACCTTAAAAGTTAGAGCAATCTAACGTCTAGTTCTTAAAGACTTGAAAAGGGGATCTCAGGCCTGTCTGAACTCTTGTTGGTTGAGTTGATTTCAATAAGTAGTGTTTGAATGCAGGCCCAAGCCTATAATTTATATCAATGCAAATGTAGGCCCAATGAAAATCGTTTGTGTTTAGTTGCATTTTTGCATATAGTTGAAGATTCTGTTGGCCTTGGGCCACTTGACATCACTACTCCACTCTTATTTTTCCCCCTTTTAAATGAAAATAATTAGGTAAAGTTAAGAATATGAAATCATTAGATTCATCACCCACCAACATTTTCCAAATCTATTTTTTCAAAAAAAAATAATATTACAAAATTCTTATATGTGGTGTGACTTAGTTATCATAGGGGGAACTCGTTAGTGGTATATGGGTTATTCGGTCAGTGTAACAGAGGTTACTTCGAGCCTGTTCTGATGTACTGAACTGAACTGAATAGAGCTGAAATGAATTGTTTATGATAGAAGGAAATTAAGAGCTGAACTAAACTGATTGGAGCTGAACTGAAATTAAGTTGAAGAGAACAGACCCTTCATCAATGTCGTAGGATTTACTCAATCAGTGTTATAAGGGTTACTCGATCAGTATTACAGGGTTTACTCGGTCAGTGTTATAAGTGTTATTTTTTTTTTTATTTTACAAGTGGTCACATGGTGTAACGCACTGCCAAAACTATGTCAACTTTTAAAAAAAAAAATCCCTAAATATAAAATTTGTTGTTAATAAAAAAAAGCTCAGATCGCTAAACATCATTCCTATCCTTACATAGTTACATAGGTAAATACTATAAATTTTTTTATTAAATATACTAGTGATTTGAATTTGTCAAACCACTAAAAGTCTTATACTTAGTATTTGTTGATTAAAAATCTTTTTTTTTTTCCTAAATAAATATACATGCTTGTATAAATTAAAGAGAAAATAAAAAGCTTATGTAAAAAGACTTTATTAAAAAATATCCTACCAAAATATCTCATCCTCAAAGGTAAAGGAAAAAAGTACTTTTAAGTTGGAGTACGTAGTTCTAAAATTGAGTGGTTGACTATAACGTTGGGCTTATGTTGCTCGACAAATGACAACCATCCTTCGTTATTTTTTCTTCAACAATGAATAATTAACCGCACATTCACGTTTTCTCCCATATTTAATTATTGTGTTGGAGATGAGTGTTACATTTATTATTTTAACAATGACTACTCTTTTCTTTTCTTTTCTTTTTTTTGCTCTTTTTTATAAAATAAAATAGAATTTTTCATCCAATTGTAATTGTGGCCCTCTTGTTATTGGATATGTCGAATTGTAAGTAAACCAATCAATTTGTAAAACATTTGCATGCACATCCCTTATTAATTTTATCAACCTCCTATTCAACTAATTGCAAAATCAATACGCCACTTTTCCGAATTATAATTGGGCCAACACCACGTTACTATGCTTGGCAGCTTGGTTGCTTCGAATGAAAGTGACACAAGTTGGCAAATTTGTTACTATATATTGTCACAAATTCACAATACTCACAAGCTAAGGTCAATATATAATGCTAAATGCTTATTGGATATTGATTTTTTTTTTTACTACTGCATTGATGTTAACCTTAGTACTAGGTTTGATTTAATCTTAACTTTGTGTAAATTTGATGTTAGGCTGTGACAAGACAGATAACCACTAATATATTGAAATCACATAGCTGACAGCTGACTACAAGTTTGCTATAACGATTAGCACGGCAAAATAAGTACCTAGTGTTGAAGACCCAAAAAAAAAGAAAAAAAAAAAAACTTTTTTTTTAAAAAATTTGTTATAGTTTAGAATTCATGTTAATGTTTATAAATAGTGTAAATTATATATCTGCATCATTGAAGAGTGTTTTCTTGCTATGTACAAGATTCTATTATGAGAGTTACCTACTAAAACTATACTCATCAAACCATTGGTTCAAATGTAACATTCTTTATCACAAAAAGGTAAAATGATACCCTAATCTATTATTTGCTGTAACTATTGGCCTAGCTACTAAAATACACAAAGTAATCATAATAATAATGTTCAAATTATTTGTAAGAGTAGTAACACCCTTGGTCATGATTTCATGATTTATTCATAATATTTCTCAATTTTTACTCATCTATGATCAAATCAAATGACCAACAATGATTCTTTCAAAAAAAAAAATGACCAACAATGATGACCATAGGACTCTCGATCAATAACTGCAAAATAATCTTTGATCATGGTTTCAAATGTGTTGAATGTAACAAAAGATGAGATTTAAGATTCCTAAGATCCATTAAAGCGTGTAAACTCTGTCCGATAATTAAGACACCTAGATATTAACAAGATTCATTTTTCCCTTTTTTTTTCCTATGTATGCAACGTGTATGCTCACTATTCATTGCCTAATTTTTTTTTTTAAAGATTCCAGGTCATCACTAATATATCTCCTTTTTTTTGTTTGATTATTATTGATATTCCATTTTTCTAATGTCAAACAAGATTCTCACTCTTCATGACCAATTGCTTGGTCATCCACTAGGTACACTCTAACATTATTTTAAATTTTAACTATTAAAATAATTTAACTATACTTAAGTTGTATGTGAACTTCTATGGACTTGGCAAAATGAAAATCAATTAGGCCCTGTTCTCTTACGTTGAAATTTAGTTCAGTTCAGTTCAGCTCAGCTCAGCTCCCAATTTCCTTCTCTTATAATATATTCAGTTCATTTCAGTTCAGCTGAGTTCAGTCAATGAGAACAGATCCTTAGAAGCTCAATGTTTAGCACTTTTAGCTCATGGCCCTGCCTGGACTGGTTAGGTATTCGAATCAAGCCACCCATTGATTTAATAGTTGGTATATTATAGTAAATTTTTTTTTTTTTTTTTTTTTTTGGTGTTGGGGGGGGGGGGGGGGGGACTTAAAACTTTTTAATACGAAGTACTAGTTTATATAGCTCCTGAGATCTTAGTTATAATTATTTTGCTATTTTTTTGTACGTGTTATTAAATATTTATATGGTAATAGATATCCGAAATAAATGGGAAAAAAAAAAAAGAAAAAAGAATGAAAGTAGTACAAATCAACAATTTTGATAATGTCAACATGATTAGGGCCAAGAGTGATTAATGTATTTTAAATATCTGAATGTGTTATTAATGCAGGATGCGACCTCGTCATCAGTCACCACCCCCCAATTCCACCCAAAAAGCCCAAAAAAAACCAAAAAGAAAAAAGAAAAAAGAAAAGAAAAGGGAGTTAAACTAAACAACTCAGAGAGAAATGGACAAAAAATTGTACGATAATAAGTGGATGATATTATTAGGTGTTGCTCTTTTCGTTGTTTGGTGGCTGCCGTTGCAACTTGTGGATCTTGCTTATTTGCTTCATAGATTATATTGCCTTCTTATTGGTATACACTTCACTAGAAGATCTTTTCTTCCCCTCTAGCTAACTTAAATGTCTTATTCTTCGTACGTTTTTGAATAACTGTCACAGATATTATGATACATTTTTAATAATTCCGAAAATTGTTCCAGCTAATACATCTTATGTGAATGAAACAATAAGCTATATGCATGAGAATGTTAAAAGTTATGAGTTACGACTAATAAGAATTACAAAGTATATAGTAAAAATATTCAGATAGTAAAAAAATTTAAATATTTATTAAATTACAAGATATCTTATTATTATTACTCGTATTTTTGTGTCGGATTGTTCCTAAAATATTTTTACTACATATGTAGTATTAAAATCTTTTTCAAACATCACTCAACCAACTTCCCACACTTTCTCTTAAAGTTAATGAATGTATAATTCAACAAATGTTCAATTTTAAACCCCACTAGGCCACTACACATTGTTTAGCTACCTTGTAATCTCAAGTTAAACCGAAATGTACTCAAACCAAATGTGGTCAATATTTTAAAACAGATGAAGAATTAATATTGGACATAAATGTATTTTGTATCATATTATTACGATTAACTAATAACTATAAGCATCTTTAAAATGTTTCCAAACAAGTATTTGTGATTTACGTACGTAAAGTATGACTAATGCATACAAACGTAATCTATGTACAAGTCATGAACTTATTGTATGGTACGGTATGGCTTATACGTAGTTACTATAGTTGGTTGTTGATATTTTTGAATGGAAAATTCAAGTTGGTGACAGATGAAACAAGGAAGAAATATGTGGCTTGAAGCAAAATAAAATCTTAGGATGTAATTGTTCTATATTGATATTCATTCAATGGCTCATATCGAAGAATCCATGAACAATGATTATTAGAGTTTGACAACTAGAATATATAAATTTGGGGTATCAAATTCAATATTTCTTCCCTATTAATCAATTCCAATGTTCACCATTAGAAGCCAGACATGTTTCTTAAATTGTCCTAATAAATAAGTTCTATGTTGACTTCTTATATATTCTCATATTCTATCTTTTTTATAAACAAATTTTTAATGCTTTACCATTTCATGAATGCATTCTTGAATAATTACTTGAATAGTTTTAGACTATCAATGATGGTTGAGAAACATATTTCCGAACCATTTGTTGTACTTCGAGTATGTAAATACAACAAGCTTGATGTTATAAAGAAGGTGTTAGAACGTTAAATATGTGAAAAATTACTCCATTTCAACATTATTGTAACTTAGATGTATATTTTGTATCTATCATATACTTTTATATCAGTGGAGTGTTGAATTAACGTGTTATATCAAAATCCATAAATTTTGTGTTGTTTTTATTTTTTATTTTTGTGTGTGTGTGTTTGTGTGTAAACAAAATGTTAAGATAATATTAGGAAATATTGTATAATATCTTTAGGTTTCCTAGTTATGTTAATATTTTATCTTATTCCTAATTATGTTAGGGTTAGGAATATCTTATGTAACTATATATATTCTTAAGGGGTGAATGAGAAGGTCAAGCGTTTCTATTCAATTTGTCATGGTATCAAGAGCTTAGGTTACGAAATTTTTTTTTTGAGGAAAACACAGAGGGTCGTGAGTGATGGCCAAGGATGATGATGTTCCGCCTGAAGGAGTCTATAGGTACTACGCAGCGGATACAACATATATGAATCATATTCAATAAAGTACCTAATCCCAAGAATCACATGCATAACACACAAGACACATAATCATACCTTTGAAGCGTGAATTCCACGAAGCTATTTGACAGACAAATCAGGGAGAGAATAGAGCCCCAAGTGTTGCTCCTCTACTTAGTCCACGAGATTCGAACGAGCCGTCCACCAATACTAGATTGGTCGAGTGATTGAGGAAAACCGCGATCACCACCTTTTCGGACAACCGACCACCGCACGAACCACCACCACCACGAGACACCACCGTGCGCCGGGAGGAGGAGAGAGCCGTGAGAGAGGGAGTATGAGAGGAGGTTGGTTGCGTGTTTGCTAATTAGGGTTTGATCTAAAATGATCAGTTAATTCCTTACATGCAAACCTAGACACCTAGTCTATTTATAATCTCATTATAATTAGACTAGGGCACGAAGCCCAATAGCCTCTCAAAGCCCCTACATGGCCGGCCACCTAGAGTGATGAGGCCCATGATGGGCCTCGTCCTCTAATGCTCGATCTAGCCCCTTTGTGTGACCTTATAGGATCCGTCCAATTGGGCTTTGGCCTATTTTACTAGTCCAAAGATCGTAAGTACCTCTAGCTATGGCAAAACGACGACCCAAATGTCCGGACTTAATTATCTCCATAATTTGATCCAATTATATATCTAGTAATTGCACACGACGAAGACATAACTCCTTCAATCTCCCACTTGTCTGAGACAGGGGTGCAATATTCAAATTCCTTAAGTCAATGTATATGTCGATTTGATAATATGATTGCATCACATGTCGAGATCATATTAATCTACAAATCGTTTCTTGAAATCTGAGTTAGAATTACAAAACCAAATGATTACTGAGTAATGCATTTGAACGCGGCCACGTATTTTCTGAATTCTCCCTCTTCAAGCGGCCATGACACATTTCCTAATTTAATAGGTAGACTCTATCCAATCTTGTGGCAACAAGCCTCCCACTCAACTTCTGAAATAACCAGGAAACACCCTTTATAATCTCCAGTTACGGGAAGACGTTTGAATGTACCACAGTTATAACATCCATTGAATGAAATCAATGTTCCACTCATGTCAAAGGAATCCACTAATATATACAGAAGCTCTATACTTGAACTTCAAAGTAGGTCAATAGTTCAATCATGCATCATTCATGCATATCCAAGTGATTGATCGAGCATCACTATGCCCCTATAGCCCATGAAACCGAGCTATCCAATCAATCTTACATGCTAGTCCATTCATTGAAATCATTTATGTCCACTTTAATGATTTCGAACTAGGAACTTAAATAATATACGGATTTTGTTCACCTGTGGAGTTTCATACACCAGGTCTCTATCTGATAGACAACCTGATGAGCCCATCAATCCATAATTATTTTGGACATTTTATTTAATTTCAAAACCATAATTAAATAAGAGAAATAATAATTTCTGTTTTAAACATAATTCTGCAAATTGATGTATTTTCTCATGTAATATGTTTCCACAAACATACACAACTTAAAATACATAATTTGCTTCAATCCAAGACTTTAATGTGACTTTCATACCTTTGTCTATGGAAGGGGTTTAGTGATTTCTCACTCATAATAAAACTTCGCAGAACTTGACCTTCCGTCGGTCAATGATCTCATAACTGAGGCGATGTTTCATATCCATTTGTTTGGATTTGTAATGTGACCCTGGCTCCTTTGTTCTTGGGCAAAGGTGATCCTTTAGTCATATTACATTTTAATCCGAACTTCCTCTAAAACTATCCGACTATAGCTTAATACACATATTCTGACATTGAGCATGCAATAGTGCTCTGCTTTGAACTTTTCAAGCTCACTGTATTTCTCCATACTGACAAAATTGTGCGTCTAGATCAAAATCTAGAGTCATCTTGCCTGTTTGGAAGGAACTTGCATTCGTAAAACTTTTGACAAATTTGTTTACCTTTAACACCATAAACTAGAAAAAATCCTTTAGTGCTTCTCAAGTACTCAAGGATTTGTTCTTGGTAACTTTCGGTATGCTTATTCTGTATTTGCTTGAAAAATTTGCTACACATGCACAAGTCATATATAACAACTTGCTTCGTACATTTCATGGTACATGTAATGGTCCCTTTTGCAAAAGCATTAGGTCCACTGCCTTTACAACTCAACTCAACTAGCTTTTAAGGCACTGAGTTTTACTGAGTGTAAAACCATGAAACATGGGAAGAGATCCTCTCTTAGAATCTTGCATCTTGAACTCGTCAAGAACCTTATCAACATAAGTCTCTTGATTAGGTCCAGTCATCCTTCAAGATTCACTTTGTGGATTTTGATTCCCAATATGTACTCAACATCTCCTAAGTCTCCCATATAGAAACAATCTTTCTAACCATTTCTTGACTTATTCAAGTATTGATATATCATTTCATATGAGATGTATGTCAACTACAAACTAGACTAAGAAGACCAATTGCTCCCACTAAACTTCTTGTTTCTACAAGATTTCTTTTCATTCTTCCAAGGTAATCAAGCTGTTTGATTTCCTAATGAATATTTCAACTCCTTAATGCTTACTTCAATCCATAAATGAATTTCTGAAGTTTGCAAAACTTTCTAGGAATTTCTGGAATTCAAAAACTTAAGTTGTATCATATACATCCCATCCATCAAGAACATTTCATGAAGGTGATTTTGATTTCCATAACTAGAAATAATCCGAATAGGCTTACATGACTAATAGGTTTGACCCTATTTGTAAGACTATCATGGACTAGCACATCTTTACAGACATGGAGTCCATTCTGGATTTCTTGGCTTTAAGCCACTTCCTGAGTTGGCACTTGTCCAAAGCTTGCTTGTAGGTATGGATTCCAACCATTCCAATAGGAAAATTTTAGAATCCACCTTTTACTAGAATTCCAACAAACTGTTTGTTTCGATCCTAAGTAACCTACGATAGGTGTGAGCGACAATAGAATTATTCTCTTCAACTCTTTGAAGCCTTTCATTCTAGTAGGACGATAGAAGTCTCGCTAGTTGAATTAGCTTGCTTCGACACATGTTTTATCAAATTAGCTGATTTCATGCGCATTCGTCTCTAATGTAGTGTTATCTACATCCCTTTGTTGCTCGTCTCGAATCTCATCGAGATCTAACTTTACTCCCACTTGGCTTTGTAGGAAGACATTTCTTTCTATAAAGACACTATCGCGAGCAACAAACATTTTGTTTTTACGCGATTGTAGGAATAATACCTCTGATTTAGGGTTTATTATGTCATCTTTGTAAACATTTTACATAGATTTCATATTCCCTCAATCCTGTTTAGAAAAGATTATTTTGGAATATTTCCATCCTTTCTATTGCTTTGGTTAAGTTTCTGTTTAGTACATTCGCAATTGTTGTTGTTCTAATGCATATCCTCAAAACGATATTTGTAAATCATTAAATCTTGGATCGAACCATGGCAAGCAAAGTTTGATTCCTACTTTATACATACATTTTAATTGTAATGTTCCTGGATTGTGAACTAATTCAACAATTCTTTTAGATGATCATTTGTTTTGAGTTAAACATTTATCACAACAATCATATTGTGGTGCTAAATTGTTTATCTCAAACTTGATTTTACATTTCATTTTTGGAATTTTGAACATTTCAATGATTCCAACTTTTATTTCATTAAGTAATTATCGACATATTTACTTAAATCGTTAATAAGAGCAATGAAATAGTTAAATCCTTTTGCTATATCTTGAACTTATGGTACACACACATCATATGTTTGTGTTCCAAAAGGTCATTTTAGCTCTTTTACCCTTTCAACTAAAAGGTAACTTGGTCATTTTACCTTATCAAGCATGACTTCTAATTCTTAAGTGATTCATAATCATATAAGAGTAAGAGTCCATCCATAACTTTGGATGTGCAAATGGTTTATGTGACCTAACTTTACTTTGTTATAAGTATGTTTGCTTTGAATCATCTAAATTTACTTTTGTGATCTACATATATCAATGTCATAAATTAACTCATATCTAGCAAAATGAAAACAATTTATTACCTTGGTCATGGATCAACATTTGTCCAAGCCAAGTAAAACAAATCAGTATTCAAAACAAGAAAACCGAAATATTGTCTCATCAAAAACTGGAAATAGTTCTAAATGTCATGATAAACTAATCAGAAATTAAAACTATGAAGCTATCTCTGGCCACTCAAATACTCCTAGTGCACCTTCAAGCTCCATCTCCATGCTAGCTTCACTTGCTTGCAGTTCCTGTGCAACATCATAATGTTAAGCACTGCAACTTGGTATCACATACCTTAGTGAAAGTTAAAATGATTATAACTTAATACCTGAGGTTGATGCTCCATTCTTCTTCTTGAGGAAATCAAGGTATTTCTGGCAATTGCGTTTCCAATGCCCCTTCTTCTTGCAGTAAGAGCATTCACTCTCACTTGCAACTTTGGGTTTTGGATTCGCCTTAGGCTTTTCAGGAGTCTTGGCAACTTGCTTGCCCTTGCTCTTGGCATTAGCCTTTTGCCCCTTCTTCTTGAACCCCTTTCCCTTTTGGATCATAAGAACTTCCTTCTTAGGTTCCTTAGGGATTTGTTTCTCAGCACTAACCAGCATTGCATGCAATTGACTCATAGTCTTTGCATTCGCAGTCATGTTAAAGTTCATGATAAACTGGTTGAAACTTTCTGGAAGTGAATGGAGAATGATGTCTGTTGCCAAATCATCACTAATTGGGTACCCCAGTTTCTCCATACTTTGAATTAGGCCGATCATTTTGAAAACATGATCATGAACTGTGGCACCCTTCTCCATTCTACAATCCATAATCTCACGATGAAGCTCATACCTTTCAACTCTAGCTTGTTTCTTAAACAAAACTTTGAGCTCTTCCATGATTGAATAGGCATCCAGGTCCTCAAAACGCTTTTGAAGACTAGGTTCCATAGTAGCAATCATTAAGCAAGTGATAGGCATAGCTCTATCATGAGCTTCCTTGTGCTTCTTGATATCTGCCGCAGTTGGATTTTCTGGCAGAGGTCCTGGTAATGGGGTATCAATGATATCCTCCTTGCCCTCAGATTTCAGAACAAGCCTTAGCATTCTTTCCCAGTTGGAAAAGTTTTCCCCTGTCAACCTATCCTTTTCAAGGAATGGTCGCAAATTGTAAACGTTGTTGTCATTGTTATTACGGCTACCCATCTATGTCAAAATAAGGCAAAGTTTAATAATTATGTTTAATAAATTAAAGTACCACAAAACATATTCATTTGGTAACTTTAAAACACTTTATTCAATAATTAAATGATCCCAATTGAATTTTAAGTGATTCCAAGATCCTTTATTTGTGCAATAATTGACCGGACTGAGGCCCTGCCATCAACCATTACATTTTCAAGGTGAGTAAACTCTTTACTGATTACAACTCTTGTAATTCTTGGTTGAATAATTAACCATCACATGTTTAATTATTACCCTTAGCTTCAAGGTTCTAAACTGATCTTTAGGTAACCTTGTTGAATATAACCAATTAAAAGTGTAGAACGTGATCTACCCCCACTTCCCCAAGATATATTATGATGCTCTGCTGAGGCCGACCCACCACAAACGATCAAGGTTTTCATCGGGTTTTTAATTGGAAAAGCTGCATCAATATTGCTGGGATCTAGATTTATTATGTTGTGATTATTTAGTGAACTCTAGCGCATCATCAAACAACATAAATAAACCTAAACATGCATAATCTACTAATGCAATAAAATATGACATAGTATGGCCCCTTAGTCCTAGGAAAACTAGAAATGAAAATGCTCCCACTTGAATCATCATGGATCTTCATCCACCTTGCTCCTTTGGGCCTTCACTTCATGGGCTTCTTTTGGGCTAACACCATTTAAATAACTATTCTATTTACATTAAATAAAAGTTATGAAAATACTCAACGGTACGCAGACCGTATTTAGATTACAAAAATACATCACGATACGCAGATCGTATTTAAGAATCTATGGGCCATACTAGTCTATATATAGCAATATAATATCATATATTAGAAAGGTGCCATATAATAATTCACTCAACATGCTTGTCTAAACTACAACATCGAATGTTCATAATAAAGTCAACGCATTTCCTAAAATATCTTATATTTTAATCATAATTAGATAATATCATATATTATTCATGACGGTTTATAAAATATCATATATTTAATTTAGTCATGAGATAGAATCAAATCATATTTTAATCTAGAAAGATAAAATCATATTTAATCTTCCATGATTATCCTAATTTAGGAGATTCTATCCTAATTACTAGCCAATCAAATAATTTTAAAATCAATTACATCCTAATCTAATTATGGGATAATCACATTATTTAAATCAATTATTATCCTTTTGGAATATGCTCAGAATATCCTCATCAATCTTATCCTTAATTAACCACTTTAATTTAGGATAATTATCAAAATAACAAACTAAATATGGATAATATCAAATATAACAACTTTTGAATATTTGATTTTATCCTAAAACAAAAGATTTTATCCAAATAAAACCAACTTTATCTTTTAAAATTAAAAGATCATATTTTGAAAATATTTGAACTTATCCAAAATAAAACCGATTTTATCCCAAAATAATTCGTAATTATCCTGAAATAAATTTTTAAAACAGAATTTTTTTTTTTTTTTATATTTCCGCAACCACCACGCCGGCCACCGTGGTTGGCTAGCCGAAGCTAGCCACGGTGGCTGGCTGCCGTGACAGCAGCCACTGCCGCAAAGGGCAGCAGCGTGGAGCTGCTTTGCTGGGGCTGCAGGCCACCGTGTGTGGCCAGCCGAGGCTAGCCACGGTGGCTGGCTGCCTTGCAGCAGCCACTGCCGCGCAAGGCAGCAGCAGCACCCAGCTGGCAGCCGCGGCAGCAGCCGTGCAACGGTTGCACGCTGCTGCCCACAGCCACCCTAGACCGCCGCCCTCCCTTCCCTCCCTCTTGGACGCCACCTGGTCGGCAGCTGCCGTGGCTGCGCCACCCAGCCGCGGTTGCCGGCCAAAATAAATTAATTTTTTTTTTTTTTTGTGTTTTAATTTAATTAAAATAACATTTATCCTAATTAAATTAAATTAGTCCATAAGATTAAAATTAAATCATATTCAATTTTAAAATAGGGTTCATCATAAAATTAATCCCAATTTAATTTTAACATTTAAAATTAAATCTATGATCATACATAAAACATTTTTATGCATGAATCAAATCAATTAAAATTATGAAACATAAAACAAATCGAATTAAAACAAAATCAAGCACAAAAAATTGTATTTTAGGGCTTGGAAGTTTCGAAATTTTAGGGTTAGGGTTTTCGAAATTTTCGAAAATATTAGGGCATAATTCGATCCTCTTTATGGCTATTTGAGCATAATTAAATCATATTTAATCGATTCCAAAAGTTTAATCACATTAAAATAATAATCGAACCATAATTAAATTAATTTCTCCCTCTTAATTGATTATAAAATTAACGTGGACATCAAATAATCGTATTATTATGATCTAGCGCGTTAATGCAAGAGGCTAACTGATACCACTGAAGGAGTCTATAGGTACTACGCAGCGGATACAACATATATGAATCATATTCAATAAAGTACCTAATCCCAAGAATCACATGCATAACACACAAGACACATAATCATACCTTTGAAGCGTGAATTCCACGAAGCTATTTGACAGGCAAATCAGGGAGAGAATAGAGCCCCAAGTGTTGCTCCTCTACTTAGTCCACGAGATTCGAACGAGCCGTCCACCAATACTATATTGGTCGAGTGATTGAGGAAAACCGCGATCACCACCTTTTCGGACAACCGACCACCGCACGAACCACCACCACCACGAGACACCACCGTGCGCCGGGAGGAGGAGAGAGCCGTGAGAGAGGGAGTATGAGAGGAGGTTGGTTGCGTGTTTGCTAATTAGGGTTTGATCTAAAATGATCAGTTAATTCCTTACATGCAAACCTAGACACCTAGTCTATTTATAATCTCATTATAATTAGACTAGGGCACGAAGCCCAATAGCCTCTCAAAGCCCCTACATGGCCGGCCACCTAGAGTGATGAGGCCCATGATGGGCCTCGTCCTCTAATGCTCGATCTAGCCCCTTTGTGTGACCTTATAGGATCCGTCCAATTGGGCTTTGGCCTATTTTACTAGTCCAAAGATCGTAAGTACCTCTAGCTATGGCAAAACGACGACCCAAATGTCCGGACTTAATTATCTCCATAATTTGATCCAATTATATATCTAGTAATTGCACACGACGAAGACATAACTCCTTCACCGCCACCACCACCACCACCACCGGTGGACCTAGAATATTCTCTAGGGTCAAGCGATCATCCGGGTGTGGTTATTACTCCGGTGAAATTGAAAGGGCCGAATTATGATGAGTGGGCTAAAGCAATACGTCGTTCGATGATTGCAAAATTCAAGTTTGGTTTGTTGATGGTTCTATATTAGAGCCGACAGATGATTTAAAGAAGAAGCATTGGGTGGCTGTGAATTCTATGCTTGTGTCGTGGATTACTAATACCCTTGATGATGGCTTGCGTTCTCAAATTGAGGATTTTGATATTGCAAGTGACTTGTGGATTCACCTTAAACAAAGGTACTGTGTAGTAAGCGGTACTCGAATTTGTCAACTTAAACAATCTTTAGGGGAGTGTAAGCAGACCCCTTCCGAGTCAGTGACGGACTATTTTGGTAGATTATCCAAAATTTGGAAGGAATTAAAGCAATACTGTCGTGTCCCGAAGTGTTCTTGTGGTGGTTGCAAGTGTAACATTGCTCGGCAAGTTACAGAAATTCGAGAGGAGGATTATCTCCATTATTTTTTGATGGGTCTTGATGATCCGTATGAAGCAATTCGAGCACAATTACTAGCACAATCGCCTTTGCCTTTGGTTGATAGTGCTTACCAAACGGTGATCAATACGGAGAGATTACGTGCTCGAGATAGCAAACCGAAGGAGAACGTTATGGCGTTCAAGATGGATTCCCGTACAAGGAGTGATACCAATGATGGAGATCGACCGTTTTGTACTCATTGTAATCGTATGGGACATGAGAAGAAAGGTTGCTATCAAATTATTGGCTTTCCGCCCGGTTGGGATGAGAATCGGAAAGGCGGTAGAGGCCGTGGAAGAGGACGCTCCAACAATAGAGGAGGTAATGGTGGTCGTGGCAGTGGGGGGGAGCGTGGTTCATCAAACGCCCCTGCTGCAGCTCGTGCTAATGCGGTGCAAGGTGGATCGTCTCATAATGCAGGCAATTCATCTTCTTTGGCAAGTTCGATACAAGGACTTGCGGGTGTGTCGTCGGAGCAAGCATAACAAATAATAGCTATTCTATCGAAACCCAAGGCACGTTTGGAAGGTAATACAAGCGGCTTATGGATTGTGGATACAGGAGCCTCTAACCATGTTACTAATGACATATCAATCATGAAAAATATTAAAACGATACAAAATTGTCCGGTTGGTTTACCGGATGGTCAAACGGTGAATGCGAATCAATTGGGTTCGGTCACTTTAGATGGTGGTTTGGTGATTGATAATGTTTTATTTGTACCTTACTTAAATTGTAACTTGATTTCCGTTACTCAACTGAGTGATGAGTTGCATTGTAATGTACAATTTACTAACAAAATTTGTGTTATTCAGGACCAGTCGACGAGGACGGTGATTGGTGTGGGTGAACGACGAGATGGACTTTATTTTTTCCGTGGTGTGCCGCAAGTGAAGGTGCTAGCAGTGGATTGTGTGGTGGATCTTTGGCATCAACGAATGGGACATCCGTCGGAGAAGATTTTAAAGTTACTTCCCCCTGTGAGTAACTCTACTAGGAAGAATAATACTGTGTGTGATGTATGCCCTCGGGCAAAACAATCTAGAGATAGTTTTCCTATTAGTGAGAATAATGCTAGTGGTTTGTTTGATTCAGTTCATATTGATTTGTGGGGTCCTTACAAGATAGCATCGTCTTGTGGTTCGAAATTATTTTTGACAATAGTGGATGATTTTTCTAGAGGTGTTTGGATTTATTTAATTCGCAATAAAACTGATGTTGAGTTTTCCTTTCTTAATTTTATTGCTTTGATAAAACGCCAATTTGGTAGAGATATTAAGGTGGTTAGGAGTGACAATGGTACAGAGTTTAATCACCTTAAAGAGTATTTTACTAGCAATGGTATTGTCTTTGAGTCCTCTTGTGTTGGTACACCTCAACAAAACGGGAGAGTGGAAAGAAAACATCAACATATTTTAAATGTGGCTAGAGCATTGAGATTTCAAGGTAGATTACCTATTAAATTTTGGGGGGAGTGTGTATTAACGGCTTGTTATTTGATTAATCGTACTCCGAGTCCTCTGCTTAAAAATAAAACTCCGTATGAGATGTTGTTTGGTAAAATCCCGTCTTATGAGTCTATTCGGGTTTTTGGGTGTTTGTGTTATGCATATAATCAACGGAGTAAGGGTGACAAATTTGATTCTCGAAGTCGAAAATGTGTGTTTCTTGGTTATCCATTTGGAAAAAAGGGTGGCAATTGTTTGACTTAGAGACTCGGGAATTTCTTGTGTCTAGAGATGTTAAATTTCATGAACGGGTTTTTCCGTTTGGGGAGGAAAAGAGTACGAATTCGACAGCGTGTGAGGTAAATGGTGAGCTCGATTTTTTTGCAAGTGATGATGGGATTGAAGAGTGGCAAATGGGTACATATTTTGGGGTGCATAAGGAGAGTGAGCAGGCTGCTGGAGCACTAGAGCAAGCTGCTGGGCAGCAGCAACTACGTGGCCAAGCCACTGCCCAGCCAGCTGTAGAGGGCGTTGCTCAGCAGCTCGAGGCAGACCACTCCGCGGGCAGGTTGCGGGAGATGGCAGCAGGCCGCGGGGTGGCTGCGGAGGAGCCTGTACAGCAACCCGTGCAGCAGCTCCAAGCAGACCACTCCGCGGGTAGGCCGCGGGAGATGGCAGCAGGCCGCGGGGTGGCTGCGGAGGAGCCTGTACAGCAACCAGTGGCTGGGATTGAAGAGAATAGGAGAGTAGAAATGGGTGAAGAAGATCTAGGCCGGGGAAAACGTGTAAAAATTCCTTCGACAAAGCTTCGAGATTGTGTCACACATACCATTCGGAAAAATAAAGTCTCGTCGGGGTCATCCGCAGAATCATCTTCCTCAGGTACTCTCTATCCTATAACATATTTTGTTAATTATGATCGGTTTTCCGAAAAACATAGAAATTATATTGCTGCAGTAACAGAGGCACGCATACCGAGGTCTTTCAAGGAAGAAATGCAACATGAAGGTTGGAGGGAAGCTATGTCCTTAGAAATAAAGGCTCTCGAAGATCAAGGCACTTGGACCTTGGAAAATCTTCCGGCGGGAAAGAAAGCACTTGGAAGCAAGTGGGTTTACACTGAGAAGAGAGATGAAGCTGGTAACTTGTTACGATTAAAAGCAAGACTTGTGGTGTTTGGTAATCATCAGGAAGAAGGGATCGATTACAATGAAACATTTGCGCCAGTGGCAAAAATGTCTACGGTACGTACTTTCTTAGCAGTGGCAGCGATTAAAAATTGGGATGTACATCAAATGGATGTACATAATGCTTTCTTGCACGGTGATTTGGAGGAGGAGATTTAAATGAAAGTACCACCGGGATTTCAAAAAGGCAATTCAGATAAGGTTTGCAAGATGAATAAGTCCTTATATGGATTGAAGCAAGCTCCTAGATGTTGGTTTGAAAAATTGTCTACAGCCTTGAAGAAATATGGATTTAAACAGTCGTATTCCGACTATTCTTTATTCACTCTTTCAAAAGGTGGAATGCAGTTGAGTGTCTTGGTTTATGTAGATGATATGATAATAGCAGGAAATAATACAGTTGCATTGGAGAGTTTTAAAGCATACTTGTGTAAATGTTTTAAAATGAAAGATCTGGGCGCCGTGAAATATTTTTTGGGGCTAGAAGTGGCACGTAGTAAACATGGTTTCTATGTGTGCCAATGTAAGTATGCTTTAGATATTATTTCGGAGACAGGGTTACTAGGAGCAAAGCCGGCAGACTTTCCGATGGTGCAAAATCACAAACTTGCTTTAGCAGAGGGGAAAGAGTTCGCAGATGGTGAACGATATAGGCGATTGATTGGTCGCCTTATATATTTGGTCGTCACAAGGCCGGATTTGGCTTATTCGGTGCATATTTTGTCACAATTTATGCAATGTCCGAAAGAGGAACATTGGGAGGCGGCATTGAGAGTAGTTAGATACTTGAAGAAATGTCCGGGTCAAGGCATTCTTTTGAGATCAGATAGTGCATTACAATTGGAAGGATGGTGTGATTCAGATTGGGCGAGTTGTCCTTTGACTCGTAGGTCGTTGACCGGTTGGTTTGTATTGCTTGGGTTGTCACCTGTGTCCTGGAAGACTAAAAAGCAACCAACAGTTTCTACAAGTTCCACAGAGGCCGAGTATCGGGCAATGACAGGGTTGCAATGTGAGTTCAAACACTTGAAACAAATACTCCGGTCTTTGGGTGTAGAACATAAACAAGGTATGAACATGTATTGTGATAGTCAATCGGCTCTCCACATTGCTAATAATCCGGTGTTCCATGAGAGGACAAAACACATTGAGGTAGATTGTCATTTTATAAGGGATGCCATTAAAGAAGGTGAGATTAAGCCATCGTATGTTTCCACGAAGATTCAGTTGGCGGATATTTTTACAAAAGCGTTAGGAAAGGCGCAATTTGAATTCTTACTTGGCAAGATGGGCATTCGAGATCTACATGCTCCATCTTGAGGGGGGATGTTAAGATAATATTAGAAAATATTGTATAATATCTTTAGGTTTCCTAGTTATGTTAATATTTTATCTTATTCCTAATTATGTTAGGGTTAGGAATATCTTATGTAACTATATATATTCTTAAGGGGTGAATGAGAAGGTCAAGCGTCTCTATTCAATTTGTCACAAAAACATTATAATGAAATCTATTTTTTTTTTTTTTAAAAAAAAAACATTATAATGGAAAAGTCCAATCAATTTCTTTTTTTTTGTAAATTAAAGGGCTACAAATATTTTGAAAAAAGAAAGCCAAACATGACAAAATGACAGGTGTTGTGTACCATAGTACATTAGTACCTAATTAACCAATTTAAGGACTAGATCTAAATAATAATAATTCGTTGATAATAAATCTTGACAAAACATTAATCAACCTAAGCTAGCACATAACAATAAGATTTATCCTTACTACTTATTTAATTTTCCTTTGAACTTCTATAATGAGCAAAATTTGCACAAGTGAATAATCAAAATGCACGTATCGGTATATCGCTAAGCTCTTTACGGACAAATATAAAACATTGGAGCCCAAGAGCAGTTGAAATGTGACAAATATGACCCATATCAAATCACTCTAGCTAAACCACACAATTAGAACCTAAGTTAAAGATAAAATATAATTAAAAAGTAATTAGGATGTCCTTTCTCTTCAAAAGAGCCGGCAGAAATCGTTGTTCTAGATTACCATTAAACCATTACAAGCCACAAAATATGTGGAGTAAATAAATGAAATACCCTAAAAAACATTCAACAACACCCACGTGTCATAGTCCTATCCATCAAGCACAACTTGTTTGGTCCCACACATAAAATATCTTCGCAATATCTACCACTTATACTAATATCTTTGTTTGTGGACCCCACCTCTTTTTTCCATCCCATGTGTCCACTCGGCACTCCCAAATCTCAAAATATCCAAAATTATACCCCATTTAAATATTAAAAAAATAGAAAAAAAAGAAATTGCAAAATTGGTTTGAACCAACCACAAATTAAAAAATTCCATGAAAATAAATAAACCATTAATTAAAAAAATAAGATTAAACCAATGGCTTCTTTCTTTTTGATTGTACCCCACATTTGAAAAAATAAATAAAAATTTAAAAAAATGAAAAAAGGCTGACGTGGTCAATTTGGGCCATACAACGTTTGTAGATATTTTGCTACCTTCTCAAAGAAATTGCTTTACAGCCGTTGGTTCAGTCGGCTCCTTTTTCCTGTTGTTAAATCCTGACCGTTGGATGGTATCCTTTCGTTCCAAATTCAGATATTTTTAACTATATCAACATTACTATGTTTATTATTTTTTTGAAAACTTAGACATTTATAAATTATAATTTGGTTCACCAAAAATTCCAAAAAATAAAAAAACAAGGAGAAAGTTTAGCTGGGTTTTGTATCTATGTATATATGAATTTTAAGTAAAATTAGCTAATTTTGTGGCTGATCTTTGAAGTGAAGAAGAACGAAAATGGGGGAAGTAGTAATGAGTGCTGAAGAAGATTTAGAAATAATGGAGATTTTGAAAGAAGAAGAAGAGAAGAAGAAAAAAGAAAGTAAAGATGGTTCTACTAGATTGCCTAAAATGGGTCTTAGAATTTTGTTGGTTGAATACGATGATTCCACTCGACAAATTATTGGTGCCCTTCTTCGAAAATGCAATTATAAAGGTCAGTTTATTGTTTTTGGGTTTAATTTAATTTCGCTTGATATTTAGTTATTTTGTATGAATTCGTGTTTTAGTTGAAAACCCACCTCTCAATTGATGCAATTAAGAGGTGGGTTTTTACCGTTTACAGTGGAAAATTTTCCAGATTCTGTAAACGGTTTTGTGAGACAGAACAGAAATATCTTTAAATAAATTTGTACGGATAAGTTATTGTAAGTCTGTCTCACCTAATACTTGTTGCGTGATTAGGTATTAAGGATAAATTAGATTCATATTGAGATTTTAGGTGCTAAAGGATAAATTGTTTGTGGTTAACCTTTGTTTGTTTGTATTGAAAGATGTTTAATTTGCATTTGTACTTTAATTATTCATATATATATGCTGATAATTCAGCAATTTTAATGAGTTCTCAGGAATTGATTTGTTTGGTAAATTGGATGTTCTTTGTAGCTTTAGTTGTTGAATTATGAAGTTGATCTGATGAGGAGCTGACAGTTCTTCTGCTAGAAGAAACTAGTAGATCTTTCCAGAGTTTTGTAAAATTATCTGAAATGATGATTATTTGTTGATATCTTCACTTTTCAGACATCTGTAACTTTGTGGCATAATTGAAGGGAATTTATGCTTCTGTTTGGATTATTCTTGTGAGGCTTTTAACATATCAAAGCTTCTGATTGTACGGAGTGTTATTTTACAATAGAAGGCTAGAAATTTTGTGTGATGCTTAATATCGAGACAATGATTGAGATGATTTGCCGTGTTCTGTCTGTAGTTAATTATGTTCGCAATATGTTTTAGACATTAGAAGGCTAAATTAAGAATTTGTGTAGGATTATATTGAGACAAAGATCTAGGTGATTTGCCTTGTTCTGGCTGCAGTTGCTTCTGTTACTGATATGTTTTAGACATTAAGGCTAACAATTTGTGTATGATAAGATTGAGACAATGATTGAGGTGATTTGACACTGTTCCGTCTTCAGTTAATTTTGTTTCTGATATGTTTTAGACATTAGAAGACTAAGAATCAGTGTACGATGATATTGAGACAAAGATTGAGGTGATTTACCAGCTTCTGTCTGCAGTTGATTTTCTTCCTGATATGTTTTAGATATTAGAAGGCTAAAAACTTGTGTATGATAATATGGAAACAAAGACTGAGGCAAATTGCCTTGTTCTGTCTGCAGTTGCTTCAGTTGCTGATGGTCTGAAGGCTTGGGAAGTATTGAAGGCCAGACCTCATAACATAGACCTCATTTTGACAGAAGCTGAACTGCCGTCAATATCAGGATATGCTCTTCTGACCTTGATTATGGAACACGAAATCTGCAAGAACATCCCAGTTATAAGTATGTATGATGTTTAATGGTTAGTAATGCTTTTAATTTGTTTATGGCAAGAAATCAGTTTCTGACATGTTTAATGTTATGCAGTGATGTCCACGAATGATCCAATTAGCATGGTCTATAAGTGCATGTTGAGAGGAGCAGCCGACTTTCTTATTAAACCAATTAGGATAAATGAGCTGAAGAACTTATGGCAGCATGTATGGAGAAGAAAACACGTATGTTTATTTTTCTTGCCCTTATTTTAAGTCTCTTTCAGATTTTTTCATACATGGCTTTTTTTAACTATCGGGTATCCTATTCATATTAATCAGCAGTTGAATCGAGGAGGTGGACTTAGCCCACAGGATGAGAGTGTGGGACAGGAAAAGCTCGAAGCCACAGCAGAAAACAATGCTGGAAGTGATCATTCAAGCAGTTCCAAAACTTGTGCCCCAGGGCAAGAGCTGTGTGACAAAAAAGGAAGTGATGCACAGGTTAGGAACTTTTGCCTTGTAGAAAATCTTCTGTTGCTCCAAGTACATGATTTCTTCTGTTTAGCACATAGTGTAGAAGAATGAAAGACAGAATACTTGATGATATGGTCTCCGTTGTGAGCTTTAGTGCAAATGCACATCCGCTAGTTTTTGACAAACCATTGGTGCTGATTTTAAACAGAAATCATGATGTTCTGCATACATACTAGAAATTTTCTACATGTTTGTAGTCTTGATCTTTTTCTAGTATGATTGGGAATGCCTTCATTCTGCTGAGAATGCTAGGGTTGCTGATTACTTTTCAAATTTGAGTTGGCTACTTGAAGTTTATATTGAAATTGCATCTTTGCTGTCTCCTCCAGAGCTCCTGTGGAAAGCAAAATATGGAAGATGAGAGCGCATACATGGCTGAAGTGGAAGATAATTCACAGCCGAATCAAGGGATTTCTCCTGTTTCAGAATTGATCATACAGGAAAATGGAAAATTTGGCAATTCAAGCCAAAATTTACAAACTCCTGAGAGTGCTGTTGCAGGTACATATACCTATACATTTTTTACATGATGCTGCCTCTTATCCATTAAACATCTTTTTATTTAGTTTTTACTTTCTTTTTGCTGTTTGTCCATTAAACATATTTTTATTTAGTTTTTACTTTCTTTTTGCTGTTTGATCTAGAATTTGTGCTCCAAAGTTTTCTTATAAAAAGATTTTCATTGTAGGATCAGATACTGCTGCCTGCAACAGTAACAATGCAATCAATGAAGATCAAAAGGCAGAACAACGAAGTCGCGAGGAGAATGTGACTTTCTACACAGAAGATAATGACATTAGGGATGTTAACCCCAACTCTTCAAGAGAAGCCATTGATCTTATTGGAGCTCTAGATAGCCATTCTAATCACAACGTATGCTTAAATGACGGAGAAAACAGATCAGAGCCCTCTCAACAGTTGGATCTCTCTTTGAGGAGATTCTTTCCTGGTGTTATCGAAAATAAGACTAGTAATGAAAATCAAATGCTGAATCATTCCAACGCATCAGCTTTTACACGGTAAGTCACTTCCTTCATGATGTGTCATGTGTAATATGCTTCTAGGCTGCTACTCAATGATCTGTTAGAGAGTATTGTGCTAGGTGTTTTTTTTATATATTCAGCTGTTGATAGCTGATACTGACAATTGTATGGATAAGTGACCAAAATCACTCTCAAAATTTTGCTCGTAGTAGCTTTCTCATTTGTGCTGAATAGCTGAAATCTAGATGCTGAACATAAATTTTGGCTATTTGATTAGATACAAAGCCAAAAGCCAATCAAAAGCTAGTAAAGAAACCAGTAGCAAAACAACGTTTATATGATTTATTGATTTTCAAATTTTCTAATTAATATTGTTGGTTTTGTAGGTATGTGAACAAGGCATCACATATGTCAAATTCAAATCCAAGTTCCATTTCAACTCCTAAGGACAACATAGGCAAACCTGTTGATCTCTCATCAGACAATGCTCCAGAGAGAAGCTACAGTGCCAAAGATCCTTTCCTTCCATATGATAGAAAGGCAATGTCCCTCTCAACAGAACTCGCGATAGAAGTTGAAAACGAGTACAGAGCTGCTTCAGAAAAACTATTTCCCATGCCACTTCCAGTGAGTGGGATGCAAATAGATGTTTGTCCTGTGGCTTGCACACCATCAGTCTCACCTAGTCCAAGCTCTGCCAACCAGCAAATGAATTCTTTTCATCAATTCAGCATGGACGTGATTAACGGCAGACACCATTTTCAACCCCTTGAACAAAGTCCTAAGCTATCATCCAATCAACCAATGAATATGCAGGATCAAAATAAGCTGGAATCTTTAGAGGAGCGAGCACACTTCTCTTCTGCTGCTGATCAAAGTGCCAGCAGTTCTTTACATAATGACACAGCAGGAGTAGGGCATCTAACTGGTGGTAGCTCTGAGGGAGGAAATGATCAAGGTCGTGTTTGTGATTTGACTCGACAAAGGTCTTTGCAACGAGTAGCTGCCATTAATAAGTTCCGCTTGAAAAGAAAGGAAAGATGCTACGAGAAGAAGGTAACCACATTACTCTATCAAGTGAGGTTGTATAACTAAAGGATGATATCTTGTTCTTTTATTGTCAAAGCTAATACTTAAAACTTGTTAACAGGTTCGATATGAAAGCAGGAAAAAGCTTGCAGAGCAACGTCCACGAATAAAAGGGCAATTTGTGCGTCAAGTACCTCCGGATCCTCCACCACTAAACCATTCAGGTGGCAATTCAACTGCCAGTTAGCCAGGGATGCCATTTGCTTTGGTTTTGTTGTATAGTACATATAGATAGGTGTTAGTGTGAGATTTTTGTATTTATTTATAAGTAGGTCTGTAGATGAAATAACATGCTTGTTTTGGTTCCGGATTTTACAGACAGAAATCCTGGATGAAACTTGAGATTACACTTTATACCAGATTCAGGAACATTAACTTCCATTTAAACCCGTCCCTCACTCTCTTCTCCCTACCACCTTATACAATCTTGGTGCTAGTACATGATTTGAGTAGTGTACAAGATCATGCACATTTGGGATCCCCTAAACCATATCGATGGGCAGGAATAGGATCCTTACACTGGACCGTTTTATTTTAGTAACAAGGGCAGAACACCATAGAAGTTGATGATCATACTATGAGTCGAACAAAGAACATGAACATATACATGGAAGAAGTGCATAAAAAAGATTGAGACGCGAAGAAGGGTTGATGGGAAAACAAGTTCCAAAATATGCTTCAATGAAAACCATTTCAAAATAACTTTAGGGATTAATTACAAGTCTCATTCACAAACCTACCAGCCACTCAGCCAGAGCATGCTGGTCCAATATAACTTTAATAAAAATGGAAGATTAGCAAATAGCAATGCTATGAATGATGCAAGTGAGTAGTGACCACACGATTTCATTTTCACAAACATCAATTACATTTACAACCTTGCAAGGGATTTTCTCGTGATACCTTTATTTTTATTTATTTATTTATTTATTTATTTTTGGGCGTGTACAGCTTGTAAACAAATATGTAGATTTTTAAGGTTCAAAGGTGTGCTATTTCTAACAAAAAAAAAAGTGTACTATTGGCATGTGATATTTAATGTTGGTTCAATTGTGTGAAAGTGACTCTTTGGATAATTTTAATTTTGAGGGAGCGTATGATAAAACAATACGAAGTATTTGTTTTTCATCATTTGATTGATTTGTTAAGAAAATTTATTTTTTTTTACAAATTTTTAGAAAGTAAAAGGTTTAGAAATGCTCTATCGAATGAACCAAAAACCCACATTGGTCAATATGATCAACAAGCTAGCCAATTTAAAAGAGGAGATTATAAAAATAAAAAATAAAATTTTAAAAAAAAGTTAGGAAATTCCATATACTTAAAAAAGAAAAAAAAAAAAAAAAAAAAAAAAAAGGTTGTGGAGTACACAATTTATTTTAAGCTGCATCAAACTAGGCGCAAAGGAATGTGGTTTTGGTAGGATAAGCTTAGTCAATTTAATTAGCACAGACCACCCTTATTTTAATACACCACTGTCCATAATGTTGGGTATAATTATTGGATTATTTAAACACAGTATACAACAATTGTGGTGCATCGTAACAACCTTAAAAAAATTTGCTTCAAAGGTTGTACTAGCTATTTGCTTAACGTCATACCCAATAAAAAGTAAGTATATAAAAATATTGCTTAACGTAAAAGTATTTATACATCATACATGGGACAAAATTCACATATATAAGAGATTAAGAGAACTCATTTAAATTAATTAATTAAAATGTTTGATTGTACTAGAGAATTCCAAAAAGTATATATGCCACTACATATTTTTTCTATCTTTTTACCTTTTTGTAACTAGTTCTCTTCTTAAACATGTATAAATCCAATACTAGAGCTATGACTTAGACCTCCCTTTTTATTTTTTCGAAAGACCTAAACTAATTAATAATGATTTTGAGTATTCTTATCAACTAATTAAAAAGTACTGTTTCTTTTTCCTTAGTTTTTACATATTGCATGGGCACTATATGTATACTCTTTGTTGAATTTGTAGGGGTTTATTGAAATAATATTGTAATTCTAAAAAAAAGCTTTTTTTAGAGGGTGATGAGTTAATGAAAATATAAGCTTCCTACTCAATTTTTTTGAGTTAAATAAGCTTCCCACTCATTGTTAATCTTGTTTTAATGTTGTTAAGATAATATTAGGAAATATTGTATAATATCTTTAGGTTTCCTAGTTATGTTAATATTTTATCTTATTCCTAATTAGGTTAGGGTTAAGAATATCTTATGTAACTATATATATTCTTAAGGGGCGAATGAGAAGGTCAAGCGTTTCTATTCAATTTGTCATGGTATCAAGAGCTTAGGTTACGAAAAATTTTTTTTTGAGGAAAACACAGAGGGTCGTGAGTGATGGCCAAGGATGATGATGTTCCGCCACCACCACCACCACCACCACCGCCGGTGGACCTAGAATATTCTCTAGGGTCAAGCGATCATCCGGGTGTGGTTATTACTCCGGTGAAATTGAAAGGGCCGAATTATGATGAGTGGGCTAAAGCAATACGTCGTTCGATGATTGCAAAATTCAAGTTTGGTTTTGTTGATGGTTCTATATTAGAGCCGACAGATGATTTAAAGAAGAAGCATTGGGTGGCTGTGAATTCTATGCTTGTGTCGTGGATTACTAATACCCTTGATGATGGCTTGCGTTCTCAAATTGAGGATTTTGATATTGCAAGTGACTTGTGGATTCACCTTAAACAAAGGTACTGTGTAGTAAGCGGTACTCGAATTTGTCAACTTAAACAATCTTTAGGGGAGTGTAAGCAGACCCCTTCCGAGTCAGTGACGGACTATTTTGGTAGATTATCCAAAATTTGGAAGGAATTAAAGCAATACTGTCGTGTCCCGAAGTGTTCTTGTGGTGGTTGCAAGTGTAACATTGCTCGGCAAGTTACAGAAATTCGAGAGGAGGATTATCTCCATTATTTTTTGATGGGTCTTGATGATCCGTATGAAGCAATTCGAGCACAATTACTAGCACAATCGCCTTTGCCTTTGGTTGATAGTGCTTACCAAACGGTGATCAATACGGAGAGATTACGTGCTCGAGATAGCAAACCGAAGGAGAACGTTATGGCGTTCAAGGTGGATTCCCGTACAAGGAGTGATACCAATGATGGAGATCGGCCGTTTTGTACTCATTGTAATCGTATGGGACATGAGAAGAAAGGTTGCTATCAAATTATTGGCTTTCCGCCCGGTTGGGATGAGAATCGGAAAGGCGGTAGAGGCCGTGGAAGAGGACGCTCCAACAATAGAGGAGGTAATGGTGGTCGTGGCAGTGGGGGGGAGCGTGGTTCATCAAACGCCCCTGCTGCAGCTCGTGCTAATGCGGTGCAAGGTGGATCGTCTCATAATGCAGGCAATTCATCTTCTTTGGCAAGTTCGATACAAGGACTTGCGGGTGTGTCGTCGGAGCAAGCACAACAAATAATAGCTATTCTATCGAAACCCAAGGCACGTTTGGAAGGTAATACAAGCGGCTTATGGATTGTGGATACAGGAGCCTCTAACCATGTTACTAATGACATATCAATCATGAAAAATATTAAAACGATACAAAATTGTCCGGTTGGTTTACCGGATGGTCAAACGGTGAATGCGAATCAATTGGGTTCGGTCACTTTAGATGGTGGTTTGGTGATTGATAATGTTTTATTTGTACCTTACTTAAATTGTAACTTGATTTCCGTTACTCAACTGAGTGATGAGTTGCATTGTAATGTACAATTTACTAACAAAATTTGTGTTATTCAGGACCAGTCGACGAGGACGGTGATTGGTGTGGGTGAACGACGAGATGGACTTTATTTTTTCCGTGGTGTGCCGCAAGTGAAGGTGCTAGCAGTGGATTGTGTGGTGGATCTTTGGCATCAACGAATGGGACATCCGTCGGAGAAGATTTTAAAGTTACTTCCCCCTGTGAGTAACTCTACTAGGAAGAATAATACTGTGTGTGATGTATGCCCTCGGGCAAAACAATCTAGAGATAGTTTTCCTATTAGTGAGAATAATGCTAGTGGTTTGTTTGATTCAGTTCATATTGATTTGTGGGGTCCTTACAAGATAGCATCGTCTTGTGGTTCGAAATTATTTTTGACAATAGTGGATGATTTTTCTAGAGGTGTTTGGATTTATTTAATTCGCAATAAAACTGATGTTGAGTTTTCCTTTCTTAATTTTATTGCTTTGATAAAACGCCAATTTGGTAGAGATATTAAGGTGGTTAGGAGTGACAATGGTACAGAGTTTAATCACCTTAAAGAGTATTTTACTAGCAATGGTATTGTCTTTGAGTCCTCTTGTGTTGGTACACCTCAACAAAACGGGAGAGTGGAAAGAAAACATCAACATATTTTAAATGTGGCTAGAGCATTGAGATTTCAAGGTAGATTACCTATTAAATTTTGGGGGGAGTGTGTATTAACGGCTTGTTATTTGATTAATCGTACTCCGAGTCCTCTGCTTAAAAATAAAACTCCGTATGAGATGTTGTTTGGTAAAATCCCGTCTTATGAGTCTATTCGGGTTTTTGGGTGTTTGTGTTATGCATATAATCAACGGAGTAAGGGTGACAAATTTGATTCTCGAAGTCGAAAATGTGTGTTTCTTGGTTATCCATTTGGAAAAAAGGGTGGCAATTGTTTGACTTAGAGACTCGGGAATTTCTTGTGTCTAGAGATGTTAAATTTCATGAACGGGTTTTTCCGTTTGGGGAGGAAAAGAGTACGAATTCGACAGCGTGTGAGGTAAATGGTGAGCTCGATTTTTTTGCAAGTGATGATGGGATTGAAGAGTGGCAAATGGGTACATATTTTGGGGTGCATAAGGAGAGTGAGCAGGCTGCTGGAGCACTAGAGCAAGCTGCTGGGCAGCAGCAACTACGTGGCCAAGCCACTGCCCAGCCAGCTGTAGAGGGCGTTGCTCAGCAGCTCGAGGCAGACCACTCCGCGGGCAGGTTGCGGGAGATGGCAGCAGGCCGCGGGGTGGCTGCGGAGGAGCCTGTACAGCAACCCGTGCAGCAGCTCCAAGCAGACCACTCCGCGGGTAGGCCGCGGGAGATGGCAGCAGGCCGCGGGGTGGCTGCGGAGGAGCCTGTACAGCAACCAGTGGCTGGGATTGAAGAGAATAGGAGAGTAGAAATGGGTGAAGAAGATCTAGGCCGGGGAAAACGTGTAAAAATTCCTTCGACAAAGCTTCGAGATTGTGTCACACATACCATTCGGAAAAATAAAGTCTCGTCGGGGTCATCCGCAGAATCATCTTCCTCGGGTACTCTCTATCCTATAACATATTTTGTTAATTATGATCGGTTTTCCGAAAAACATAGAAATTATATTGCTGCAGTAACAGAGGCACGCATACCGAGGTCTTTCAAGGAAGCAATGCAACATGAAGGTTGGAGGGAAGCTATGGCCTTAGAAATAAAGGCTCTCGAAGATCAAGGCACTTGGACCTTGGAAAATCTTCCGGCGGGAAAGAAAGCACTTGGAAGCAAGTGGGTTTACACTGAGAAGAGAGATGAAGCTGGTAACTTGTTACGATTAAAAGCAAGACTTGTGGTGTTTGGTAATCATCAGGAAGAAGGGATCGATTACAATGAAACATTTGCGCCAGTGGCAAAAATGTCTACGGTACGTACTTTCTTAGCAGTGGCAGCGATTAAAAATTGGGATGTACATCAAATGGATGTACATAATGCTTTCTTGCACGGTGATTTGGAGGAGGAGATTTATATGAAAGTACCACCGGGATTTCAAAAAGGCAATTCAGATAAGGTTTGCAAGATGAATAAGTCCTTATATGGATTGAAGCAAGCTCCTAGATGTTGGTTTGAAAAATTGTCTACAGCCTTGAAGAAATATGGATTTAAACAGTCGTATTCCGACTATTCTTTATTCACTCTTTCAAAAGGTGGAATGCAGTTGAGTGTCTTGGTTTATGTAGATGATATGATAATAGCAGGAAATAATACAGTTGCATTGGAGAGTTTTAAAGCATACTTGTGTAAATGTTTTAAAATGAAAGATCTGGGCGCCGTGAAATATTTTTTGGGGCTAGAAGTGGCACGTAGTAAACATGGTTTCTATGTGTGCCAACGTAAGTATGCTTTAGATATTATTTCGGAGACAGGGTTACTAAGAGCAAAGCCGGCAGACTTTCCGATGGTGCAAAATCACAAACTTGCTTTAGCAGAGGGGAAAGAGTTCGCAGATGGTGAACGATATAGGCGATTGATTGGTCGCCTTATATATTTGGTCGTCACAAGGCCAGATTTGGCTTATTCGGTGCATATTTTGTCACAATTTATGCAATGTCCGAAAGAGGAACATTGGGAGGCGGCATTGAGAGTAGTTAGATACTTGAAGAAATGTCCGGGTCAAGGCATTCTTTTGAGATCAGATAGTGCATTACAATTGGAAGGATGGTGTGATTCAGATTGGGCGAGTTGTCCTTTGACTCGTAGGTCGTTGACCGGTTGGTTTGTATTGCTTGGGTTGTCACCTGTGTCTTGGAAGACTAAAAAGCAACCAACAGTTTCTACAAGTTCCACAGAGGCCGAGTATCGGGCAATGACAGGGTTGCAATGTGAGTTCAAACACTTGAAACAAATACTCCGGTCTTTGGGTGTAGAACATAAACAAGGTATGAACATGTATTGTGATAGTCAATCGGCTCTCCACATTGCTAATAATCCGGTGTTCCATGAGAGGACAAAACACATTGAGGTAGATTGTCATTTTATTAGGGATGCCATTAAAGAAGGTGAGATTAAGCCATCGTATGTTTCCACGAAGATTCAGTTGGCGGATATCTTTACAAAAGCGTTAGGAAAGGCGCAATTTGAATTCTTACTTGGCAAGATGGGAATTCGAGATCTACATGCTCCAGCTTGAGGGGGGATGTTAAGATAATATTAGGAAATATTGTATAATATCTTTAGGTTTCCTAGTTATGTTAATATTTTATCTTATTCCTAATTAGGTTAGGGTTAGGAATATCTTATGTAACTATATATATTCTTAAGGGGTGAATGAGAAGGTCAAGCGTTTCTATTCAATTTGTCAAATGTTCTCCCTCAAAAAAAATAAAAAAATAAAATAACATCTTATTTTTATGTTTTATAATACTGGTTTTGAGTCATGTCAACTAGGGTATATCCTTTTAAGAGTTTTAACAGTAGCTGTACACTTGTACCTTTTCAACACAAAAAAAAAAAAAAAAAAGGTATTATTATCATGATTACTTCATCATGGTTACTTCATTCATTAGGCTTGTTTGATGACGAATTTAGAAGTAGAACCATGTCAAGGACTCATGTTGGGCTCCAACAAGAAATGAGGAACAAATCTAATTGACCCAAACGAACGACAACACAGAGGCTGACCAAAGGCCCAATAGCATACATCATGCAAAATACAACTCTCAAGGGCCATAGCAAAAGTGAGGGAGAAATAAGCTAGCCTCGACAATTTTAGAGGTTTCGAGATTGAACCGTATAAAGTTATAATGGTAGCACCATTTGTACTTGCTAGGAAGAACGCAGTGGTGATGCTATAAGTTAAAAATTGTATATTATATTATACTCCGTAACTCCTTTCAAACCAAGTGTGACTTTTCGACTTAAGAAGTACTTTTTTTCCATTTGATCTGAGTTGCTCTAGTCGAACCTGCATTAATTAGAGTCCACGTTACCAAGCTAAGCTTGGTCTACTGGTAAGATTGTCACCTTCCAACCTTGAGGTTGGGGATTCAATCTCCACTAGAGACATTTTGAAGGTGGGGATTCCTTACCCTTCCCCCTCATTCTCAAAGTGTCTAACCTGCAAATACCAGACCAAAAAAACCGTAAGAGTTGAGGTACGCGGTTAAGGTCTTTCTCCTTACCTTAAAAAAATAAAAATTTAAAAATTTAAAAAAAATACAAGAATGCCACGTATGAGTACTGTTCAAGGATGTATTCGTAATACAAAATCAGGTGGGGTGTACAATTACAAATCGAGGGGCTACTAATTTCATTGATTGTTTTATGTCTTTCTCATTTTCACTTCAAATAAAGCAATAATAAAAATAACTTTTTAAAAAGTGTGCCAACCTTTTTATAAATTAGATACCAGGCATGCAAATTGCAAAGGTACCCAATATACATAATTACATATCAATATAACAATAAAGTTGTTTCTCTAAAATGTTAGTGCATCTAATGTATATTCATGATTTAACTTTTATCTAGCAACCAAAAAAAGGCTTTTTTTTTATTTTATTTTTTATTTGACTCTCTTTATGCAAGATCTCATGCATCTTCAAAAACATAGGTCGAGAACATAAATATTCTTCCAAGAGTTGAATTCATAATTTAATGTCTATTTAAATTTGCAAATGTTATAAATATTCACTATTAAGGTGAAAATCACAAACCAAACAAGAAATAGAGTTTTGTGATAATTTTTCAAGGAATAGAAATTCGTGACCATACAATAATAAAATGTTTAACAAGTTTATAAATCAATATATAATTCAAGTACAAGCTAAGGACACATGAAATGTCGTTTATATATAACACATTCTTATAAAATTCATCAACTAATGAACTACTTATATTATGCACCTAAGAGCATAGAGAGTGTCGCACATAAAATATGTAGACATTAATAATTACTCCCAAATTACTCAAGAGCAGTGACTGTGTCATGCATGCCACCTCGACACCTCGTGAGTCAAGAGTATGAAGTGCATGATACTCCATAATTACTTAATTAATCTATCGATTCCAATCAATGTCCCAAGTGATACTCATTTCAACTATTGGTTACAACTATAAACACAATTACACAAACAAATAGTTTCAACATTTTTTCATGAACTGTTGATGTGTGCAAGCTTGGTGTTTACCTGCTCAAATTATATGGAGTTGCTTTTGACTTCTGTTTGTATAAAACTTCAAAAAACGCACTACAAATTATGGTGACACTTTATAAACTTTCAAGAAAACAGCATATTATTTCTTTGTTTTCCAGCTTTTTCATCCCATAAATTTAATTAATAATCAATATGCAACAAAATTCAGAATTTGTGATTGAGGCACTGTAGGTAAAATGATTGAATTGTCGCGTAACAAACACATAACTAAAAGTGATTTGACATGCCTTTTTTTTATGTTTGGAAATTGCTTTAGCAAACTAATATACATTACCATGAAAATAAAAATGAATAACCCTTTTCCTAAAAGGTAGAGAGCTAACTAAGACCTGTTTAATTTTTCTAATATTTGGTCCACACAAATTTAGTGGTAACACGCCTCATTCAAAATTACATGATTAAAAATCACTTTGTTCTAAACCTTTGAAATTAATTGCGGTTACATGTTTAATCAACTAAATTAGAGTAAACGAACAAAAGCCACATATGTCTTTTTATAAAGATGTCAGGATAATAGTTATCAGCTTTCTTACAATAATATATCCTTTAATATATAATTGATTCATAACAAATATATAATTAAGTTCGGACAACTAACAAATATATTACACGATGAAAAACTACCACAAGCAATAACGACACTCAAAAGATCATAAAACAACATTATTGCACCTTTTTCTTTGTGTATTGTTGCTACCCTCCTTTATTTAACCCCTCATAATCTCTCTTTGACTCCCTAGTCCCTACCATGCAAAAAACCTCTTACTCACACTTTCTCTCAACCTCTTCATCTTTCAACACTTCACCTTATTATTATTGCAAATGTCTCAAATCGACATAAAATCACCAAAACATTGCGCAAAGAAAGGTTTCAACTTCCTTAACAAAAAACTCTACAAAATCCTCTCTACACTTGTATTTTCCATCCTCTCATTAATCCTTCTCATTTGGTTCATCCTCCACCCTGCAAAACCTCAGTTCATCATCCAAGAAATCGACGTCTACCAGCTTAACTTCTCGTCCCCTTACATCCTAAACTCCTCTATCGAGATCACCTTAGAAGCACGAAACCCTAATCAAAGGGTTGGAATTTACTACGACGAGCTACAAGCTTATGCTTCTTACAAAGGGCAACAAATAACTCTACATACACCAATTCCTCCTTATTACCAAGGACAACAAGATAGTAACCTAATATCGGCTTCACTCGTTGGTAACGGCCTCCCCGTGTCCCCTTCACTTGGCTATGAAGTAGGCCGTGATCATGCTTCAGGGAAGATGATACTAGTGTTCAAGTTTGATGGAAGGATTCGATGGAAGGTTGCGAGTTGGGTTTCAGGAAGTTATCGTATAAATGTTAATTGTGTGACTATTTTGCCTCTTACACCACTTAATCCTACAGGTTATTTGAGTTCTAAGCAGGGGACTCAATGTTCTACTGACATATAGAATTATAGATTCAGTATATTATACCATTAACTAAGAATCTTAGCTATGAGATTCAAGTATAAAAATAAAAGTATCTTAGTTTGTTTTTATTCTTATTCCTTTGCTTTAAATTTGTGTAATGAATATGATAAGGACTGATATAGATAGAATTAGCAAAATGAACAGAAAGATTAAATAGGAACTTAGTATTAGTAGATTACTTAATGTTGTTATTTTCTTTACCTTATTACTTTATTTATCGAGTAATATTATACTTCTTCCGCTCTCTAGTAATAATTGCTATGTTTCTTTTATGTCTTTGTACGTGTATTACTCTCTTATTCTTTGATATGTTTGCCTTTTGACACGAAACAACTAATAGAAAACGGAGGAAATACATACATGTAGATGATTAAATTTTTTATTTGAGATATTTGATGGTTGTACAAAAGGAGGATCAGTCAATCAAAGGATGAGAAGATACTGTCTGCTGATATGATTTTGATTGATTAAATTCAAGCAAAGAGAAAAGAAGGGATAAGAAGGCTGACAAAATGAGATTCCAAAGAGAAGAAAAGGGCAAACACAAAAGAGCGCGAAATAGTGAAATCTTTACTACTAAGGAATCTTTGTAAGCACAGCACCTAGTTACTCACCCTATCAGAGAGTCTCAGTCTATCATGCAGAGCAATTAGCTACTGGACCCCTGTGTCTCTAGTGATAAATCAGGGTTAAGCTCGGCTAGGTAGCTATGTTCGCCTATGTGACTCTGACTCTTCATTTCAACTAATCAAATTTCGAGATTATGAACATACAAAGTAATATTATACAATTACGAAAGGATAATTCTAGTAGAATGTTTCCAAATTGAACTATAACTTCTATATACAGAGTAAAAAGGGATGGGCATGAAAAGAAGAGCAAGGGTTAATAAAGCTAATCTTATTACCTTACAATAATATATTCATGTGTAGACATTTAGGAGTTAGATTGCATTTGCCGCAAGCTTTAAGCAATTGGAAAAAAACAACTAAAAATTGAAAAATGATTTTGACACACACACATACTTAATTGATTTTGGCACACCCCTATGTGAGAGCACAGTTTTCAATGCTCTTCTCAGATAGGGGTGTACCAAAATCAATTAAGAGTGTGCCAAAATCAATTTCCCCAAAATCTGATGGCAATTGTCTACTTTTCCTTCTTTGTCTTCTATACCCAATCATTTGTGTGGGTAGAAAAGCTGAAAAGGACTGCATCATATCTTATCTCAAGGGCTATTTGATGGTCTCAAATTCCAAGAAAATATAAATAACAACTATATCAAGATCAACCTAGGATGTCACAATAATGTAATTTTTCATCATTCTAATCATTCGAACAATATACAAGTAGATGATTCAATTTTATATATTTAGTAGTACATTGAATGTATGTAGTTAACCATCTCCAATAGCTACAAAATTTCGGACTAATAAACCTCAAAGATAGATAAACTAAGAATACTCGAGCCAAAATTAAGTTTTATAGCTCCAATTATTGCACAATAGCAAGACACCATGATAAAAACTACTACTTTGAACATCATTATCTCCATTATGGCCTAAAGTATAGTAGTAAAGCTTGCCTTTTACTCTTAAAGCAATCACCTATTGTGGTAAGAAGGGTTTGGGCAAAAATAAGATTTTAAGAGTGCCTAAAACTTGGCAATAATGTAATAAAATGTCCTTATGCTCCTTTTCCCATACACTAACTTGGGTTAAAGCAAAGTCTTTTATGGCACGTCCCTCTCCTGCTCTCCACACTGAAGCAGAGGCCGTTACGACACGTCTTGAGCTTAACATCAGTGTTGTCACCTTCAGCAGTCATGTTGAGCAGTTACTGATGGTTAAAATCATAAAAGGCTAGGGGAGAATGTTCCGTAACGGATTCCGATAACATCTGGTAGTACAAGATCTTGAAAAAATAAGTAAGGCTGATGAAAAAGATTATGGAACAGTCATACACAAAAGAGTTTTGACATAGAAACTGTGATGCATTTATTTAGTGAATGTTCCTAAGCTATTCCCTGCTAATATATACAACTACTTATCCTTCCTATGTTCTGTTCTAACTAAGGATCGAAACGAGCACAAACTAATTTGCAACAGTTATGCTAAGTGGAGGTGCAATGTTAGATAATTGACACCGTTAGGTGCAAGTATGCCAAACATTAGATTAAACATTAAACTATACGGCAAAATGGGCAAAGAATTCATTGAAAAAACAAGATAGGTTCAGGTAAAAATCAAAATAAAATAAGTTTAGATAAATACTTGTATAAGGATACATTTACGAATACTATTTGTGGGCCTCAAAATATGAAAAAATGTTGCCAATTCACGAGTATATTTCCAAGAAGATGCCTCCTCCCAACCCCACTTCTGAAATTTTCTAAAGTTTTTTCTTGCCCCATAATTTGGAGAAAGTGTGAATCCAAGCACCAATAGACAATAGTCATATTGGCAGCTGGGAATTAAAGATCGTAGAAAAAGCATATGCATATGCAAGTGAACAAAAATGAATAGTTGAAAGTATAGCAGAGCAATGCATATAAGCAAGTGAGCTAAATTGCATTATTCTATGACAAATTTTTTTTGCAGTAAATCAAAACAGTTTAAATTTCAATCTACCACACCCAACAACGTATATCAAAGTGAAAGCATGCTCTACGTCGAACGTAATAAGATTTGTTACCGGATACATAAGAATGAAAGCAAACTGCTAAAACAAGGATTCCAGTACACTAATAAAGAAGAAAATATTAAGTAATTTAGATGCAGGAAAGCTCTCAAAACACTGAAACAGTATGCAAACAAAAGAAAAAAAATGACTCAGATCAATACAGAGCGCGGTTTAAAAGGACAGAGCAGTTATTGCTTTTTTAACACATTGATCATGTTCAGAAATTGAAAAGCATATGTTAACACAGAAGTCTCATTAGTAATCAACCCGGCTAATTGTCTTGCATTAGGCAACTAACAGGGTAAGAACTAAGAAGTGTCATAAATAGTGCTTTTACTTGAATCGAACAACAAATTCCTTGTCAATTAAGGACATTGTGCATCTTGTCCAACTAGTTAGGCAAATAGACCAACGACATACAGAATTTATAGCTTGACTTGGACTTTCCAAGCATACTCTCAAGTCTTCAGACAATTTCCTCCGACTTGCTTCCTTTCAGACATGAACTTCAAAGCCCAGGATTTTCTTTGCATTGACCTCATTGACTCCAACATCTATATAAACCGATATTATTGAATGCTAAACTCACAACCTAAACACTACCTGTCTGCATATATCTAAAACAGACATGGCAGCCAGAATAGCATCAGTTTTGTTCCTAATTTCTCTCTTAATCTTTGCTTCATTCAAGTCCTCTCATGGCGCCCAAATAGCCATATATTGGGGCCAAAATGGCGATGAAGGAAGTCTCGCTGACACTTGTAGCTCCGGAAACTATGGTACTGTGATCCTAGCTTTCCTAGCTACCTTTGGGAATGGGCAAACCCCGGTGCTTAACCTAGCTGGGCATTGTGACCCTGCTACAAATTGTAACAGTCTAAGCAATGACATCAAAGCATGCCAACAGGCAAACATCAAGGTGCTCCTTTCCATAGGTGGTGGGGCTGGAAGCTATTCACTGTCCTCAACTGATGATGCAAACCAGGTCGCCGATTATCTCTGGAACACTTATCTAGGGGGGCAATCTGACTCTAGACCCTTGGGAGATGCGGTTCTGGATGGTATTGATTTCGATATTGAAACTGGTGACAACCGATACTGGGATGATCTAGCCAGAGCTTTATCAGGTCATAGCAGTGACCAGAAAAAAGTTTACTTATCAGCAGCTCCTCAATGTCCCTTCCCAGATGCCAGCTTAAGCACTGCCATAAACACAGGCCTATTCGACTATGTGTGGGTTCAGTTCTACAACAATCCCCCTTGTCAATATGATAACAGCATTGATAATCTCGTGAATGCGTGGAACCAATGGACATCAGTTCAAGCTACCCAGGTCCTCCTCGGACTACCAGCATCCACTGATGCTGCCAACAGCGGTTTTATTCCAGCAGACGCTCTTACATCTCAAGTTCTACCTGCTATCAAGGGTTCCTCTAAATATGGAGGAGTCATGTTATGGTCTAAGGCATATGACAAAGACAATACATACAGCAATGCTATTAAAAGCAGTGTTTAAGTTTAACCACTATTGTTCCCATGTTCTAGATATATTAAAAATAAAGAAGATTATAAGATATCTCATGTAACCATCTTAGTTTTTATACACCACTGAAACTTGTAATACTCATATATGGCGTATTTCATTGTTCTATTTGAGTTGTTTTTTTACTACTTTGCAATCAGTCCATTGTATCACTGTAAAAAGTCACTCGACATAGAGCTGGCATTGGTTCATTAGAACCCTCTTAATAAGGTAGTACCACCATACTAAATCCACTCAATCTCTAAAGACAAACATTGCAAAACTTCGTATAGGAGTAGCTACAAGACGATCTCTATAATTTACCAAACAGGTCCAGTTCCATATTTTTGGTAGCACGTCAGAGGTGTGGTGCTACACTTAAGGTTATGTCGTTATGGTTGTAATTTTGTAAAGAACAACAATATCTTACGATACTCAAAATCAACCAATAATCAACCTTTTCTAAACCATATCTAATTATCCTTAGACAACGCTAAGCTACAAAACTGGGGTAACCAACATTAAGGTTTCATTTATATAAACCTTGATCATTTAATTCCAATATGGCCTACAGCATAAGAATGAAACTTGCTTCACCCTAAAAGCAATAACCTATTTTGGTGCAAAGGGATTTATGCAATGTTGTGCCTACATGGCAATAATCTCGTTTTCCCAAACATTATCACACCAATTGACTACAGCAAAATCTTTTCTTCAACGACATCAAGGTTTTGAGGTATGGTGTGTCCCTCTCAGCAATGTAGCTGAGGCCATAACCAGTTACCACACTCTCCAAACTTAACAGCAGTGCTGTAACCTTCAGCAATCACAGTGAACAATTATGAATTAAACCCAAGGAAGAATGTTTTAACAATTCTCTGCAGATAAATGCAACTACTAAATACTTATCCTTCCCATGCCCTGTTGTTGCTGAGAGAATCAAAATCAGCCCTGAACTTTTTCGACAATTATGTTAAGTGAAGGTGCAATGCTAGACAATTGACATCATAAGGTGCAAGAATCAGGGAGGGACAGAATTCATTACAAAATCACCAGGTAACTAATTTCACTTAAATTTTCCCCTTACGTGAGCGCATTTTTTTTTTTTTTTTTTTGGTGTAATTATTTGAGCACACTAATAATATAATGCCTAAAACCAACAAAAATGAATGTCTTATCTAATACTTCGTAATACTCAGTACAAACAAATTGCTTGAGCAACATATTTGATAGCCGGTAGATCCGTAAATCGGTAATATAGAGTGGTAATAGAGTCTTAAATTTTAAATTGACAAGCAAAGTATTGCTACTCCTATTATTTCCATATCCCGAGAAGATGTATGTTATTTGTGAGGAACTCTAGTCATGAATGACAATAACAAGTGCCCACTTATACTCTTAGACCTCATATTGATATAAATATTGGACCAGCATAAGATTTAAAAGTATCATTAACCTTGTTGCTATTGACCTTATTGTGTTAATAATGAGACTTCTGTCATGTACGGCCCGACTCAATCCATCAATCTACTTATGTGATGAATCAAGAGAGTCTGTACTACAAATAAAATGCTGCATTTAATTTGTACTCCGTAACTTTTTCAAAAAAAAAAAAAAAAAAAAAAAAAAAAAAAAAAAAACCCTACTCCGTAACATAAAAGAAAAATAGTTTACATAGATCATTCATAACCTTTACATTTTGTATACTACAACCTCATAGACTAGACTTCCCAAGCTTTACATTCTGATTAGTATAAATAGAACCTCGTTGACTAGACTTTTCAAGCATACTCTTTTTGACATATTCCTCTTAAATTACAATACCACTCTATGATGAGCTGTACAGCCCCTTCCTATACGTTTTGTTCCAGTATTCCTGCTTGACCTCATTATTGGCTCAAACATCTATATATATTGCTAATTATCGAAATGCAAATTCACAACATAAGCACTGCCTGCATATACAACCTATAAAACAAACATGGCAGCCAGAATTGCATCAGTTTCATTTTTAATATCTCTTGTAATTTTAGCTTCATTTAAGTCCTCTCAGGGATCCCAAATAGCCTTATACTGGGGTCAAAATGGCAATGAGGGAAGTCTTGTTGACACTTGTAACTCCGGAAACTACGGTACTGTAATCTTAGCTTTCATAAGTAGCTTTGGTAACGGGGCAACCCCAGTGCTGAACTTAGCAGGACACTGTGACCCTGCTACAACTTGTAGCAGCCTAAGCAGTGAGATCAACGCATGCAAACAGGCAGGCATTAAGGTTCTCCTTTCTATAGGAGGTGCGACTGAAGGCTACTCTCTCTCCTCAACCGATGATGCAAACCAGCTTGCTGATTATCTATGGAACAATTTTCTAGGGGGTCAGTCCAGCTCTCGGCCCCTAGGAGATGCAGTTCTTGATGGTATCGATTTTGATATCGAGACTGGTGACAACAGATTTTATGATGACCTAGCTAGAGCTTTGGCAGGTCACAACAATGGCCAGAAAACAGTTTACTTATCAGCAGCTCCTCAATGCCCTTTCCCGGATGCCAGATTAGACACTGCCATAGCCACAGGGCTATTCGATTTCGTGTGGGTTCAGTTCTATAACAATCCCAGTGCCAATTGCCAATATGACGGCAGTACTGATAATCTCTTGAACTCATGGAACCAGTGGACTTCTGTTCAAGCTAACCAGATTTTCCTTGGAATACCAGCATCCGACCAAGCTGCCAATAATGGTTTTATTCCTGCTGATGTTCTCACATCTCAAGTCCTTCCCACAATCAAGGGTTCCTCTAAATATGGAGGTGTCATGCTATGGTCAAAGGCATTTGATAATGGGTACAGCAATGCTATTAAAAGCAGTGTTTAAGTTGAACTATCATTGTTTTAAGTAAATAAAATAAGATACCCAATAGATTCTACTTCATTTTTCAGCGTAAAATCATCTTAATATTGATAGACCATAAGATCTTGTAATTCCCTATCATAAATGACTTATAGTGTTGTTAATCTTGGGCTGTACTTCACATGCTTCACATTTAAAACTATGAACATATGCTAATTTTATGAAAAAAGCTCGGTGCTTGTATAACCTAGAGTCCTAGACCTCTCTAACCCCACCAAAGTCCAGAATCTCCAGATTCATACTATTCTCATAGTTAAAGCTTAAAACTATAAATGCATTAACTGACTAAACTTCTATAAACTGAAAATAATTAACTACATCAAAATGCATCATTAGACTAAAGCTTACCTATTCTATAACCTTAATATCTATTCTGGTGATATGTAATGTCCAAATTTACATCAGTACATTCCCCAAAGAACTCGTTAACCATGTAGGAATGGACATTTGATATCATCTAACAGATACAAAATTCACAAACATAAATGATCACATATTTGCATAAAAGAAGAAAAGCATAATTCATCATTGAAGACAACAAAATTTCAGAAGATTGAAAGCAAGAAACAAAATTGTTTCCTTTCATTTTATTTCGTATAATAGTAGTCCAAAATGTAGACAGTTGATATTTACACATCCACAGGAAAAAAAAAAATTGTCATATGTAATACATTCTATACAACAATTTCACAAAAAGAAACAGGTTATTTTACTCATCTTCACAATCACCAAAACAATAACAACAACAATTCAGGGTTCTCAAAACTCACCCAATCTATTCATCAAGAATACTCCGGTGAAGGAACCAACTTTGTGCATTCCAACCGCCACAGCCGCCTCGATGCCACAATACTTAAACAATGTTCCGCCGCAGCTACCAAAATCACACAGAATCAACAGGAACCCATTTCCAGAAATGCCTCTTAACCGAAACCGCCTCATCAGCCACCACATTATCACAACCCTCATACTCTGTTTCCTCCTCTGTAGCAAACTCACCCTCAGGCAACCCCTCCACAAATGCATCCACAGTATGCAACACATAAACAGCCGGCAAACCCGGGTACGAAACCGAAACCCTCTCTTCCACCTTCCTCTCATAAGAATCCATCAAAACCCTCACAATCTCATCAAAATTCACACTTCCCACATCATTATCCCCAAAAATCACAGACCCCAATTCTTCCTTAATCGCCCTTTTAACAACCGCCTCAATATCCTCACCAGACTTCAATTTCTCCGATAATGGACGATCCCTTTTACGTATCGACCCATCAGACAACTCCTGATGCGATTCAATCAATACCCTGTTATGATTA
The DNA here is from genome assembly GCF_948465745.1 of Chenopodium album. Classification (NCBI taxonomy): domain Eukaryota; kingdom Viridiplantae; phylum Streptophyta; class Magnoliopsida; order Caryophyllales; family Amaranthaceae; genus Chenopodium; species Chenopodium album. The sequence goes on along the minus strand of NC_137856.1, from coordinate 34,313,404 downwards.
TCCAAAACCCTAACACAAACAACCTCCAAATTCCGAATTGGGGGAGATTCATCAAGAAGCGAAGTTTCACCATCAGCAAGCTCAAGCCATAGATTATGAACATTTTTAGTCCCGGGTTTTGTGCCCCAAGAAGCGAAAGAATCAGAGGGTAATCGAGGTTTAAGCCAATCGGAAAGCGATTGAGGGGTGGGAAAAGCGGAGGAATTAGGGTTAGGGTTAGGGTTAGGGTTTTGCGACATGGTTGAAGTAAGGCGGAGGAAGCGGCGATTGGTGGAAGGAGGAGGGGAGGAGAGAGAAAGTGCGCGAGGAGGAAGATGGTGTTTAGGGGCGGTGATGAAGAGGAAGAGAGAGAGAGCGGTGAGGAGAAAGTCAGGCAGATTAGCAGATTTCGAGAAGCAAGGAAGAGGTGGTTGATTTGAGGCCGTTGGATTGGTGGGGTGGAAATGATTGGACGGTGGATGATGCGGTGGTTGAGATTGGGGCATGTTAATGGTGGGGTGTTGTGAATGGTGAGGGAGGAGAGAGAAAATGGGGAAATGCCATTGTTGAAGGGTCAAAAATGGAGGAGAAAAATGGTGGATTTCGTGGGAAGACGATGAACACAAGAAAAGATGTGGAGATTGGTGGTTGCAAGTGTTGCTAGTTCAGGAGTTCAGCATCGGATATTCGGTGCTTTGATGCTTACATGCGCGGTTATACGTCACGGACTCACGGGACGAGCGATGATGGTTTGTGTGGGGCCTGTGGGGCGAGCCACCTTCATATGCACAACAACCAAAATACACAGTTAAATACTTCCTCCGTTTCTTTTTAGTTGACACGTTTCTTTAGTCACGTTTGTCAATGCACAAATTAAATCATTAATATCTTTAATTATCGATAAACAAAAATTATGAAAAGTTGATATTAATAAAATATACATTGTGACAAATCTAACAAGATCCCACTTGACTATATTTTTCCTTGCATATAAATCACAAAACATGGTCAAAGGAAGGTGTGTGAATAGTGCTAAAGTCAAAATGTGTCAACTAATAAAAAACGGAGGTAGTACATAGTTTAAGAAACGTGACAGGAAACATTAGTAACCTGCAACTATACGGTAGACACTTGTATGGTGTAGGCATACGTTATAGGCATAAGGAGCTAAATCATATATAGGAGGAAAGTTGCGCCATAATATTGGGAAAATTGTGAGCACGTACCATATGGCTAACAATACTTAACTCACAGGCCAAATTACGACTAGAAAAAAAAAAAAAAAAGGATATGAGTGAAATTCTAAGTCTAAATCCAAATGATATTAGTTGCTTACTGGACCCAATTTAATCTGTTGGTCACAATATATAATTACTTTTTATGAGTTTGTGTAATTAACCATACAGTAGGTTAGTCAACCATATAGACTAGTAAGACTACAATCACAACATGAGCACCACTTATCTTCCTCTCCACCCCAGTAGTATAGCACAATTAACATACTTACATCTGCATCATTGAACTATTTTTGGTTCGTGCCATTGGATAAGACACTTAATAGAGAGTCAGAGACGCATGATTTAAAATTAACATGAAAATTAGTTCATCATTATCAATGCCACCACCTTTTGTGATTATATATTAATTATGTATCAAATGACATGAGAATATTAAGTTGCATACAAAAGTGCAAGGTACATTTTTCTCAAGGGTGTATAAAGAATGTATTTACTCATATATGCTGCTACTAGTACTACTAGAGTAAGAATTAGTGGTTCTATCAAGGTTCTAGGGCTAAGTTGAGCAAAATTGTAGTCTAAACTCTAAAGGGTCATTTGGTTGCACATAGAAGGTTACATGCTTACACTTCAATTGAATTTATCATTGCTATGAAGTTTCGCTTCCTTAAAGCAAGTGAAATTGTTTCATTTCACCATAAGAAGCTGGAATTCTCATATGAAGTTCCACTTACGTAATGAGGTCAGATAATCAACTTCCCCATTTTGTGGGCACTAGAATTTTCTAGAAAGCTCCACTTTTTATAATCGCGTCAACCAAGCAACTCATCAAGCTGTAAGTAAGCCTGTAACTATCTCAAATAAGTAGTTTCCCGTGCATTTGGTTGTCATCCAAACTATCAATAAAGGTGTCGTCACCATCATAAAAAAATAGAAAGGGTGTTAGGAATAGAAAAGGTGAATGTGTTTAAATGCTATAATTCACTTTTATATGAACTCCAATCAAATTCCTCATCTTCACTGTAATGCAACTTGGGAGACTCTTGATCAACAACTTGAGCTTCTTCGTTCTGCTTGGCATTTGCAACATCTTCCTGTGATTTCACCAACACCAAAAGTTGTAAGAACTCAGTAAGATGCATGCATCCAGAGTACCAACTTAAGATAAAATAATTAGAACTGAAAAAATGGTACATACATTAGCGTTGGAAACTTCCTCTGGCCCTTCGTCCTCGCCTGTTACGCAAACTGAATCATCATCATCAATCTTTGCATCTTGTGCAGCTTGTTCTTTCAGCCTTTTGATTACAAGCTCGAAATGTGAGATATCTGCAGATAAAATGAATTGCATGCATTATAAATACTGGAATCATCAACGAGCTGAGAGCATATCCACAGAGAGAACAAAATTTGGCAAGGTCATGTTTTTTTACACCTGGTACTATTTTGTCTCCATGGGAGGCCAGCATATTAACAATAAAATCCTGACTTAAGTTGTTCAACTCCCTATTCCAAATTTCCTTCCTAGAAAACTAATGTAATAAGCCTAAGAGCTCTTCTTATTGAGAAAACTAAATGCAGGCTTGATCTGTTCAAAGATTTCACAGCAATCATTGGCCTCTGAATAACCAGATAGCGCTATTTTATCTCCATGAGAGACCAGCATATTAACAAGGGTTCTGTCCCAGTACATTTTTTCTAGCTTATCTAAAAATAGTATGTTCACATAGTAAGTCAGTTTCTTCTTTTAGAAAGTTAGCAGTTAACTTTTGCCACACATCAAACAGAAAAGGCCGATTCAGAAATTAGTAAGGACTAAGGACTCATTTGAACAGATCTTCCGGAGTTCTTGGAGTACCAACAGTAGATTTTACTGAGATACCAAGCCTAAGGACAAATTCAAAGTGATATTTCCACCCATTTGCATAATGATATTTTAGACAAACACAAGAGACCTGAAATGTTTAAAATAATAGATAATAAATCCTGAGGTTAAAAACTGCTACTTAATGCACCATATTTCTCCAATCTCTACCATAAAGGATGGTATATGACTTTGATCTTAAAATATATATAACTTTCAAAAGATGCACACTTCAGGTTAAAACTAAATTCAATGAATCAGCATAACAAGCAAGATGAACAGCATGGATATTTAACAGTTTGCAATTTAAAGTAAAACACAGACAGATACCTTGTGTTCTACTAGTCAAAGCATCATGAACCCTCATAGGGTTTTGGCGTTCTTCCTTTTTATATTTCAATTTGATTTGATGCCGAGTGCGCCCAGGAAAAAGTTGTTGAATCATTGATAAGTCAGATCCAAATTGAGTGAGAGACTACAGCACATAAGGACAGTGTAAAGTTTAGGTAATAAAAGAGCCAAAAACATACTAAAACAAATTATGGGTTCAGCCGTTCAGGTATTAAATCACATAAACGTGCGGGTTTGCATCTTTTTCTTTTTTGAGAAAGGTAAAGGAAAGAAATTTCTCCATGACATTAGTAGCTTAGTTGACAGAAAGCTGCTGTATATTAAAATTCTTAGTCTGCTGTATTGTTTATAAAGTCCTCCTTAGCTCTACAACTCTTACATTCCAAAATTTATTAAATAACATTCACACTAGGTATAAAAATATTTAATAAAAGAATATCTTGTGCACTCTAAAGGTTTTAGTTAGAAAAATACCTGGTAAAACAACTCAGTGTCCTGCTTTGTCCACCTTGCTCTGGTTTCTTTTGTCATAAATGACTGATAATTAAAGTACCCTGTATCTTTTTGAACCCTTAAAGTCGAAGGATCATCATAAGTATCTCCATCTTGATCAAATGTCTCATTATCATCATAAGGAAGATCCTCAGACGACAGGTTATTATTCCTGCAGAGGAATATATATCAGTAAATAGACTGCAATGAAAGACAGTCCTAAGAAAATATAACTAAAAGGTTAAAGCTAAAAAAGTACAATTGTCCAAGTTAAGCTAGCCTTATTATTCTGTTACCTCTCATTGGTTGGTGGTGGCATAGCTGCTACTGCTGCTTCTTTCTTCTGCAATGAATCAAAATGGAAAATGCAATCATGTAATTAATACCACATACAGAAATAAACATACAAAGAATTGGAGGAGAATAACTACTTACTGCTTGGCGCTCTTTATACTCTGCAAGTATGATCAAATCCCTGATTGGAACCCTTTGAAGGTCCAGTTCGTCCTCTGGTGCTTCAAGCAAGGATTTGTCCACTACAAAAGAAAACAAATTGCATGCAAAGATTTCATCAAAAAACTTAAAGAAAAGCGTGCATCACATGCAGTGTGATTTACTAGAGATTCACTGTAGAGAAATTACCACATCTTTTTCGTCTAGTTGCACGAGGAAACTTCTTGGGAGGTTTTTCAACAGATTCATTAAGTTCCTGGGTTGCCTTCTTCCTCTTTCTAGCCGGTTTATTATTTTCAACTGCAACTTTCTTCGACTTTCGTGGACGTTTCTTTTGCAAAGTCTCTTCACCAATATGATCACCATCGTTATTTTCATATCTATTTAAGGCTGAGTTATCAGGTGCTTTGTCGTAAGAGCTGTTATTGTCGTTGAATCCACCATTTATTCCATCTTGGGGTTCATATCCATCTTCATTTCCTTCAAATGTTGACAAAAACCCTTCACCTACTGCTTTGACAGAAGAGCCTAATGCATCATATGAATTTTGTTCTCTATGGTCCTCCCCACTCTAAAAACCAAATCAAAAAATGGTGGTAATGGAAAACTCAGGTTAAATATGGATCACCATCAACAATGTATACTAGTCAGTAAGGACAGTCTTACTACCTGTTGTGGTAATTTTACAGGCATCAATGAATCTGTATCTTCAGAGACTACAGTATCAGGTTGATAAACGGAAGGATCTAAGGAAAAATCGCCATCAAGCCTCATATGTACAGCATCAGACACATTATTGGGTTCTCCGGCATGAATTGTACCATCACTTGTCATATGGTCACTTTCAGAAGGAAGATTCTGAGAATGCGTAAGATGAGAAACAGCCTCAGCTGAATCTTTCTTCCGTCTATCACTTAGTGCCTTGGGCTTGGGCTTGAATTTAACAGCTCTCTTTTCTGCCACACAATAATCCCACCAATGTTAAGCATAAGGGAAAAACAAGAGGGGGGGGGGGGGGGGGGGACAAAATTTCAATTTGACAATACCAGAAGCAGCAGTACCCTCAGTCATTATATCTACACTGTCGAGACAAGAAAAATCCCCTGCTTCCTGTTTTATATGGCATGACAGAAAATATATTTAGCCAAAGCATCAAACAGATGCAAGTCAACCTGCAAGAAAGGGAAAATAACCGATAGCAAGCACTGTGAAATAATCTTTTCTTACCAGCTGCTCAACATCTATCTGTAAGTCACCATCACCACATTCAATAGACTCCTTATAGCCTTCTTGATTTTCGAATGTCTGATCCTCATACTGATCAGGAGCAGCTTGTGCATTACATGGCCTGAGAAGCGAAGCACTGGCAGAAAAGCCACTATGGAAATCCGATAGCTCCTTTTCACTGTGAACATTGGGTGCATTCGCCGTTGGTGTCTCTAAAGTTGGACATGTTCTCAGTCAGTACCATTTGTCAAATTCATCTTACATATATAGTCCAATAACAATAGAAACGTAAGAGTGCTTTACAGTAAAGCTACAAGGAAAGTTTTAAATGCCAACCAGCTTCTTTTGTGGACAGACCAGCAATTTCTGAATGGCCGGTAACAGCAGAACCTGCTACTTCCTTCGCTTCAGCTGGCAATCCTGAGCTTTCATTGTCTGTTAAGGATGAACTTTTAGGAGCTTCTAAATTCTTTTCTACATTATCATTAGACTTATTCAATTGCAGAACTGATGTTACAGGCGGCTCTTTGGTTGCTTTTACCGCGACAGATGGTCCTTTCTTGGGTCGTGGCTTAGCCTTGGGCTGAAACCTACTTATACCTGGAGCTGCCAATGCCAAAGAGCAAAATACACCAATGCTCAATCCCTAAACTTCCACATTACATTGCAAGAACAAAACAAGGGCACAATGTATCCAATTTTCGAAAAAAAAAAACATGGGGTTATTATCAAATTACCTTTGGCAACCACAGGTTCAGCAAAAGGATCATCCAAAGAATCCATGATTAGACAAGCAAATACCTAAAGAAATATAAAAATCATCAAATATTTGAAATTCAACAAAAAAATCTTAAAATGAAGTAAAAAAAATATATACATATATATTATTTCATTCCCTCAATCTCTAAAAGTTCATACTTTTTTGTGAGATAATCGTCGTCAAAACAGAAAAACGTAGTTAACGTAGCCCATTTCACAAAAAACATAACCAAATTATTAAAGGGTTCTGCAACACATAGCCACCAAATTTAATTCAATTATCAAATTCACATAATTACAGGGAAAAAAAGAACTTTTGATTCAATAATCAAATTAGGCTCATAATCTTCTTCTCTAGCAACATAATCGCTCAAAAGTAACTACAACCAATAGTTTAAAAATTCGAACCCTAAATTTACTATAGTGACAATTGATTAAATTAAATTAGATGAACGATAAACCCTAGAATGTGAAATTGACATTCGACGATTATGAAATTGACACAACAAGTTACCTGAGGAAGTGTTTGGTTGAATGGAGGATAGAAAAATGAGGAAGGTGCTTCAATGGAGAACGTGGAGAGAGAGTGGAGAGTGGCGGGAGATTAGGCGTTAGGGTTTTATTGCGAGTACAATTAATTTTTAAGAGACAAAGATTTTGGGATTTGGGGCTTGGATTGATGGTACTTGTCAGTTTTCTCAACTTGTTTATATATATTCTCTTCCGAACAATAGGTCCACGGTTCGAATCATTGTTATAGTAGTATCTTGACAAATTTGTTTCATTATTTGTGCTAAGAGTAGATTTAATTTGTGTCATTTTTTGTAAAGTTGTCAATTACAATCGGTAAAAATATTTATTTTACGGCATTTTGCGCATTAAAACCATAAAAAAAAAAATTATTTTTGTAAATTACAACCAAAAAAGTCATCAAACATCTTAAGTTACAACCAAAAATTCAATTTCTGGCAACATTCACCAAAATATGACATCATTACTGTTTGGATTTTGGAATCATTTATTGATAAAAATGGCATTATATTCTAATGAAAGTAGCCGGAAATTGAATTTTAATTGTAATTTAAAATCGAATTTCCAAACATTGAGAAATTTTTATATTTTTAGAAAGTTTTTACTTCCTCGATTTTTTTTTTAAGTGCACCATACATTATATGCCAATGTAAAATTTTGACTAATAATATCTTTAATTATAACTAAGTAAAAATTATAACAAGTAAATATTACTCCGTAATATTTTAATATACTATTCAAATAAAAAAATATATAAGTAATAAAAATAAAACACTTTCATTTGTGGAAAAAATGTCTTTGATTTTGGGTTGGGCCAGCAATTGAGCTGTCACTTGGGCTGAGCTAGCTTGGCAAACCTTCATACAAAGTCGTTACAAAAATTGAAGGTAGGAGCCTTGAAACGTTAAAAACATTAATCTTTAGCATACTATAAGCACAAGAGTACAAGACTGAGTCTGTGATGATATGATTCATCAAAAACAAAAGGCATGGAGTCATCATGGTCGATGTTGATCTTACTACATCTCAAGCTATTCCAAACTTTATCGAAGGATAGTTTGACCACATGCAAGTATGCAACCTACCGAATAACGATGTTAATAATGGTTTGTAGAAATAGAACCAAAGCTCCCTAGAGCCTATACTATTCAACCCTACAAAAGCACTAATGTGAGGTAGTCATTCTAGCAATCTAGCCAATTTAGTTACGAGAAGGTTCAACCAAGTGGATCAGCTTGATATATAGAATTGATCTACCAAGTTAGGGGTTTTTTTTTTATATTTTTTTGTTAATTTTTTTATTTTTTTTTAACTTCAGTAATCATAACAACATACTGAGTATCAAATAGGGGGAGAAGTAATTTTAGTTGGAAAACAACATACAAATAGGGAAGAAAGGAATTTAAGTTGGGAAAAATATGTGCACCTAATTAAAGGTTGAGAGAAATTGAAAGAAAGACCATTTTTATGTTTTGGTTTAAAATTTGAGGTTGAATTGGTGGAGTGATTATAACGCCCCCAAATCTTATCCCATTTTCCATACCCAGAGGCCGAATCTAAAAGATGTTAATGAATAGTTTACTATTGATAGATTATATAAACTGATCATGGTGGTTTCAACCATCACCTTAATCATTTGATTGAGTAACATTAGCTCAAACTTTTAGTTGAGTTAAGTAACATGTCATATCTCTTAGATAATATTATGTCACATCATATCATATCATCTTTTATTAATGCGGTAATTCCAAATTTCTGAGGAACTAGGTCATGATACAACATAGTCCACTTCCTTTGTATTGTTGCCTTTTGTTTTTCCATTTAACCATTTTTATCAAATATACTTTGTAAAGCTCAAGGTATACATTTAGGGTCACGCCAAACTATGATTTTGGCATTTGCCGTGCCATGTTTCCCTCCCAGGCTCCACCCATAAAAATATCATGTTATTTGCTTCTTACCACCTTCTCACATATTATTATCCTCTCATTCATGCTCTCTTTGGATACACTTAGGATATATATTTTTTTTAAAGTTATTTCACCTTTTTTCATCTTTAATGTACATATATAAATTTTAATATTAATTATAAAAATTTAAAAATTCTTAAACGATGTATATATCAAGACAAATTTACCAACATTTTACCTTTGTTATTTTTTTTTTTTTTTTTTTTTTTTTGGTGTGTAGAGAGCCACAAGGTTAATGGTGAGAATCAATCCCAATATCTCCTAGAACCGGGAGGAAAGCTCTAACCACTTGAGCTATCCCTCACTCTCACCTTTGTTAAAATTACTCATATTAATTATCAATTCCTAAATGAATAGATACTATAGCTAAAGTTGTTCTCATTTCGGATTAAATATTCCGCATTTTAAAAAAAAATCGACTTTAAGAAACAGGAGAGGAGGGGGCACAATTAAGGGATTTCTATTTGTTTTGAGGAAGCATCAAATCTTTCAATTGACCTGCAAGCTATTAGGGCCTATAATACAAAGTATATAACCACCACCAATGTCACATCTCATCCTTACATTCATAAATTAAATAACTATGCTTCTTATTTTTTTCACTTTTTTTTTGTTGGTAGTTGCCAATTAATTAATTAATAAATATCACAATTTTTCCAAAAAATAAAAAGTAAGCACACTGATTGTCTGATTTTGTAATTACTGGTTACTTTATATGCAGTCAGAGCATATGCTAATATGCTTATAGAAAATGGGCATAAAACAGTATAACTGAACCACCTTATCAAATCTATTTTCTTTTTGTGAAGAATCATGTCTTGAACTTTAGACTATAATATTAAAGTATATTATATTATGATGACTTTATGAAAGAAATAAAATTAGAGAAGATTATGAAAGGTATTTGACCACAAAAAATAAAACAATAGCAAAAGTATATCACCGTCAAACCAATTAAATTGTCCTAATGCGAGGACAAAAGAAAACCAACTGTATGTTTATTATTAACATTTCCTAGCTCAAATTATTTTTTTAATAGAAAAATGAAAAGTGGCCATATTCTTTCTAGCTTTATTCCCATTGTTTGGATTGGGAGCAATATAATAATGGTAAAAAAAAAAAAAAAAAAAAAGGATTTTTTGCCAATACAAATTACTTCATATATATAAATCATATAGGTAAATTATATACTTCATATGAGATTTGATATAAGGAAGTGAAATTATTGAAAAATCGTTATAAGTAGAAAAATAACATTCACTACATTAGAATCCACTTTTACTTTCTTTATGATATACAGATATGAAAGTATTAAATATTAAGAACTAAATCAATTAAAAGTTTAAATTGATGGTTGAAGTAACTAGTAAGCGAGGAAATCCTTTCAATTCAATGTTATTATGTTAATTAAAAATTTAAATTTATACACAAATTGTAAGTGTTGGTGTTTCAAATAGTAATTGGGGGGATAGATGTAAATGACTGGATTTTTGCACTTGAAACATAAAATAATAAATCTATAAGACTATTACCACATCCAATGATAGTATGACACATAATGTTATTGTTATTAAGTTTATTAAGGCACCATATCCAGATAGCTTGATTAAGGTTCCCTCAAAAAAAAAAAAAAATTAAAAAAAAAAAAAAACTGAGTTAGGTTAGAATAAATATCATATCTTTCCTTCTTTATGTAAGTTTACATCAAATCTTTTAGTTAAAGATGTCATCAACAATAATACGAGAAAAACAAAAGTTTATATCAATAATATTAAAACACACCTTGTCATTATATAATGATGTAAATAGATATGTCGCCTAATTTTTAAGAACGACTAAAGTAACAACTCATTAGTTCAATAACGATATAACATAAAATAGAGATTATAAAGTTTCTCAATACGAAGTATATATTTATAGTAACATAGGAGGTTACTTAAAAATCTTTGTAAATTAGATTGAGAATTTATGTGATACTGATTTTATTAAAAAAATAAAAGAATACTATAAGGTAAATGTGGTTTTCTTAATTTTACTGGCTAAAGGGATGAAAGGCCCATTACCTAACGGGACCCTATTAGGCTTCTGAAGGAATTTCTTCTTTGCGCCAAGTTGTGGGGCTGAGAATTGTGGGCTCCAACGTCGATTTCCTTCCTCTTGAAGGCTTCTTGTTTCCACTTCAATCTCATTTCATGAATCATGCATGAGTTAGGCGCCTACGGCTTTATAGAAGCTAGGTGACTACAAATATCCACCAAATTATAAGCAATATTTCATATGAAGTACTAGATAATTCCCGAGTCATGCTTTGTTTCAACACTAATGTGAAGAAATTTTTTAGTTATAACTAGTACATGATATAAAATTCCAAAATTCATACTTTGTTTTTCTAGATTTATTATGAAGTATATCTAAATAGGCAAGAGGGTATTAAATTGAGACATAGAAGACAAAGAATGAAAACAACATTTGGTCTTAGACTCTTAGTTTATGGACATCAATCTCAATAGTCAATACTTTAACCAACTAAATTAATTGACACTCACATACATTTTATGTTCTTTATCTTCACAATCTAGGGTGAAAGTAAAATTGGAGAATTTTATGTTCTTTATCATCCATGTGGGATTCTATAATTGATCAACACAATAAGAGATTAGGAGGTTGGTTAACCTCCCAAAAAACTACATTTTCTATGATCCACCGCGTGTAAATAATCATAACTACAATGCCTGAGTATGTATTACCTTATATAATTTATTTAGCTTCAATATATCAACATTACAATTTTATTTGTGTAATGTGTGGTCAGCATACAATTTAGCAAGTGGAGATTCAACAAATTTTAATGACATTAATATCCAAACCCAAGGCATTAAAGTGAAACTTGTTTTAACTTTTTACGTTACCACTACACTAACCAGTGTGGTCTGACGCAAACATGTAATCAAAGTTGAACTTCATCATGCGCTTTAGGACACCAATAAAATAAAACTTTTTCGAAAATCATTATCATGGTGGACATCGACATAACTCTCCTATTATACCTAAGAATCGGTCCTCTTCGAAGCCACATTCACACCTAAACAAATAGATCAAGGCCTTTGCTTTGCAAATTGCAACACACTCCACTACGTTGTACGTACAACAACAAGGACAGAAAAACCTAAGTGTGTATATATGTTTCCAAACTCTAAAGATTGTGTTTGATTCACTTTCATTGAACCTAAAGATAGTTATGATGTTTATGAAGATCAAGTGAAATTAAAGGGTGGTGGGGTTGTCAACTTGTTTAAGAGCCAATATGACTACTGGTTAGACTTAGCTGTACAGTGGAGGGGACCCTACTATAAAGGCAAAAAGAGCCAATAACACCCTTCAAGCACCTCAGCTTTGGACGTTAACTTGTCAAGGCCAATCATTCATTCCAAATTTAGTCAAAAGTATTAAGGATCTTCCTTTGATCTTGTAAAGCCCTTTTTGGCATAGTAAGCCTTTGAGGGTTTTATTACCATAATCATGGTTCTCTTTAATGGTCTCTTATCTTAGAGGTTAGGATGTTAACTGCAATTAGCGAAAATTAAGCCGACACTGAAGTTAACTTGTAAGCTTTTTAGATCTTAGGCCGAAAATGATAGTCATAGATTTTTTTTCAAGTCTATATGTAAATTAGTTTTGATCATAATTGCAAAAATATGTTTTAAATCAAAATGAATCTTATCAGTACATCCATTTTCTCAAATTATATAATACCATAGTCTGAAATCAATTATAATCAATATCAATCAATCAGAGTGATTTTATCGTCAAAAACCAAATCAATCAATATTCAAGAGTCCGCCTCAATATGAATTTGATGAGGACAATTGTTTTTCAAAAAAGACTTTTCTTCAAACAAAAACACGAGTAGATACCATTCTAATCTAATCAATAATCTTAACCAATAGACATGTACATTCATTTGACATGATGTTCATAACCTATCCTAATTGCTTGAATGTAAATTATTATTATTGTCTCGATATATTGAAATTGTGAGCAAGATAAAAGAAAAAATAAAAAATAAAAAAATTAATATTGTCAACATAGACAATATTTTACATGAATCAATAGAGACTTCAGTATTGAAATGAGCAAAACTGTCACTTTTATAATGCTAAATTAATTAATCAATATGTTCTATGAATTTCTGCTCAATTATTATCTATGCAGTAAACATTTTGATATATTCTTTTTAATCATATTCAGATTAATAAATCATACAAAGTATAAAGGAAGGAAAATATAGCTCTATTCAGATTATAAATTAAATATTGCATAAAACAAAAGTGTGTAAAATTTCATAGAATAGAGGGATTATATAAAATAAATTAAAGTATGGAGTAGTTTCTTTTATTGTTTTCCAACAATAATCTTTCTCATAAAAGTTACATTAGCTACAATTCCATCTTCAAAAAAAAAAAAAAAAAAAAAAAAAAAAAAAAAAAAAAAAAAAAAAAACCTACAATTCCATCTTCTTAAAGAGGAGAGTAACTTACTGGTATATAGGGCCTGTTTTCTTACATTGAAATTTAGTTCAGTTCAGTTCAGCTTAATTCAGTTCAGTTCCTGATTTCCTTCTCTTATAAAATATTCATTTCAGTTCAATTCAGCTCAACTCAGTTCGCTTCAGCCAATGAGAACAGGCCCATAGTACGTTGTTTATTAATTCCTTTGTTTTTTTATTGCACCATTTTCTTATTCGGCAATTTTTTATTTTTTCATTCATTGATTGTGTTCACGTACAAAATTTTCTATTTACCCTTGTTTACATGTGATAACACTCATTTGTTTTTGTTTTTTTTTTTTTTTTTCCACATGGACACTTTGACATACACCATTTTTTTTTTTACACTTTTTCTTAAATTTTGTACCCATACAAAATAGTTTAATTAAGAAAAACAGAGAAAATATAAAAATATTGAAATGAGGATGTTAAGATACACATAGCTAAATTAGTAAACATTTACCAAACTTCAATTCTTGCTTGTTTGGTTCACATAGGTGTAGCTATTTGAGTTCCATGCATGTAATTAAAGTTATTTCTCATTTGAAATTCTTAGCAAAAGATTAATCACGTTTGATAGAGATTATGATATAAAGCTAACTTTATAAAAATTGACATAAAAAAATTGAAAGGGATAGGTAAATAGCTTCTCTCATACGAAGTTCTTATTACATTATGAGGATTTCAACTTTCTAAGAAAGTTTCACTTCTCAAATTCTTCTACTTCATGAACCAAACATATCAAATTCTTCTATTTCCCTACAACCAAACAAGATTTAAAAAGTCCTAGCTAATCTTCGACATATACTCAAAATCCTGACCACTCCTCCAAAACTGAGGTATTTAGAAATAAAACTCAATCACAAACTTCCCGTCACAAAGTAGTGGTCATGGAGACTTTCAACATATTTCAGACAACCTTATAAAATAAATAAATAAATATATAATAATTTCAATTGGCATTTAAGACCTGATGACAAAATTACAAAATTTTATGGTAGAAAGAAATTTGAGAGATTGAGATATTATTTTTATGACCAAGTTGGCTGCTCGTGCCATAAAAGGAAATCTTTAGCATTAATGCAACATTTTGCCAACAAATATATCAAAAATTTAGAAAAAATTAAGAACCCTTTCTCAAAGGGCCCTACATCATATTAAGTCATTTAGAAGTCTTCCATGTTATAGCCACAAGCTGCATTCAAGTGCTAACTTTCATTTCCACCAACCATATATGCAAACCTACCTTAACACTAAAATTGTATACAAACCTACCATCAAAGCAAAAAAAATCTACACACCTGAGAGATGAATTGACATGAATGCCCTTCAATCAATATCTACCATCAAAGTAAAATGGAAAATTTGTTTTTGGTGCAAGAAACTATTGTAATTTTTAGTTGAGAGAGGGGGAAAAAAAGAAGTAATTAGCAAGTAAATTCAGCCATTTTAATAATTTAACAGTTAATTGCAAAAAATTCCTTTTTTCATACGATTTAAAATATTATTAACACTTACCTTTTTAGTAACTTTGATTATGACTCAATCCACACTAACATGTGTGTGTGTTTACACCGCTTTACTCTTCTTCTCTAAACACGCGTCAGGTTACTACTCGGTGTCACAAATAATCTGAAACGGAGGAAGTAAGCGGATATTTTAACCTTACTTTCACCCATCAAATAAGATTTTGTCTTCATCGTATAAGTCTAGCAAAGAAATATTTGATTGTGCTTTCTTACAACTGCTGTCAACTTCAACAATTTGTTTATCAACCACAATGTGCCAAACGAAGTCACTCTCACTATTTTGATTAGCTGTTAGGTAAAGGCAAGTATCCAGTTGTCTGCAACCATTGATTTTTACCAATCTTTTTTGAGGTTTATGTGCTTACACTATTAATCGCAATTTAACAAGTTCGTACCTATATTTTATGGGCTTAAATTAGCTAATTCTAAAAATATCCAAGTGTAATGTAACCAATGGGCTCTTGCAGGTCCACAAGATTAGCCAATAAAATAATGGCATTCGGATTTATAACCACCAAATTCATGAAATTGACTGATCCAAAACAATGATCTAGAATCTCTCGATTCTTCAATATTAATCACTAACTATTGATCTAGAATTAACACCACTAAAGTTGAATAGGGAAACAACTTAAGAACATTCTTCTCAATGTAACTTTACAATGAATGTTAGGGTACCATGTAGCAATAGCAATCAATTTTATTGACAATAATTAAAAAGTTAATTATATTGCAAAGAATGCTTCATATTAATTAGTAGTGTTGTGAGAAAAATGTATGCCATTGTTCATTACCCCCGTCAATACCAATTTCGTATTTAGATAGGCAATCATATAGTAAAACTCATATCACACCACATGACTTATCACATAAGTTAAACAGACTTATAAAGTACAATAGTACTCTTTTGACCTCAAAATTAACTCCTACTCGTATATCATTCATTTTAAGTTATTCCAACTTAATTGCATTACTTTCTTATTTATTTATTTATTTTTTATTTTTTTTTATAGAAATTGTCTACTTTTATCATAAGATAGAATCCATGTTCATTTTCTAAAACTACATTTTTATTTTTCTTGAAACTTATGTTAAATGATTAGTGACAATTAAAATGAAACAAAGAGCAACCTTTTAGATGTAACTCAATTTTTTTTTGGTCCATAACTAAACAACTAAGGGTGTATCTATTCACCTAAACTTTATTTACTAAACCCTAAATCTATTAGACCATAGCAGGATTTATTATTGTTGTAATTAAACTTTGGTAGTCTTTATTGACTCTTATCAAAACTTATCTAAATTCATTTTCCTAATTAATATAATATCCGACTATGAATGATTTTTCTTAAAACAAGTTGAGAACAAAGTAAACAAACAAGAGGCTAGAAGATTGCCACTACTTCGGAATTAGTCCATAATCAATTATTGCACGTAATATCAAGGCAAATCAAAGTAATTATTATAAATATGGAGCAAACATACTAAACACAGTAGACAGGAAGAGTGCTCAAAATTATGCTGAAAAAAAAAACAGTGCTTTTCAACTTACCTCTATTTTTTTTTTTTTTTTTTTTTTCTCTGGGAAGAATTTACCTCTACTTTAGTACCGCACCTAAATGGTAAATATACTCCTAGATTCTTCTTCAGGCGTGTTAAAATATCTTACCTTTAACAGCAGTTTTTATTTTTATTTTTTAAAAAAGATGAAAAAATGAATCTGTTAAACTGTTACTGGTAGTTAAAAAGTGAGCAACACACATCTCACTGAAAAAGATGTCGTACACAATTAAACTTCATATAAAGAAAAGGGGGTTTTGAATAAAGAAAAATACTAGCACCTGTAGAATTCAAACCAAGAAGTAAAAGATTTACGTACTCTTTATACAATTTTTCGTAATCGAGCATAAAAAGACTTAAAATAAATCAATGTATCATTTGTGCGTTTTTACTTTCATTCAGAATAGTACAGAAAAATATTCATTAACTAAAACTAGCATAAACCTGAAAACAAACTCCTTCCTCGAATCTACTACGAAAGAGTCTTTATAGGTATTGGGGTAACGTTAACGTACGCCAAGAAGCAAATTAGCAAAACACATTAGTCCATATTTACCACATTTACTATTGAAGCTAATGGAAGTAAAAATTCTCTCCTTCAAGTTGCAAAAACCCCCAGCTTGGAAAAATTTGGACGGTCCAAAAATTCTCTCCAGCAGCCTCACATGTCTCCATCATCTTTTGCTCTTTCTCTCTCACAAACAAGTACCAATTTATATTATACTTTTATTTTACAATATGATAGATTCCCTAACCCAAAGTTTTCTTCTTTTCAATAAAACTCTGTTCTCTCTCACTCTGTTTCTGTTCTGAAATCAATCACTTTCTCTTTAAAATTCTTTATTTAATTCATAATTCACCTTTTTCAGCTCTATAAGATCCCACCAATTCCTCAACCCATTTCCCCCTCTTCTCTTTCTCTCTCCTCTCTTTATCTAATCTTTGTTCATAATTCTGCTCCTCTGTTTCCTCAATTTCTGGGTTTTTTTCTCTTCTATTTTTTCTTTCAGAAATTTCAAGTATTTTTCTGGAAATTCTGGATTCCTGAAAAATACCTTGATGCGGAATATCTGGGTTTTAATGTTTGAGATTCATGTCTCCAATTCTCAGTGAACTCTATGTTTCTGGGTTGATGATAAATTCCACATATAGGCGCAGGACCCATCTAGTTCAATCCTTCTCTGTTGTCTTTCTTTACTGGTTTTACTACATCTCATAATCCTAGCTCATTTCTTCCCCCTCTAAATTAGTTTTAGCTGCTATAATTACTACTTTAATCTATCTTAAACAGAAAAAAAATAATTATATCATATAAATATATACCATTATAGTGTCAAATAAAACTATAAATCCCCTGTTTTTCATCCTCAGAGTAAGGTATTGGCTAGTAGTTTTCTGGGTCCTGCTATAGTAAAAAGTTAATTTTCTGTGTGTTACTCAAAATATTAAATTTGTTGAGAATGGCTTCACCTGGGAGTGGTACATCTTCTGGGACATCATCACTGCAGCAGAATTCGAGCTCGGAGGAGGAGATGCAGATGCAGATAATTGATGAAAGGAAGAGGAAGAGGATGCAGTCGAACCGCGAATCGGCGAGGAGGTCAAGGATGAGGAAGCAGCAGCATTTGGATGATCTCATGACTCAAGCTTCCAATGTGAGAAAAACCAACCACCAGCTGTTGAACAACATAAACATCACCACACAACAGTACTTGAAAATTGAATCAGAAAATTCTGTACTCAGAGCACAAATGTCAGAACTCAGCAGCAGGTTACAGTCTCTGAATGAGATTATCAGTGCACTCAATTCTTGCAACAACAATCAAAATCTGGGGATTTATGGAGGTGGTGATGATCAAGGAGAAGGGATCTTTCCTACAATTATTCCAGAGCCATTTACAACTGACAGCTTTCTGATGAACCCATGGGATTCTGCTACCTACTCAAATCAGCCAATCATGGCTTCAGCTAACATGTTCCAGTATTAATGGACATGTTAATTACTCTTAGGAGAGGAGAGAAATTAGGGAGGATTTTTACCTTTTGAGGATGTTAATTAAGAGGGGGATAATCAAAATGATAATGGTAATGATAATCCTACTAATTTTCTTTTTTTTTTTATTTTTTTTTTTTTATTTTGGGGTTTTGTGGGGAGGGGTAATATTCAATAAGTAGATTTTACTACAGGGGGAAAAGGGTATATGGGTTAATTTGTGGTCTTTTCTGTAAATGAATTAATGCAATCATGCAAGTTTGGTAATTAGTGTCCCCATTTGCATCAATGATATATGTAGAATCTTGCATGTTATATTTTCAAGAATTTTATTTATTTAAAGCTTTAATGTGGTTTAAGTTTGTCATCATCTGCTTAAATTAGCTCAGCAAAACTCAGGAGAAAATTGTTTTACCAGAAGTACTTTAATTTATAGCAGATCAACAAATTGGAGATATAACAAGCAATCACTATGACTTACATAGTATGCTACACGATTGCCTCAAGTCTACTTGCTTTTAATATCAAGAACTTGTGCTTTCGCTATGAATTACGAGTACGAATAGTTGAATACATACAGCCTTCCTGCACTAAACATGATTGAAAATGACAGTAAATTAAATAGATGAAATCAGACACAAGCCCGCATAAATCAGTTCAGTTGTGCACTTATGCTTATCATATCCTCTCAAGAGTATGAAACTACAATTACTGAAGTAGTAATTTACAAAAAGTGAACTAATGTCTCTGAGCCAACAGTTAGTTAGAGAACGGATCACTTAGGTTTAACAACAGCACACAGGGTTGCGGTTAGCTAGCATATCGACCACTTAGGTGTAGATACTTGCTACAACAGAGGCATTCGCAGCACAATTCAATCAGCAGAACATGGAAGTGTGAAGATAACCCATTGTTGCTAGCCTCTTATGGTCATAGAAAACTGCTCATGCAATCCTCAGGTTTCTAAAAAAAAAATGGGAAAGAGATGTTTGATGTTGACTGCATGCTTTAACTACAACAGAAATGCACCTATCAAGCACCTCTAAATCATCATTCCTCAATTGATAGAAATGTGAGTCTAAATTCAGTTCTTTCCTCCAGAAAAGAAACTATGTGTCTATGTTAGATGTCGAATTTAAGTCCATCCCACAAAATTACTAAGCACTTAAAAGATGGATGACTTCATATTACAAAATCAACAATGGCAACAGCAGCCACTCAGTAGTATTTTGATGGGGTTGTGGAGAGGTCTACATTGATACGACTCCACCGGTAAAGGCATACCCTCAGTCGTAATCAAGAAACAGAAACTAAAAAAGACTCCACCAAGGTAGTGTTTCAAACAGGTAGTCATGTCTATTTTCTTCTACACTGCTCCCTTCCCCCCCTCCTTTTTTCTCAACTTTAATTAACCAGGTGTCTTTCCTCTCCACCCCTTCTTTTCCCTGTCTATTCTGAGACACACACTGAAATAGTGAAATATTACCGTCTTCTAAGTAAATCTAGCATCCTCAGGGACACGAAAGTCAGCTTGAACCAATCATCAGTCAGCAGCATTCCTAAGAAACAAAATCTCATCATATTGATCTTCCTATGTACATCTCTTTTAAATGCGGATAAACATTCTAGTTTGGTTAAGGAAAAACAGCGAAATTTGTGAAATACTGAACTCATCTCGAGCAAACTACACTAATATAGTCAAAGACATCTTCAAGTTTGTGATACTTAGTACTGTAGTTTTGTTACTCTTCAATGTGATCCTTAAACAACCAAGGAAATAAAAACAATAAACCATAGTCTGTTTCAATAAAAACATTATATTTTTGGATGCTTCAAATCAGGCCGAAAGTTTAAGAGAAACCACTAGATCCGTGCATGTAACTCATGCCAAATACAAAAATCTGGTAACTTAGCATAGGATTCGATCGCTTTACTTCTTTTCTTCACCATGAATCAATGAGAAGACATGACAATCAAAGTTACAAGTTTACCAGACCATCCTGATCACTGGAAAGTCCTAGAGAGATCACAGCAAAAGCCATATAAAAAAGTAAAAGAAAAACTTTTTTTCCCAATCAGTACATTAAAAACACTCAAAGAACATATTCATACGTAAGTATTTTATTGCATAGAAGGCATTTTCAGTAAAAAGCTACCACATCGAAGGAAGTGAAGATCAGTTTTAAAAAGGGTAATCAAAGATCTGATTAAATTTAAAAACCAAAAAAGTCTCTTAAAGGGTGGTGGGAAGAGAATGGAACCATTGAGAAAGAGTCCCACGTGCAAGGGGAACCATGTTCTTAGAGCAAGTTCACAAGATTCTCCATAATTCAAGTTCCTAACACAGTACTAATTTAAGAAAGGTCCTGTCCTATTAGACTAAAAATGAAATTAAATACTATGGAGTACTACTTTCTCTTTTATTTTCCAAAAGCAATATTTTAATGTTCTTAACGATTAATAAAGACATAAAGATTGTGTCATTAAACCCCTAAGACTTTGACAAAATGGGGATAAATCCATGATTGTCGTTGTAACGATGTAATGTTATAGCCTTATAGGAAAAGAAACTCACCAGAAACACACACAATAGAAGGTAAATATATGTAATGATATGCAATAATAAGAAAATGAAAGGCAGTTCTCCTATGTCTAGAAGGGAAATTTTAAAAGCACCAATCCAACATGTCTAGATGGTAGCAAAAGGAAACAGCAATGTGGGGAAACAAAAAGGAAAAGGGAAAGTTAAACTTTCTACAATGTTCATGTGTAGAAAAAGCCAAGATATGGGAAATCATACGAAGTATATGGTTTCCAACTTGATCCTCTCTAGTTTTTTCACAGGGCCAAAAAAAAAAAAAAGAAGAAGAAAAAAAAAAAGAAGAGGGAATTTAATTCATTGGTTGAAGAGAAAATTGAGGGTTTGATTTCTAATAAGATGCGAGCAACAAATGTATCTCCATTTCAAATAGAGAAACCCAACGAAACAAAATAATTAGTGAATAGAGATCTTAATCACCCACCAGACCCACTTGGTCATTAATTCTATCATTTTCTTGTATAGTAAATACAAATACTGCTATCAGACAAAAGAATCCTATTTAGTCACAATCTAATTTTAGATAAGAGCATAGTTCCGTAAGCAATTATGAAACACACTTTCTTGAATATCTTTTCTATATTGTACCACGTAAGGTAGTCAATGATCACAACTCAAAGTGTCAAGAAATAATGCATTGGAATTATTATTTTTATAATACGGAAATCTAAGTACGGCCACTACCTGCCTCTTTTTAGGCAAATTATTAGGTATACTTCGAAGCATGTGCTATTGTGCTACAAATAATGGTTCAACCGCATATATGGAGAAACATAAGAGATCCAACCCCCACGCCGCTATTTATTTTGTAACCACATCGTTAACATGCTCCTAGGCTAACTTACACGCTCTCACTCTTTCCCAATTATATCAAATAAGTGGACATAGAGGCAAAGTTTGAGCTGATTCAGGGTTCATAGTGATGTTTTCCTAAGCATCATATTCGAGTTTGTCCTTACAGGAAGTAAAAAATTCATAGGAAGGTCAAAGAAGCCTATGAAGGCAGAGTTGTTTCACTGACAAAAATATAAGAAGTTGCACTTCATACAAAGTTCTAGTTTCCTCAAATTTGAGAAAATTACTCAACTCCTCCAAGCTAAGGAAACTTCGCATGAAAACCAAACAACATACGGAGTATACATTTCCTTATAGATTAACTGCTTGGAAAAAACGATTATTAGACAATATTACTTCCCATGATCAACCATACTGTTAATGTCCTGAGACATTATCTTTCAGTTCTGCAACTCATTTTGTCTAAAGTTTTACACGCAACTCTCTACGCTTGCTAGGTATTGTAATCTCTAATTTACATCCTTGCCCAAGTACAATGTACTACAGTCATTCAGCCAACAAGTCAAGTAAAAGTTCATTTGTTAGTGCTAAGAAAAAGGAGTGTAAGTCAAAAATTTCAGTCGCATGTCTACTAGGGTAAAATCAAATGACTCAGCAAGTAAAGATTATATGCAAGAAAAGATGCATGCAAGACTTCAGAAATTTTGGATAATAAGTAGCTATCATGGACACTAATTCACTTAAGTCCCATATAGAAAACCAAAACTATCTAATGAGATGAGTATGAGACAATCACATGTTAATATAGGAACAAAATTTAGAGATGGAGGGAGAGCCAAAAGTCCAAAAACAAAAAAATTAAAAGTCCACTTAATTGGATGGAAAATACTGTAATAAACCAGCACCCCATTGCAGAACAAAAGGACTTCAGAAAATATGAAAGGTATTTGCAGTAATAAACCAGCACCCCATTGCAGAACAAAATGACTTAAGCAAATATGAAAGGGATTTGCTGTATCGCAAACGTTCATTAATATGTAAACACACATCCTCTGCCACTGGTTTATTTCTAAAGGAAAGACTCTAGGTAAACGGAATCCACTTAATTGGATGGAAAATGCGCTTACAATAGCAATTTCCAACATGGATCCTTCCACTTCTCTTTGCCCAATCAATATCACATAGGAAAATGCATCCATCACAAGTCTTCATAACTTTTCAAGGATTAAAATTAATATAAAATTATGTTTGGATCCTTTTATTTCCCTCCCCCTTCTCTTCTCCATTGCAAAACTTATGATACTTAGAAGAATTTGGTTTATAAGAAAAAGGAGTTTGGATCCTACCATTTCTCTCCAATTCCAAACACAGAAAATTTCATCCTAACACATTGTAAATTTTAATATTGTAAACATTCTCGAACTTTCATATTGAGAAACAATAGGAGAGAGGCTAACAGGTCCTATACATGAAAATAAAAACAATAATCTAGGTCATTCTATATCTTAGCAGTTTGTATAGCTTGGAATAGTCAAGGTTGCTTTTCTTTATAAAGAGTACATATTTATTTATATTGTTGCATTCTTGATTTCTCCTTACAAAGAAACAATGCTTATCAGAAGGGCAAGAAACCTTATCAAAAAAAGGAGCATACAGTTCCTACTTAGCATATACTTATTCACCAACCAAACAATGACACAAAAGTTAGATTGAGAGTAGCATTACAGAGAGCAAACATTATAGGGTAAAACAACAGTAAGCCATTGGTGATAAGAGGAAAACAAGCAATAGAAGTAGTGATTTACTCCTTTTTTCCAACTATCTCTTTTTAATCTTTTCTACTTGGTACTCACCATCAAAGAAGTGGAACTACAAGGTAAGCCGAACTTTACTTTTTGTATTTTAGATACTTTAGAAGTAGGTATGATAAGGGTGATGAAATCTCACATCATCACATCTTTGCACTTTAGAGTATGTGGTTGAATCAGTGCAGAGGAATTCAGGAAAAATAATTCAGAGAGTTAAGAGTTATTATTAGTTTGGTGGATGGTGAGAGCATGTGGCCAGCCAAGCCAATTGAATGGCTCACATGGATTAAGGCGAAAAGCAGTACAAACTTTGTTTAATTAGGAAGTATTATAAAATTTAAGACGTGATTAGCGACGTAATCAGTTGCAGGATGGAACTGGCATCTAGATGTGTCCTGAAATGATTATTCTAAGAAAATTGGAGATAAAAAGGAAATGGAAGATGGGGCTTAGATTGAGAATGTTGTCTTTACCAGCAAAGGGCATAAATTGGTAGGTGAGCAAGAACTACAATAACCAAAATATTACAGTAATAGGTAGACATCATTCAGACAGAAAGACAGAGACTATAAGAAAGGGCATCTTAGCCCACAGTTTTAGAAATAAGATCACAGACAATAACATCATTTTTTTTATTTCTTTTTGGCTTTTTGGGTTGATTAGGGTGGGGACTTGAAACATGGAACATAGTCATTAACTAGATATTACGAACTCTACTTGATAATGCTCATGAATTAAAAATCAAAAACTCTACTTGATTGGGGTTTGGAAAAATTCCTAAGCAATTCAACACTTTACGAATGGCTTATGTTACTATCCGTCTATTGTGCCTATGATGATCAAATCCCACTATTCACAAAGCAGTTCTTTCATAAACTTTTTCCTTTCTCTTTCAAAAAAAATATCTCACAAAGAATTTTCCAATTTACATAGCTGCAACATGGTAGTACAAAAGAAGCCCATAATTTGGTGTATTAACACATATGATACTATGATCATGTTTAGTGGGACTTGTTTTAAATTGATATAAAAAATAAGCATTAATTACTTAATGCTCCCAAATACAATGGATTCACAACTACCCTTCTACTTCCAGGGAATAACCTAGATTTGAAAGCACCAAATATAAGTAACTTAGAACATTCTGAATAATATTCCTTTCAAAAATAAAAAAAAATTAACCAAATCTGGGACCACACAAGAAGAGATAATAACCAAACATATCAAAACACAACAAGGTTAAACTGAAACATCAACAAAAAGTTTAATTTAGTTAAACCAAAACATCATCAACACCTACTTATGGATTTTTTTGCTTCCAATATTCATGAAGCAGATTTATATTATAAGTAACTGGAAAAATAATTTAATACAAGAAATTAGATGAGATTTGAAGTTATTCTAGCAGTAACATATTCGGCTTGGCTTGTAAAATACTCCCTCCGTCCCAAAAAGAACGACCCATTTGGGTTGATTACGCGGGTATTAAGGAAGTTAAGTAAAAAGAAGTAAAAGTATATTGGAAAGATAAATTTACATGGGGTTTGTATTTTGGCCAAATGGGTCGTTCTTTTTGGGACGGAGGGAGTAGATTAGGATGAACCTCCATGCTCAATCCTTGGATTAGTTAGCACTAGATCTCTTCTTAAGATTACTCTTTTTTTCCCCTTTCAATTTAATGATAAAATAAAAAGTAAAAAAGAAAAGATAGAAAACTTTTTCATAATAACCTAGTACCCCTAAAGCAGAACAATTTGCATAGTGATCTTTTAAGTTGCAAAATTTTAAAGTAGTGTGTAGATGCCAAGGCTTTATCTCACCCTCAAAAAAGTAGAAAACACTTGAGATATCTTCCATCCCTAACCTTCAGCCAGGGCAAAGGGGTAACAACAAGCCATGGTTAAATTTGGGGTTGCTCAGGTTGACTTACTACAATTACATCCAAGATTTAGCTAAATTTCAAGCAAAACTCAAAATTTTCAAGTTCCAAAAAGATAACCCAAGTAGATACTTTGTTTTATTATGAGTAACGTTTATAATACCAAAACATTGTTAACATTTGATCCTATTCATGAACATCTCAAGTTGAGATTACATCTCCTCAAGTCATAAATATCTAGAGCCGAAATTGAATAGCTTACAAGCCAGCTAAGTTCATTTAGTCATTATTACCCCTAGCATAAATACCAGAAATTGAGAATGAAGGTCTTTATGTATGAATGGTTGAAGGCCAATTAGATAGAGATCAGAGATGTACAGGTTTGCTTCTGAAAGTAAGCTGCATTTGATCACCTTAATATCATCAAGATACACAAGCTTTCTGATTTTCAGTACTAGAACAATTTTAGCAGCCACGTGATAGACTAGCCTAGGGAAAGGGGTACTCTTGGTAATATAAATTACTCTGTTCTTCTTAGCTTGGAGATGAAGAAAGCAAGTTGGCTAGAAGTCAAAGTGGGAAAGGAAGTGAGAAGTCTATGAAAAGAGAGATCAATTAAAGAGGAATTTAAGTAACATAAACAAGCAAAAGAGTATCAAGAACATTACTTTTGTTATCAATTTATCATGGGAGATGTCGTGGGTGCAGATATCATGGACCGTTAAGTTTTTAAGAGGATTTTATAGTAGTATGCTATTAAAATTGTTAAGAGTAGAATATTAAAGAATTAAAGTCATTAGTAGGGGGACATAGGATATCTTTCACTATTTTTGTGAATAAAGTAACCTTTGAGTGAAACATGGAATGCACGTATGTAACATTCATTGTGGGGTGATTTGAGGTTTTAACGTTGTTATGAATGAGATTCCAGGTTTTTGAAACACCCCCTTGTTGGTATGAACAATTTCGGTTTGTTTGATTGAATATTCTTCACAGTACAGCTTGACTGAAACAATGCGGACTTTTTGTTACACCAAGGTAACAAACACAAGAAAGAATAATAAAGAATAAGAACACATAGATTTACGTGGTTCACTAACGATGTGTTAGCAATATCCAAGGGTAAGCGAGAAGAAGTTTGAGGAAACTACAAATCACAAAATAGGGATTAAAACCTAAGGAATATAGTACTCCTAAAACATAAATTCCCCCCCCCCCCCCCCCCCCAAAAAAAAACAAAATAACTAGAAAATTATAGACCAATCTAACCATAAGAGGAAAATAAATTCAAGGCATACTTAACCATAGTTAAATTTTGGCCTAAGTCAATGAATTAGGTAGTGAGTTGTGAATTCGTAACCAATCTCATACTAACAAATTAAAAAACTATGGTCCAGCCACTCAAAAGACTGGAATTGTTAACCCTTGATTCAATAGCATCAAATCAAAATCTATCATTAAACCCCTAAATTCTCTTCTTCCTCATTACTACATCTCTGAATTTTCCGCCTATAACACCGAGGTTGCTGATTCCCCTCTGAACAATAATTTTTTCTGGTTATCCACAACTAAATCCCATCTAAAGATGGAATACACTAACTGGATATCCTCGTATATCCAGACAACTTAATTCAAGCACATTATAGCAGCCTGACGGCTATCCACAAAATACTTTAAAAAAAAAACGGCTTCAAACATGTTAAATTTTGCTTCCTTAATAATAAATTAAAAACAACCTTCGAGTTCTAATACAAATTCAATACTGGCAGCTAAAAGTTGCCACCGCAGGAGCAAATAATAAATACAAAAAAATGCAAATTTATTATTCCGTATATGTTTCTTCAAAACTTATTTAAATAACAGCAATCCTATATCCTAATCTAATCACACGACATCCAGTCTGAGAAACAGCATTCACGTTATCCACAAAAATCTTATAATAGCAATTTTGCTTCCAAGAAATATACGCGAAGTCAGGAACAAACTAACCCAGCAAAAGAGAGCTTCAGCACTTGTCACAGCAATTGAAAGTTTGTGAACAGCTACAATAGAAAAGCAATTCCCAGTAAAGTTTTCAGCTATACAAAGTTGTAGGCTTGAGCATAAAATTCTGCAGAAAAGAACAGAATCCATTAATACTGGCAACAGTCATATATTGTTTTATCTACCATGGAGAACAGAAACTAACAGCAACATTAATACTAACCCAACAAAATAAAATCTTACCCCAAAAAAAACGTATAGCACCAAACCCAAAAAACATCTAATCTCTCAGCAACCCAAAAGGTGTAGCAGCGTTTTGACTCTTCAAACTCTCAAACCCAACTCAATATTGTGACAATTGCACAGGAATCAAAGATACAGATGTATTTATGCAGCCTCAACTCCTCAAGAATGCAATTGAAGCAAATTAGACATCATTTTTGCATTTCAAGTATCTGGTTTTCACATATGCAGCTTTTAAAGTAGGTTATGATATCGTCGACCTCAGATAATTGTCACTTATATCACACCTTTGAAATGTAGCAGCCAATATCCAAAATAGAAAATTGGTTCTAAAATGCGAAAATAAATTACTCAACAATCAAAAGCTTACAAAGTAGCCATAATCATTGTATTGTATAATCTAATGTCCCATTTCTTTTCAATCATAGTAGAAACTTGTCCACCAATGGGGATGTATCCACAATCAATAGCCTTCTTAATAATATGTAGGCATGCACTAGCTAGGAAAATTCCAGTTGCTATTGAGAAAGGAAATTTGTCGAAAAAAAACATTTTCTACTCTTAGCTATACACAGGTATACTGAGGAAATTGTGCCCACCATCCTTGACTTTTCTTTTCCCCCTCCCAAAACCAATCTATGTTATGTTGAACTTATAAGATCACTTTAGTCCACGTGGAGATTGCTCCTAATTGCCTACTACCAAGAAAATGTGGGTTATTTCCAATGCAGGTGAAGGCCATCAAAGAAATTAAGCCTTTCAAGACATTTTGCCACCTTCCTGCTTTTGACACACAATGAAGGATCTCTTGATGATACATGATTACAAAGTTAATCAAGCCTCTGAAACCAAACTCTTTCTTCCCTCTTAATTTATATCTATATCTTAAAATAAAACTAGAAATATGCATGATATGATTTTATCAAACTAGCATTGTTATATGGGTCAGAATGTTGAGCATTTAAGGACCAAATTAGGAGGATGTGATTAGCACAGATGTGTATGTTGAGATGGAACTGTGGGAACACCCTAAAGTATAAAATTAGAGATGAACATCTAAGCAAGAAAGATGGAGTTGTGGACATAAAGGATAAAATAAGGGAAAACAGGTTGTGTTGGTTTGGGCATGTCAGGCAACCGGAAAGCGCACCAGTAAGAAAAGTAATGGGTTAGGATCAAGGGGATCTCAAAAGAGAAAAGGAAGGGAAGACCAAAGGTGACTTGGATGAAAGGAACTAAGGACATGTAGAAGATGAGTTTAAAAGAGCATATAACATTGGATAGAATGGAATGAAAGGAAGGATCATGGTTGGCAAATCTAGGAGAGAATTTTCATGTAAACCTCCACCCGTGGGATTATGGTTTCGGTTTTGTTGTTGGAATTCTTTTCTGGTTTTTCAAAGTAAATACACACAAACCACTTACCTTAGAATGGGAAAGTGCTTTCTAAGCATCTATAATGTGAGGCTTTACTAAAATTTGATTTGTCAAAAACATTCCCCAAATACCTAGAAGGCTAGAATAAAAGATGATCTGAAGTTTTTTCACTTGGCCTCATCACAGATAGAAAGGGTGGCTTAACCCTTTTTTATTTTTTATTTTTTTTGTTAGCAACAAGTATTAAACTCGATATATAAGTTGTTTTTCACTGGAAATTAAGAGGGATTACATGAGAATATGAATTTGGAGTCTGACCTGCAATAAGAAATCTTGCTAAATTTTTAGCTCTTTTAGTGCATTAGTCAGTGTATATAATATAAAGACCCAAACCCCACTTTTTAAATCTTTCACGCTGCTTTCTACTTCACTCTCTTCTATAATTCTATTCCATCTACTTATCTTACTTCTACATCTCCTCCTTACTATATCTCCTCCTCTTTCTCTCTCCTCTACTATATCTCCACTTTATATTTTTTTGCCCACACATGGAGCCTGAAACTATATGAAGTACTATGGAGCTAAAAGATCTATTATTTGTTAAAAAGGTGTTCAAGCCTTGATGGAAAACTTATAGTGTCTTAAATTGCAAGTGATCAAGAGTTCATTCATATATCAGCAATAAAATCTTCATCAATGAATTAAAGTGTGCAACATGTACTCTACATTTCTCACCGCATTCCTCAACCTAAATTCAGCATATCAATTACTAGTATACCATCTATAACTAATACTTCTCCAGTTGAATCTCCATGTATATAAAGAATCTCAAAAGGCTACAATTCTCTCCTTCCTATATATCTTCATTAAAAAAAACAATGTGTATGCCCAATTGACCATCAATTCTTAGCTTGTCCTACTCTGCTTCATTTTTGTTCATCAATGACTCATCCAACCATCTATCTAATCACCCCTACGTCACTATATATGATAACATAATTGTCATAAAACAACAATTGAACAAAATTCCACACAAATACCAAGCTTACTCACAAAGCAAAATCAGCTGATAACAGTGCAACAATGTAAAGCAAAGATAACAAATCTCCAAGGCAAAAGCACATACAGAACAAAGCAAATACAAATATAACCAAAATAAAGCAATCCCAACACACCTCAAACTCTCAGCAGCTGCAACTTATTTGAGAAAGCGATACTAATCCACTCCGGCTGAGCAGGAGACCACTGCAACTGGTTTATTTCCGAGCCAGCATTGTACATTGACAAAGGATCAATCCCATTGGGGGACACAACGGTGGGAAGCTCTCATATAAGCGCCTGAGCATCATCACCAACAGAACATATATGCCGGCCACTATGAGGCGCCCATGCCACAGCATTAACACTGGCCTGGTGCCTCTCAAACTCGGCCACCGGCATTGTCGGAGACCGAATATCCAATATCACAACCTTATTACTATCCATCAAAGTAGTGGCCATATACCTCAAATCCTGCTTATTCCAAGCTAGCCTTAACAACGGAGTATCCGGCTCCGGCGACTCGTAAACAATCGTAGAATGCTCCTTATCCCTCAAATCAAAAATCCTAACACTTCCATCAGCTGAAACCGATGCAAAAACTCCAGCTTCTCCCCAAGCAATGTCGTAATTCGTAAACCTCTTTATCATGAGCAATCAAGAGTTTCCACCACACATTTCTCAATATCCCAAATCGTACAAGTTGTATCAATACTAGAAGTTCCAATTCGTTGAGGAACGACGTCGTTCCAATCAAACGACGTCAATGGCGCACAGAAATCACTCGATTTCGAGTTGTTGAGGTTAGACACCAACTCAATCGAATCATTCTTGAAGGAATACAATCGGAGAAAATCGGCCGACGATGCCAGAATCGGCGGCGATGATGCTGAAGGTTGAAACATCAATTTTGTCGGAGGATAAGGGTGAGGAAATGAGAGATTTGGGGCTAGGGTTAGGGTTTCTTCATCGAAGGTTAAGATATCGATACGATTGTTGTATTCTTCGATGAAACTTCCGACGGCGATGATTTGGTCGGAGCTCCGGCGAGAAATTCCGGCGGAGGAGAGAGAAAACGACATGGCGTAAAGCGGGTAAGGTGAATCGTACGTTACGAGGGTGTTGTTTGGAAGAAGGTGAGAATCTTGGGTTGAATTCTCCATTTTTTGGGGAAAATTGAATTAGGGATTTGAAAATTGTAGGGTTTGTGATCTTGTTCAGGAGAATTGGGGATTTTTAGAGGTTGAAGAAGGAGACTGGTAATTCTAGCGCCGGTCAACGGAGAGAGTTGTTGAATGACTTTTTGGAGGGAACGATTTACGATCACCTACTAGTCAACGGTCAACAATTTTGTGTGTAGTTGGTGTTGGGCTTCATAATGGGCCTTGCCCAATTAAATGGAAAAATAAGCCCTCCTATTTTACAACAAGAACAAAGCATAGTGTAACTCACAAACATGCATTGATGGGTGTGTTAAAATGTAACTAGTCTTCTTGTCAAAAAAATAAAATAAAATGTAACTAGTCTTATTAGTAACTAGGAGTCCAATTCTACAACTATGAATTTATGATGGTTTAAGAATTTGAGGAGTCGTCTTCAAAAAAAAAAAAAGAATTTGAGGAGTTGCTAGACTTGTTACTAGCCAATATGACTCGGGCAATGCACCATGATGGTTTAAAAACTTGAGTAGTTGCTAGACTTGTTACTAGCCAATATGACTCGGGTAATGCTGTAATGCACCATGTAGTTGTGATCCCTGTTGTGATGATAGTGATCTTGTGAGTAGTTATAAGTCACTTTATACGTGTTTTGCTCACTAAATGATGATTCTTCCCAACTCTATTTTTTTTATTCTTTTTCGTAATATGAAGGTGTTGTGGTTTGTGAGAAACTTTATCATTATTGAAAAAATAACCATAGATGTGTAAGGACCACGTATACGTGCGTATTGTTTTAAACCTTTTAGAAATAAACTAGTTATTGGCCCGGGCGATGCCCCGGGTCATTATAAATTTATTACTTTAATCTATATATATATTTTTTGGCTTGTTTGTCATTGAGAGATTAAGTGGTGGTTTTTTTTTTTTATTTAATATGATAGCTTAAGTAGTTTGTTGCTTGTATGAGTTGGTTTGATTATAAGAATAAATTGTCATGCCATGCATATGAAGAGTTTATCAATTAAATTTAATATTAATACAAGAAAGTTAATGCATAGAGTTTTTCAATAATTAATGCTATGGTATGATTTGGCGACGACACATCATATGCCAAATGGCAAAATTGTTGACACATGGCAAAACATCATGTCTTGCCATGAGTTTTAATATATATATTGATTGATTGATTGATTAATAAGTTGGTGTTGTGGTGCCGATGTGATTGAAAGTAGCGTTTTCGGTGGTCATGTGTCTTAGACCCTGTTTGATGATATTGTATTAGTTAGCGGTAAGTGTTTGGACTAAGTCAAATCCCTAATAGGAAAAAACAAGAGTGGTTGGTAACGTAGTGTTTCATGTAGCGGTTAGTGGTAGAGGTTGCATCTTGGTAGATTATTTCAAGCGTTAAAAATATTGGCGTTTGAAAGGTAGCGAGTAGTGTTGGACAAACTTTGTTTACTTTTTTACTGTATTATGTATGGCTATTTTTACTGTATTTTAATATTTCAAATGTTATTCACTATATTAACAGTTAATCTCTACCCAATATTAATTGACAGCTATTTGTTAATTGACCGATAAAAGTCAACCAATACTGCTAATGTTGCCTAACAGGTCCTTAGACGGATCAACATCTTAAAATAAAAATAAAGGAAAGTGAATGTCGAAATCCGACATAATTAAAATGATACTTCAAAAAAAAAAGTTTATATAGCAAATTAATAAATTAGTTGTCTTCTTAGAAAAAGTAGTTTTCCTTTCGTCCCCTTTTGTTAGTCCCTTATGGACAAATTTTAGTCCCAAAATGTTCACCCCATTTACTTTTTCCAACAATCATTAATATTAATTTTTTACCATAATTTCCTCCAATTTGCAACAATACTTATGCAAATTTAAATTTCCTATGTAAATTTTGTTACTTTCTCTCTACTTTTTTGCATACCCAATGTTAAATTACTTTTTCAATGTACTTTTACTATTCTTATTTGTGTTTATTAATTCCCGTGAAAAATGCCCATAAGGGACTATCAAAAGGAGACGGAGAGAATAGTAGTTATTGTTATTATTATTATTATAACTACTATTACTACTATTGGTGATTTATTACAAAGTAGATCCAATTCATTTAGTGCGCAATAACGAACTATGTAGGGCACTTAGCTTCTAAGGGCCTGTTCACATTTACTTAATTTCAGTTCAGTTCAGCTCAAATCAGTTCAGTTCAGTTCCAATCAGTTCAGTTCAGTTCAGCTCTTAATTTCCCTCTCACATAAAATATTCATTTCAGCTCAATTCAGTTCAGTTCAGTTCCAATCAGTTCAGTTCAGTTCAGTTCAGCTCCAATCAGTTCAGTTCAGTTCAGCTCAATTCAGTAAATATGAACAGGCCCTAAATGGAAACAATTAGCAATGTAAAAGGAAAGGGGAGATGTTGCATTAATGGCTAATTTTTGTCTTTTAAGGAAAAATAAAATTGAAGGAAAAAAAATAATTAAATTGATGAAGAATTTTCAACAAACTTAGATGTTGACAACAATATTTGAGAGGCATATAAAGACATAAAGTTCGACAATTGAGATGTTACATGTAAGTAATTCGCATTTTTCACGAATGATATGTTTTTAAAATGAACAATACCTATTTAATCTATTATTCGGGATTTTGATTAGCTTGAATTGGTCAGGAAGGAAAGCAATAGATCGAATGCAATCTAATCTAATATATATAAATAAAGTAGGCATTTTTGGAGAGCATTCGGCGCGCCACATAAGCAAAGATATATTTTTGACCAATTAAAAATTAGAATTCTATTTTATTTTAGAATTAAAAAATTCACTTGCTACCTAAATAAAAGCGACGAATGAGATATAAGAAATTTGCCACTTATCAGGTAAAAACAACGAATAATGATTTATGAGGATTTAATTCATTTGAAAAACTAAAATGTATCTCTTAAAAAAATCATCTTAAGATAATCTTTATAGTGTTTATGATAAGAAATAAAAATTATTATTTAACTGTAATTAAATTAAAATTTGTGATCCCTACCATTATAAATTGACGCATTGTACGACACATATAAAATCTCATATCAATACAAAACCAAATCAAGCGAATTTTGTGTCCGTTTTAGGTCATCAATGGTTGCGTAATTCTTAATTAGTTTAATTTTTAAATTCCATGTGTTAAATGTATATATATGTGATTATTGCTTACATTGTGTTTATTTGGAAAACTTAATGATTATATGTTTATGTTTTGTTTATTGATGATTTTTTTTTACATGTAGATCTAATTAAATCAGAGAATTAAATTCAATAAAAAATGATCGGAAAATCAAAGTACGAAGAGGTATTATATCTTTATAAATCGTTTACATTTTTTAAATTTTTTATAAACCTTTTTAGTTTTTATTAATTAATTTTATGATTAAAACAATTTTTTGTGATTTTGGTAGCATAATCAAGCCTTCAAATTAACTTAATTTTTATTTTTATTACATTGCGTTCATGGCTTCATGCCTCAATTAAAACCAACTTTATACAATTTTGTTTAAAATAAATTGAAAGAAAAGTTTAGGCCATTAGATATTTTTCAATCGTTACAAATAAGAAGCAGTATCGCACGCATTGTTAGTGACAACAAAATAATGATTTAATTTTTTAAAATATTATTGTTCGGGCGATTGAGGATGATGATAAAATTCAATGTATATATCTATATTTGATTTTGTACAATTAAAATTTTTAGATCAATTTCACAACAATTTTTCACTTCCCGGTAGATATATATATTGATTTATTTTATAAGACTATAAAGATTTATTTTATATGAATTTTATTTTTGCTAACATGTTTTATTTATCCATTTTGATTATATGGAAGAGATATGGGTGTGAACGAAGGTGGTGATTTTATCTAAATAGAAGATAAATAGTATACATGATTTTATTATTTTTTAATATTTTTATCTTTTAAAAAACAACGAATAATGATTTAGGATTTTTATTATTTAAAATAAAAAAAAATATCTTTTCATATTAAAGATTTTATCCCAATATGTAATAGATAAAATATCACATTTACAAAAAAAAATTTGAAAGATATCATATTTACAATTATTCATATTTTTAAATTCAGTAGTCATATAATTAACAACCACAATAAAATACAAAACAACAATATAAAAAGTCGAATTATAAATTACACTAAAAAAAAAAACTTTTGTAATAGGCAATAACACTTTAATTAAAATATTATGTGTTTTTTGTCTGAAATTATTAGATAGTAAAATAAATCAAATAATTAAAAAAAACATTAGAATCAATTCGAAAATATATTTTCTTGAGATTTATATATAAAAAAAACCGTACATCACACGGGCTTTCATCTAGTATATATATAAAGGGAAGTTTTTTTCCGAGATTTTAGAGCACCACGTAGGATTTTTATTTTTTAAAAATTATTAGAGTGCCACATAGGATTAATATTTTTAAAAAACTACAATAGGATTATGCCACCTAAGATAAGTTAACGTGCCACGTAGGATTATAAATTATAGCTATATTCAATAAATAATTCAAGTGCCATATAAGCATATTTGACCAATGAGATTTTAATAGTTACATTAATTAAATACGAAATATTATCTTTTGAGATTAGGAATTTTATCTAATATTTTATAACAGATACGGAGAAAATGATATATTACGTACAACTAATAAAATAACAAATGTAATCACATAAATAGAAAAAAATATTTTTTTAAAAAATATATAAACGACCCGTGCATCGCACGGGCTTCATCTAGTTATAGTATATTTTGCAATTAGAATTATTGTTTTCACTTGTCATTACTCATTTTACATAGTGCAAGATTAGTTGTATCAATTCCACAAA